>NC_044915.1:41174858-41492094 GCF_001633185.2 Quercus lobata
TTGTTAATGTCCATTTTGTAGGATGCACACAACCTGGCCCAAAGGAATCAGCCCATGTAAGCAAGCCCAATCCAAAAGACACCAGCAAGAGCCAAAGGATTGAGAGTGGACAACCAGCCCTTGTTCATCCCTAACCAAAAAACAACTAGAGACCCCTACAAGAGAACCAAGCCTTTGAGGATAAACTAGCGGCTGTCCCATCAATTTTCTACCACCTTCTACCTGACGTAAACAGTACCCGAGGGTTGTCATATCAGCTGAAGTCTGAAGGATGATGGAACTCCATCATCTTCCTCAAGACTGTATCTCCATCGAAAGGGGAGCTGAAACCAAATTATCCAAATCTCAACAAATTGATACTATAAATGTTAAAAACATTCAAGACATGATTCATGTGCCAAGCCCATGAATCCTAAAGGGGAAAAATTGGGAACATGTGGTTTGAAGGGCATAAAGGGATCTCTAGTGGAACCTTTTGAAATGGACTTAGAGCTTGACACCTGGCTTGAGGTGTTAAATCTTACTTCTTGGGGGTCCAAATCTCAATTGCAGCATTAAGATTCGTTCTTGATATACGCCTTAATCACATTGATTAAGCTCAGCCTTAGAAATCCTAGCATTTAATGCAAAGCACTCTAAAATCTCATCATTACCTAAAGAAGTAAGGCAGCCCCTAAAGTAAATCTCCTACTTTTGACCAAAAATCCCAGGAAGATTAACCTTGATTCATTACCTCTGATTAGTCCTAATTTTTTTTTTTTTTTAGATTTTTGTTAATTAATGCTTCTCTAAAACTCCATTATAAAAACATAAACACCTTAACCCACTGGGGGACAATTACCCTCTTTGAAACTTTGGATTTGTTTACTACTTTGCTCATAGTTTAGCTTTCCTTAAACTCACCACTCATCATCTTTAGCCCACACTTATCTAATCTCAGATACTCTTTTCCCCCTTTCACACAATCACAGCTCATAAATGTCTCTCAACTAGTCACAAACAGCCTACCACTCACAAAAAGCCTTAATCTTAGCTTTAATCCTATCTCACTCACTCAAAATAGCCCACATTCACCTCATTCATGCCTTATAAACACACTCACTAAAATCTTAGTTTAATACTTGCTGCACTGAGCTGTGATCTCTCTCTCCCTTCACACCATGCCAATTAATCCTTCTTTTCTTTTTCCTATGGAACCTTTAATTTTTACTTTTTATTTTACAGTTGAAGGATATGATGTATTTATAACAATCGAACTCTTCCCTCACATTGATATAATAATGGCCAAAAGTACAATAAATTCCTCTTGACCAAGACATACAAGGACCCCCTGGAGTTAACATTTTCCTAAATTTATCTAATTATTGATTGTTAGAGTACGTAATTTCACCCCTACTGTTGGACAATTTATCTTTTTGGACTTAAGTGTAAGTTCACCTTTACTGCTGGAGAATTTATTTCCTATGAACTATCAAAACAGGACCACTAATGTACTAACTAAGTATTGTAAAGTATTTTTCATTGGGCTTTTGTTGCTGTTTTGTTAAGTGCAGCCTTTGTTTTCTTGCTTGGATAGGCTTGTCATCACACCGAAAGCCTTTGGATGTCATCTTAAGAGTGCATAGTCGAGTTTCGGCTTGGCTTCCCAACATTTTATTCAGAGGCATCAATTTCCCCCTCAACATTTTGGCGACTCCACTAGTGAGCTAATCAGTAGGTGAAAGTCTATCATGCCTTCAAGGTTGCGCAACAGCCGACAAGAAGCAAGTCAAGATAATGTTCATGCAGCAGCATAAAGCCACCAGGGTCCAATTGCACAAGATGACCAATCCAAGCAGCTTGAAGTATACCAGGAGAATGCTGATCATCCATTCACTTTTGTTCTTGAAATGCTACAAGGAATGCTGCAAGCTCAATTTGAGCTAGTTGAATCCGTTAGAATCCTAAGGGAGGCTCAAGGTCAAGGTGTCCAACCATCACGTGTGGAACCAGACCCTCGCACGTAGCAAGAAAGGGGTTCAGCGATTGGAAATCCTCAATTTGGTGAACAAAACACTCCTGCACACCGGTTTGTCACTCTATCTGATCTCACTTCTCTATTGGAGAAAGAAAGAGGTAGCAGCGGAAGGAGCCTATGCATTACATTCGTAAACCCCCATATCCAGTAAAGCTACTTAGTAAACCATATCCAGAGAAGTATGAAACACCTACTTTCGCCCTTTATGATGGAAGGAAAGGGAATGCAATGGAGCACGTCAGCAAATTTATGGATTCCGTGGGACCATTTACAGGAAATAGGGAGCTTTTTATAAGGGAGTTCTCAAAATCCCTTACTGATTGTGCTTACATATGGTATTCTACTATTCAACCTAATTACATCCCCACGTGGGAAGATATGGTGGAAAGTTTATGCAATAAGTATTTCCATGGCGAGGAGAAGGTCACCATCATTGCCCTTCACAATGCAAAACAAAAGCCTTTCGAAGGGCTCCTTAATTTTATCCGGCGATTTAGAGATACCGCCCTTAATTGTTGTGGACAGTACAAAGAACAAGAACTAGTAGAGATTTGCATCAACAACATGTTCGCGGAATACCGAGCACACTTGGAGAACCTTGACATTCATCAATTTGCCCAACTACTCCAAAAAGCTCACAAGACAGCTCTATTAGTTAAGCCATCTGTCACTGACAAGCCTAGAGCACAAAAAGAAACCCTCCTCAAGCTTTTGCCTTCTCCGGTGGTGAATCAACAGTAGAGGTAAAACGCAAGAGAGATGATGACGTAAAACAATAGGAGCCACCTCCCATTCCATGCATTGATGAAAAAATCAAGGTGATAGTTGAGAAGTAGGTGGTTAATAGAGTCCTTAGAATCATCAAGCCAAACCGAGAGCCTACTAAGGAAGATAAGCAAAGCCCTCATTATTGTCATTATCATCAGTATGTGCATCATAAGACCAGAGATTGTAGGGTTCTTCGGAGGATGTTTCATAGAAAAATCACAGATGGGACCCTTGATTTAACCCAAGAGTAGGAGGTCCAGTGAAACTCATTGCCACAACATAACAGAGGGAAGGCTACAGCGGTAGTGGTGATTCATGTAGGAAATATTGAGGATGATATGAGTAACAACGGGGAATTACCACCTGCAGTTGTCTCAGCACTTTAAAGGAGCCCAGTCGTTCATGCCTTGTTCAGCTAGCTTGGGTTCAACAAAGAGGTAAGAAAGGTAGCAACCGAAGCACTAGTATCAATTACCTCTGACTCCGGTACATACTGCCTTACCGTTGAAGCTCATGTCAGCAGAGCTTTCTTAGAAACTACTAATGCCATCACCTTTACTGACGAAGACATGGAGGTGTAGCACCCTGATCATAGCAAACCCTTATATGTCGCTGCTCAAATTAATGATGTCCACATATAGAGGGCATTAGTTAATATCAGTGCATCCTTGAATCTCATCCCAGCTAGTACACTCAAAGTAGCTGAAAAATCTCTTAATCGAGTCACTGGCACTCCCATAGAAGTGGTTGGTTTCGCTAGGATGCAGGAGTATACCATTGGGAGCATACAACTTGTCCTTAAAGTGGGACCTATTCTGGCACTTACAAGGTTTCATGTGATTGATTCAGCTGTATCATACCATGCCTTGCTTGGGCGGCCTTGGCTCTATAGACACAAGTTGGTCCCATCCACATATCACCAATGTGTTAAAAGGAGGTTCAATGGCAAGCCCATACGCATCCCAACCAACCATACTCCGTTTGACTTGTCTGAAGCCCATTATTTTAAAGCAGATTTTTATGATGAATTCACTCCATGTGGGGAAGATGCCACGTCAAAGCCTATTGGAACCCCGCTGCCTGACTGGGAGGTTATTGAGAAAGAGCTTGAGGTGGATTTGAGGGGGATCCTTGATCAGAAGAAAAAGAAAAGGGAGCGTAAGGAAGCATCTAGCAGTGGGTCACAACTGAGGTGCGTGCAAATCCAACTACCGGATGGGCGCCTTAGTTACCGATTATGAAGGTATGCGGGGCCTAGCTATCTCAAACAGAAGGGTCGTAGACTGAATGAAGCCAATACAACCCCAACTTGTTGCTGCACTCAAGAAACAGCAGCTCCAGCGGAGCATTCTCTTAACAACATTGTTGAGACAGCAGCTCCAGTGGAGCATCCTTTTAACAACATTGTTGAGACAACAGCTCCAGCGGGGCATTCTTTTGACAACATTGCTGAACCATGTGAAGAGTTATTACTGACACCTAGTGTGCGTTTGTTTACACTTTTAGGAGCTCAAAAAGCCCATATTACAAAAAGCTGAAGGAAAATTGTGTTTGGCTCAGCTCAAAACGCAACTTTTTGATAAAAGTTGCGTTTTGGGCATAGGCAAAAAACGTGGTCTAAATGCGCAAAATTTATGGACCTCAGGAGGTCCGTAAATCAAAACGCGCACTGCGCGTTTGAACTGTTACCGTTGGCTGATGATGAATTACGAAAATACCCATAAAATTCATCAGTTCTCTCAACGCCTGAAGTCTCTCTGCTCTGTCTTTCTTCGTCTTCCTCTTCTTCTTCCTCTTCTTCTTCTTTCTTTCTGTCTTTCTGCGTGTTTATGGTTGTTTGGCCGTGGGTTTGGGTATCGCTATTTTTGTTTTTAGTGTTCTATCTCTTTTGGTCTCATAAATCTTGGGTTTGTGGACTTATTTATGCTATTTGATTTCTGTAGTTTTGGATTGTGGTTTGTGTTTTGGGTAATGATTTTTCTGTGTGTTCTTTGGGTTGATTTCTCATGGGTATGGGTTGGTTATGATTTCTCTGTTCTTTGGGTTGATTTCTCATGGGTATGAGTTGTTTTGATTTCTTTGTTTTTTAGTTGATTCAAGTAATTAAGAGAGTCGGAGAGCTTCTGGAATCAAGTGGAAAAGAAAAAAAAAAAAAAGAGAGAAGAAATTGAGAGAGCCGGAGAGCTTCTGGAATCAAGTGGAAGTAAAGGAAAAAAAGAGAGGAAAGAATGAGGAGCTTCTGGAAAGTGGAAGTAAAGAAAAAGAAAAAGGAGAGGATGTGGACAATGGTATACGTGTGTTGTGGACAAAATGAAAGAGAAAAAAAAAAAAAAAAGGAAAAGGAAACGTATGGATGAAAGAAAGGCAAAGAATTAGAAATCACAATTTAAAAATATTACCACAATAGTTTCACAATAAATTTTAAGTAATTAGCTAATATTGATGAGTAAAAATATAATTTCAATAGTGGGTTCAAATTAGAACTAGTAACAACTTTTCATATAAGATTTTGTTATGATTCTTGTGAAAGTATTGCAAAAAATATTGTGGATGTAACACTTTTTGTTGAAAAATATAATTGTTGAGAATGAATAGAAAAAGAATAAATAAATATTAAAAAAGAATAAATTTGATTACAAAATAAAAATTTAAAAAGTGGGTAGGCAAAAGATAAATGTCACTGTTGATTGTCCAAACAGTACAAAAATTTGTCTAACCTGCTGGAGATGCTCTTATATATACATTGTCCTTTTTGGTAATTTATCCCTCAAACTGTCACTTTTATAAGTGCTAACCAAACACTCAGCTTTTTCAAAAAGCACTTTTTAATAGCTTTTACCAAACACTCAGCTTTTTGAAAATGCACTTTTTCATTATGCACTTTTTAAAAACTCCACTTTTTCATTATGCACTTTTACAAAAAGCTGAACCAAACTCACCCCTAATCTGTCCTTCCCAGCTGATATGGAGCTAGAAGTTGTTGATCTTAGTAACGACCCCAATGTTCCATGAACAACCTCAATTAATGCAAATCTATCACAGCCCGAAAAAACCCAACTCATTGTACTTTTGAAGGAATATGCTGATGTCTTCGCTTGGGAATACAATGAAATGCCTGGCTTGGACCCAGTTTAGTGGCACATGCTCTTAATGTTGAGTTAGGAGTAAAGCCTGTGATACAGCCCATGCGAACATTCCATCCGAATATTGAAGCTCAAATCATAAAAGAAGTGCAGAAACTCCTTGCAGTTGGTTTCATTAGGCCCATTGAGCACCCGAAGTGGTTGTCAAACATAGTGCCTGTCAAGAAAAAGAATGGGCAAATAAGATGCTGCATTGACTTTCGGAATCTCAATTAAGCATGCCCAAAAGATGAATTTCCACTTCCAAACATGGACATGCTAATTGACTCAGCTGTCGGGCATGCTATGTTCTCATTCATGGATGGCTTCAGCGGCTACAACCAAATTAGGATGTCGCCTAAGGATGCAACCAAAGCTACCTTCCGAACCCCCATTGGGAATTTGTACTATACCGTTATGCCCTTTGGCCTCAAGAACGCCGGTCCACTTACCAAAGGGCCATGACTATAATCTTTCATGATATGATGCATAGAGAAATTGAAGACTATGTGGATGACATTATGGTGAAGTCAAAAGCAAAGGAAAACCATTTTCATGTCTTAAGGAGAGTCTTTGAAAGATGTTGCCTCTACTAGCTTCGTATGAATTCCCTTAAATGTGCTTTTGGTGTTTCCGCTGGAAAGTTTTTGGGTTTCCTTGTCCACCAACAAGGGATAGATGTTGATCCTAGTAAGGCACAAGCTATAGCTACCTTGAAGCCCCCCATTATAGTTAAGGAGCTTAAAAGCTTCCTTGGTAAGCTTTCATACATCCGGAGGTTCATTCCTGATCTGGCCGCTCTCACTGTTGCCTTCACCCCCTTGCTGAAGAAAGGAAGGCCTTATCGCTGAAATCAGAGATGCCAGTAAGCTTTCTCTCAATTACAGTGACTCATGACCAAGCTGCCGACCGTATGTGCACTTATATCAAAAAAGCCCTTTAAGCTCTATTTGGCCACCAACAATGAGGCAGTAGGGGTATTAATAGCCCAAGAAGATTCAAAGGGGGCTGATCAGCCAGTTTACTATGTTAGTCGGATGTTGAAAGATGCTGAGACTCGATATTCAAGAGCTGAAAAGGCTTGTCTCTCTCTCATATATGCTGCGTAACGACTGTGACATTATTTTTTGGCTCATACCGTTCACCTCATGACGAAATCTCATCCTATACGCTCACTCTTGCAGCGTCCTGTTCTTTCCAGAAGGCTAGCACAATGGCTCCTGCAGTTGTATGAAGTTGAAATCATCCCTATTACCCTTATAGCTGTAAAAGGGCAAGCTATAGCTGACCTACTAGCATGGTTCCTAGGAGTAGAAGGTTGGGATGTCATTGATGAAGTCTTTGGAGATTTACCGGAGGTTTTAACCGTTGAAGCAACTGGAGCTAGGTGGACTTTTAGATTTGATGGGTCCTCCAATGTTGCTGAAGGAGGAGCTGGAATAGTTCTAATCAAAGAAACAGGGGAAGCAGTAGCCATGTCTTTCAAACTTGACTTTACTTGTACCAACAACACAGCTAAGTATGAAGCATACCTCACAGGTTTGGCGGTAGCACGTGAAATGGGAATCAAATGCCTTAGGGTTGGGGATATGAACCTAGTTGTTTGTCAAGCTAAGGGAGAGTTTGCACTCAAAGAACCATCATTGGCACCATATAGAGCAATGACCCAAATGTTGGAAGATTTATTTGAAGACTTTGACATCCAACACTCTCAAAGGGCCAACAACCGCTTTGCTGATGCTTTAGCCACTTTGGGGGCTAGGATTAATTTTGAAGGTACAGCCACTGAAGTTACAATCATAAAGAAACCTGTTCCAGCCGTACAGGTGTTGAAAGAGGAGTTTTTCGATCAACCACTAGACAAAGCAGATTGGCGATCCCCCATTAAAGAGGCGCTATTGTCACCATTTGGCAAAGGGCAATTGAATTGTTTCAAAGATTACACTTTGGTGGTGGGGGAGTTATATAGAAAATTTTCGAGAGGAGTATTGGCAAGGTGCTTAAGTCTGAGTGAGTCTAGCAAGCGATTAAGAGAAGTTCATGAGACATCCTGTAGCTCCGGTGGTGCAGTAAGTCTCTACAGGCGTCTCTAGCGGTTAGGGTATTACTGGCCAGACATGGACAAACAGGCCGCCAACATCCAAAGTCAGTGTGAAAAATGCCAGCACATCCCTAGCCATGAGGAATCATATGCTATGTTCACCTTCAACAATTGGCGAATCCCATTCCTTAAATATCTCATGAGGCATATCGTTTAAAAAGGATGGTGACTCGCTACTTTGTGGAAGGAGGTGTCCTTTTCCGAAAAGGGTTCAATGGGGAGCCCTTAAGATGCTTGGGGACCCCCGAAGCACAATCTGTCTTGTAAGAAGTCCATGCGGGTGAATGTGGGGACCATCAAGGCAAGAAGCGACTTCTCTAGCAGCTGCTTAACCTTGGGTATTTTTGGCCAACCATGAAGCAAGATATGGCCAAGCATGTGAAGACTTGTGATGCTTGTCAAGTTCATGGGAACTTGATCCATACTCACCCCACTAGTCTCTAAAACATGACAACGCCATGGCCATTTCACACTTGGGGGCTAGACTTGATAAGGCCAATAAATCCACCATCCCATGGCTATATTTGGATATTAGTAGCTATGGAGTACTTCATAAAATGGGTTGAGGCAATCTCGTTGAAGAAAGCTATTGGTCCAGTGGTTACAAATTTCATCCGTGAGCACATAATTTGTAGATTTGGCATTCCCCATAAGATCGTCAGCAATAATGGTACTCCCTTTGTCAACAAAGATGTCCGCAAACTGTTTGACCATCGCCACATTAGGCGTAGGAGGTCTACTCCTTACTATCCCTAAGGCAATGGCCAAGCGGAGGCAACTAATCAAGTGTTGTTGAAAATTCTTAGCAAGATGGTCCATGAATATGAGGGAGGATGGAATGAACATTTGTTGGAAACCCTATGGGCCTATCGGAGTTCAAAAAAGACCGCTACTGGTTTTTCCCCATCTTTTCTTGTGTATGGCACCGAGGCTATATCACTGGTAGAGCTATTAGTTCCTACCCCTAGGGTGATTCATGGTCAAGAAATTGAAATGAGTGCAGCCACCTGTGTAGAATGTAAGGTCCCTGACCTTGAAACCTTGGAGGAAGTAAGGAAGCCCTTGGTCATATCCAGCGGTACCAACAGCAGATGGCCAATGCCTATAACAAGGTTATGAAGGCTAGAACTTTTGTTATGGGGCAAATGGTTTTAAAGGCAGTAGATCACATGAGAAGGAACCTCTCTGCCCCCTCTAAATTTGCCCCAAGTTGGGAGGGTCTATACCTTGTAAGAGAGGCTAATGATAGTGGTTACTATCGTCTATCTACAGCAGATGGCAAAGTCCTCGCGAAACCTATTAACAGCAAATGGCTTATGATGTACTATGCTTAATCTACCATGCTTGTACTGTGTGGTCTTTTGCCACTCCTTTGTAAGATCACAACTACTATTAAATAAAGAAGTAAGCATCGCTTTTACCATAATCATGCATGTTTTTGAAAGGTATTGAGTTTAAAAGAAAAAAAAACATAGCTGTTCTCTCGAATATATATATATATATAAACATACGAATACATATATGTACGGCACCGAGATCCCAGGCCCAGGCCCATACGGGCCCTAGGCCCATTCCCACTTGTACGGCACCGAGATCCCAGGCCCATACAGGCCCTGGGCGCAGGCCCAGTAGAAAGGTCCAGTCATCCTGCGCCCTTCTTGAAGCTTCCTTAACGAACAGACGAGTGTAGGGCCTTGAGTTCCAAGAGGTGATCGGTCAAACGTTCCCGGTCAAGTATATGAACCGTTCCCGGGAAAATGTTGTGTGCACGGGAAACTGAGTTGCCGAACATGATCGGTTAAGATGAAACCAAGTTCCAAGATCATAAATGCAGCACCGCCCTCTCATCTAAACATCCACTTTAATTAAATAATACTGGACCTTCAGTAGCACTAACGGTGGCTGTAATCATAATCTCCCCACTAACCTTGGCTATAAATAGAAGAAAGTTGGGAGAGAAAAGGGTTCAGAAAATTTGAGAGAAAACAGTCAAGAGAGTGAATATCAACTGGGCGTTGCTTTGAGTCTCTCTGCCGAGAACAACCCATAGTAGGAAATCCTCAAGCCCACTACAAATAAATTGTGAGCCCAAGTGGTCTAAGGCCCAGAAGTCTTATACTTGGTTCTTACAATATACATATTTGTATGTATATAAGTATACGTACATATATATGCACGTGAATATGTAGGTGAACACTCTATTTTCTTTCCTTTAAAAAAAAGGGGGGAACACAGTAGCTGCAACTAGAGGCGTCCTTTGCCATGAAAAGTACAATATTTACACACGAATGGCTAAAAGAAAATGGTAATAATGTGTGTACGTATGTTAGTATACATGTGTATACACATACATAGATAAATAAAAATTATTTTATCATAAAACTTCTTCTTCTTTTTTGAAAAGGAAAACCCTTTTGGCTAAAAAAAAATTTATTCTTGCAAAAAAAAAGGGGCATAGTAGCTACGGTTGGAGGTGTCCTCTGCCATGAACAGTGCAAAATCTTCACACGAATAGTTAGGAAAAACATGTGCTCACATAAAAAAGTGACAGTGGATAACCCTTTTTATGCAGAAAATTTCTTTTGGGCATGAACCTTTTACAAAATAATGTCCATAGTTAACTAGTCCTTCTTTCGCATGTAATATTGGTACCTACAATTGAATGATCTTTTGCACAAGCAATAACAACACTTATAACTGAACAAATCACAATTAAATAAATTTTTCTATAGTTGAATAATTTCGCATACATGAATAGTAACAACACCTAGAAGAGTTTTTTTTTTTTTTCCTATTACAAAAGCGAAAGAAGAAAGAAGCCTTTATAATTAGAGAGTCTCAAAACATGTAATAACATGATTAGACACATATTACATCCCAATAGACTTGCCCACTAAAAAGAAAGAAAAAAAACTATATATATATATATATATGTATAGGGCATGAGTAGTCTAATCCAATAAGCTGCCAAAGGTTTCTGCGGAGGAGGAGCCACCGCTAGTGGGTAAGGACAGCATGATGGAATCCTTTTGATTTGTCAGAAGGGATAGTTTTGCTACCTTCACTGCAATTTCTTTTTCTAGATTTGCAATCTTCACTGCAAGTTTAGCCAATTTCATCTTACCATTGCGAATGATGCATGAGGCAACAGTAGTTTTGGGCCAATCAAGAATAAACCCAACATCAAACTTTATGGATTGTAACTCACTAAGTACAGCTTTCCACTCAAGTACTTTATGCAAGTTGAAATTCTTGAGGGGTGTGTGTTCTATGTCAAGCAAAACCGCAATAAAGGATTGGAACATCACTTTCGTCACTGCATTACCATATGTGCACCTAGACATAAAATTTGGGTGCTTTGACAATACTTTCTCCAGCAAAGGCAGACCTTCAATGGAAATATCAAACTGCTGAAATTTCACTGTGATTCCTGAAAGTATGTAGAAGTCCTTGGCAGATTTGTCGTTCTCCGTTTCTTGATTGAACATCTCCATGAAATCTTAAACATTAACCCCTTGAAACGCAGCACTTGATGGCGCTCCTTGTACAACTGTCAGACAAGATTGGTAGGGTTAATCTATTTGTCAAAGAAACAAAAAGGGAAGTTTTTCTTTATAAGGCAAACCCAACATAAATCTTTAGATGTTATTGAAGCATGGGCAGTAGAAGCCGTACCTGTGGTTTTTTCGCTTTAGGGAGGATCAAGGTCAGATATAGGCATGGTAGGTTCACTTATAATTCTTTCTCTGGCTGCACCAGCAGCTCCTTCAGGTGGTGGCAAAGGATCAGTGGCACCCCCTCCAGTTGCGCCACCATCAGTAACTTCCTCAAGGACCAATGGAGGTACACCGGTCTCTTTTTCAACTATACTAGCGTCAACAACACCGCTAGGCCCTGGCAAAGGGTCAACGGCAGCCCCAACCTCACAAATTTCCACAGTTTTCACATGTACCACTGAGGAATTAGCAACATTATCTGTGATAGAAATGCCATCAGCGGCGGCAGAAACATAGGATGATAAGGAGGCAAGTAGCAAAAGGTTACCGGAACCCATGGTGATGTCCATAAAGTCACCTCGACGGTCTTCAAATTGGGTTCTCTCACTGTCACTAGACTGATGGGGTAGTTGACAGCAAAAAGAAAATATGCCAGTGTGAAAAAAAAAGAAAAGAAAAAAAAAGAAAGAAGTAATATAATAATAACAGCAAAAAGAAGAAGAAGAAGAAGAAGAAGAAGAAGAAGAGGAGTTTAAAGGTCAAGAATTTACCTCCCCAGAGGAGTTCTCAACATCAGGACTAACGGTCTTCGCCCTATGAGCAGTGGTTTTTCTCTTATATGTTCTTGCCTCAAAATCTGGGCTCAAGAAAGGGACAACCTCAGTAGTTGGCACTACTGGAGGCCCAACAGCCTTTACCGTTGGAGTTGTAAGGGAAAGACTTGTATCTCTAATCGGAGAATCATGCAACTCGATCACCGGAGACTTGGATGTATCTCTCTTGCTGCTACCAACATCATGCTCTATTTTAGACCTTGTCCTCCTAGCAACACTTCCAGCTAAAGGAGTTTCATTTCAAGCTCTTTTACTTGGTGTCCTACTCTCCTCTATTTTGGGTTCAGGGGCTTTCACTATCCTATTCTGCCTGCTCCATTCTACTGGAATGTTGTCACTGTAGATGACCCAACCATCAAGGTCAGCATGCCATTCGGCGAAACTTATTTTCTGCCTAGCTGCCCATGAACAAACAGCTCGGGTATTCGGAACCAAGCACCGGTTAGGAGGAATATCAGTCCTTGGAGGGCCAATTGCCACCCTTTCTTGCTCTCAGCTAGCAACAAAGTCAACAAAGGTGTTCATTACTTTTCGCTAGTAGGTACACATATTCTGGGTAACACGACCTTCCCTTCACCTACATGAGATCAACACATACACCTCCCTTTCACACCAATAATCCATGGCTGAATCATGAAGTAAAGGCTTCATTGCCTCTCGAATATCATACTCCATATTGTTAATTATGGGCACATCTTGGTCGAGCTTGAATTAACGTGACACTTTATGAGGATTGTATTTCATAAGGCTAAAACTTGAATTGTTGAGGCAAGGGAGCGACGATGGAGAAGTAATGAGTAGAAAGTTCAAAACCTTGCTACCATCCCCTAAGTTAATCATTTGAGAATCAAGCCTAGCATACGGAAATGGAGAAGGAGAAAAGAACCCATCGACATGATAAGCATAAGGCCTCCAAATAAAATCAGAGGCAGTGTCTAACGAATCAATTGCTGGCAAACCCCACACCTTTAAGGCCATCCACTTCATCAATAAAGGAAGGCCATGCTTAAACTCGAAAAATCTCTGCTCACCATCAAGAATTCCAATCGAAATCACCCTCTTAGTGTCACGAATGTCACTTACACTCTTTCCTACTTTAAGGTAATTTCTTGAATGCTCCCAAGCAAAAGCTTGCAACATCACTATGCTTACCCTAGAATCAACAATGTGGTATGGAGAGCCAACTAGTTTATTATAATGGAGTTGGTCTGATTCTAAGTAAAGACAGCCTAAAAATAAAGTACCTAATGGTAAGGACATACCTCGGGAAAGCTTTATGGTAAGACAAAATGTAAAGGGTTTGATGAATTGAGCGAGGTAGCAGTCAAAGATGCATTTACTCAACCACATTACCAAAAATGCAGCCCTCCCAATCACACAACTACTCGGCTTCTTAAACGCAAGAATCCATGAGGAAAACCTTGCCCTTTGGCCAGTGGGCGATGCCGCGCGACCACCAAATGCCTTGTAAAGTCTCTCTGAGATTTTAGCCTCTTCACTATCCAACTTCAAGTCCATTGGATTCAACCTCCCCATGCTTGGCAGTAAAAATAATCTCTCTACATCTTCGAGGGTGACGGTGGTTTCGCCCTAAGAGAAGAAGAAAGTGTGGGTTTCCGAGCTCTAGCGGCGAATCAAATACCGCAGTGAGATAATGTCCCTAAATACATGCCACCCTTGAGACATCAGTACCGCTTCAAAAATGTTAGCATTGCGAAGAGCCTAACAAAATCCCTCATTCTCAAATTCCTTATCAAGCCAATTAGACCAACCATTGATCAATCCGCTGGGGCACCAAAATTGCATTGGTGAAGGTAGAAACTCTTTCCGTTGGTGGCATAAATCCATAACCCCAGATGCTAAAGGCACCCATGCAGTTTTGGGCTTGGGAGCTTCACCCCTTATATTCCATTGGGAAGGATCATCAGATGCATCGATGTCATTCGGAACCATGGGAAACAAGGGAGAAGAGCAATACCACGGGTCTTGCAATGGTAGGAGAGATTTTCTTGCAATTTCGGCATCAATGACAATGGGTGCTTCCTCTTCTTCGGCCATGAACACAATTTGATGATGGAACCTTCTCGAACATAGATGAAAGGGAGAAGAAAAGGAACAACAGAGGAAGAACATGATGGGTCTTTCTCTCTTTTCTCACAATGCAAAAAAAAAAAAAATGTATAAATGAAGAGAAGTTTTTCCTTCTCCTCTCTGTTGCCAAAAATCAAGAAGGGAAGATGTGAAGAAGGAAGTTTTATATCTTTTTTTCCCTTTTGGTGGTGCTAAAACAAGGAAGAAGATGGTAAAACATCTCTCTCTTATTTTCCCTCTCTCTTTGTGTTAATGGGGAAAGGGCAGAATTAACTCCTTGGGTTGCACTGAGAAACATGAAACCTAGTCTTGAAAAGTCATCCTAGGGGGCTGCAGTTATTGTAGGAACCACCCTGATATTTGGGATGAGGTTTTGCTAGGGTTCACACATAACACCCACAAATGGTCACCATTTTTCAAAAATACATGTATATATATATATATATATATGTATATACAATAACAAATAACTAAATAACTAAACAACAACAACAACGTATATTCATAAATGTATATATGAAGCATAACAATGACAAGTTTTCAAAATACACACACACACACACACACACATATATATATGCACAAAAATAAATATATAAATAAATAAACGTATATGTATACAAAAATGATAATAAAAGCAATGATAATGGTAATGACAAAAGCACTCGCATGTGTGATCAAAATTTTTCATTTTCAAAAGAAAAAAAAAATACAATAAGAATATGATCACACATGACTCGGCGGGCTGAATGTTGGGGTACATTTCTTTACACCTAATATTATTTAAGTAACACCTATTTATTTCTTTTCAAAAGTCACAAACAGATTATTGGGCATGCCTAAATATTTTCTGACTATCACTATGCTAGCCCACAATTTTTCTCCTCTCTATCACAAAACTGGGATACAAATGCAAAACACTATGGGACCCAATATTTTCTCATAAAAGCCCGAATTATTTAGTAAGTGAGATAAAATCTAATCATTTCTAAGGCCCAAGAATTCTATACTTAACAGATATTCGAAAAAACCCATGATGCAAATTCATGGCAATATTATCTTGTCCAAATGGGATTACTCCATGATTCAAACCCGTGGCAAATTATTCATCAAAAACCCAGTTCCCACTGGCAATATCAAAAACCCAATTTTCATTGGCAATGTTAAAAGTCCAGTTCCCACTGGAAATATCAAAAGCCCAATTTTCATTGGCAATATCAAAAGCCCAGTTCCCACTAGCAATATCCAAAGTCCATTTTTTATTGGCACTATTTTATCAAAGAGCCTAAGATTATTAACACTTGGCAAAAAAGAAAATATCATGGTATAATCATTGCTTAAATATTGCTATGACAAATCGTCTTATAAAAACTCATTGGTAGTTATCTTGAAGATTATGATCTCATGTTATAAACTCATGAAATGCATGATCACCATTTGGGTCACAACATCAACACTTATGGTAACTATTCAAATCTTAGTTACAGTATTAGGATTCGTTCTTGATATACGCCTTAATCACATTAATTAAGCTCAGCCCCAGAAATCTTGGCATTTAATGCAAAGCACTCTAAAATCTCATTATTACCCAAAGAAGTAAGGCAACCTCTAAAGTAAATCTCCTACTTTTGACCAAAAATCCTAGGAAGATTAACCTTAATTCACTACCTCTGATTAGTCCTACGTTTTTTTTTAGATTCTTGTTAATTAATACTTCTCTAAAGCTCCATTATAAAAACATAAACTCCTCAGCCCACTGGGGGACAGCTACCCTCTCTGAAACTCTGGATTTGTTTACTACTTTGCTCATGGTTTAGCTTTCCTTAAGCTCACCACTCATCATCTTTAGCCCACACTCATCTAATCTCAGATACTCTTTTCCCCCTTTCACACAATCACAACTCATAAATGTCTCTCAACTAGTCACAAACAGCCTACCACTCATAAAAACCTTAATCTTAGCTTTAATCCTATCTCACTCACTCAAAATAGCCCACATTCACCTCATTCATGCCTTATAAATACACACTCACCAAAATCTTAGTTTAATACTTGTTGCACTGAGCTGGGATCTCTCTTTCCCTTCACACCATGCCAATTAATCCTTCTTTTATTTTTCCTATGGAATCTTTAATTTTTACTTTTTATTTTACAGTTTAAGGATGTGATGTATTTATAATAATCGAACTCTTCCCTCACATTGATGTAATAATGGCCGAAAGTACAATAAATTCCTCTTGACTGAGACATACAAAGTCCCCTGGGAGTCAACATTTTCCTAAATTTATGTAATTATTGATTGCTGGACTGTGTAATTTCACCCCTACTGTTGGACAATTTATCCTTTTGGACTTAAGTGTAACTTCACCCTTACCGCTGGGGAGTTTATTTCCCTTGAATTATCAAAACAGGATCACTAATGTACTAACTAAGTCTTATAAAGTATTTTTCATTGGGCTTTTATTGCTGTTTTGGTAAGTGCAACCTTTGTTTTCTTGCTTGGATAGGCTTGTCATCATACCGAAAGCCTTTGGGTGTTATCTCAAGAGCCCATAGTCGAGTTTTGGCTTGGCTTCCCAACATTTTATTCAGAGACATCAATTTCCCCCTCAACAAAGAGTTTGTCTTTGTTTAAGCATTTTTTTAGTTATAATTTTCTTTTGTCTTTTCATAGATTCCATAGGATTAGATTCTTAAAATTCCATTCCATGATGATTACATTTTATTAGTAAGCCTAAGCACTAATTGATTTCATTTTAATACAAGATGGACTTAAATCAAAAACTCTAATTTGATGACATAAAAATTTACCTATTTAGCTAATTATAACCCACATTCTGATTTAGTTATAATATACTAACCTCTAAGCACACGTGTTGCACATGCTCAGAGATTTTTCTATTTTTTTAGATAAAGGTTAATAATTTGCATCTATTATTAAAAAGAAAAAAAAAGAGGCTAAATTTTAGGGAATAAAAAGATGAAAGTAAAGAATCCTAAATTTTAGGAGTTCTCTTTTTGAATTAAAAATGAAATTTGTTATTTGACATTTATGGTTCTATTTCTAAAAGAAGTTACCCTTCATTAACGAGGGTATTTTTTAACCATATAAAGTCAGTTCAAAGAGAGGAATCCTCTTTTATGTAGTATAAATAATCCAATTTTATGGGTTTGTTTGTAACTGTTGTAGTAGTCTCGTAGACTTTAGAGCATTTGAGAAAATTGTGCTCACTTGGTAAGCAATTTGATAAAGTTAAGGACCAAAATGAGAATAGACCCAAAATGTAGGGACCAAAAGTGCATTTTTGCCTTCCTTTTATTATTATTATTATTATTGTAAGGGCACAAATTTCAAACAGTCCAAGCCCACTTTGAATAGTGAGGTTTGCACAGTTCAACTAGACCCAAATCAATATATTTGTAAGAAAGTGGATCAAACAAAAAGGAAGGGTTTAGCCTGAGGACAAGAACAGGGAAGAAAAACTAAAGATCATGGATTAATATATGTAATAGGCTTCTTACAAGCGTGCCCGAGGAGGCAAACAATACTCAAAATGAAACACTGTTCACGCTCTTCTCTCAATGTTCTTATTCTAACTCTTGTCCTTTTGAGAATTATGCTTGGATCCCCTTTTTTGGCCATTTCCTTTCCCTTATATACTCCATTTTTCTTCACATCTTGACCCCCCATCTTTACCTAACCAAATTCTCATCATGACACTTGTCCTCTTAAACATCTGCTGAATGTACTAGAATGAGCTGCTTAGCTGTGAATTACTCGTCACTTCTTCATCAATGCAGTTCATAAAGCTGTTGCACACCATTTAATACAGAGGCAATAGGCCACTTTCTCGCTGGAAACTTCCCTTACCCTCTGGGATTCTCTCTTCTCAGCCTATCCTTCCCACATGGAGCTCCCAAGAGACTTTTGTCTCTTCTCCTCCTCTCCTCGGGCGACTCTTCGGGCACGTGATGCCTCATTAACAAAACTAACAGCTTAGCAATCCCTTCCTCGGTCCTCGGGCCCCACAATTATTATTATTATTATTATATGTTAGGAAATTTAGCGTTGGTCTATTGTATGACAAAAAAGTGTTGTAATTTTGGGCTATTTACTTTGTAATGTATTCAGGTGTAAAATGTTATATGTGTTGAAAACTGAAGCTTCTATTCACTATACAAAACTGAAGACTTGGATCAAGTAAAATCCAGAGCTTGGTTGAGCCAAAATGAATTCTAGTTAGGAAGTTTCAGTTGACATTCGTTTGCCACTTGGTCAAGCAAAACCTATCATGGAAGTTACAAATTTTTCCTTCCATGGCTAATTCTGTAGCCACCTCAACCCTAATCCTTACATATATTTAAACCAAACCCTAACCCTATTTTCTAGAAAGGGAAGACAAATGCAAAAATATAGAGAGAGAACCTATAGAGAAAATTCTATTGTCTTTTAAGTTTCAACCATTCTATTGAACATCCTCGAGAGATTTTTGTTCCAACAACTTGATCACTAAAACACGAAGATGTCATTAAATTTTCAAGAAGCTCTTGGAGTGGAAGAGATTGATATGCAAGTAAGAATTGTTTCCAAAACAGATTGTGTAAAAGCCACAAGATAGGAGTCTGCAATTGTTAGCGGGAGCAGAGAGCTCATCTTTGATGTCTATCTACATGTACATGAGGTTTCGTGTGAGTGTAGTCTATACCGCAACAACATAGTGGATTTACTTCTTGGGGCTTGGCCCTTAAGAGTGTATTAATTACCTTGTTGCAAGGGTTTTCACTTTGTGAAAAAAACACTCTCTATGTTAGTGTGGTTGTGTTTGTTCTTTATGCGTTTACCCATATATAATTTAATTTTCTTTTGAATCTTTTGATTATAGTTACCTTGATTAAGAATTTAATCCATCCAGTAAAAAAATTAGTAGTTCAAATCACTGGATCTAAATCGGTATTTTTCACTATTAATGTTATTATAAACCAAGATGGCTATTGACAAGACAAGCCACCATAGTCTCTAAACATTTGAGATCTAGGCTTTGTTTGATATATATAATAGGGTATCATGTGTTGAGTTTAATTTGTTGTGGTTGAAGTTTTGTAAGACAGCATTCTATCAACTAAAGTATAAATTTTGTCCCTATCTTAGTTTGTTGTCACCATAAAGACATGCAAGCTTACTAAATAGCAATCTGCAAAATGCTTCAAGCTCGAACAAATCACCAACCTATTGCTAGATTCGATGATCTACCACTAACATCCCCAATAAGGTTGCTAAATTGACTAAAAAGTGAATTTAGCAACCAATACTCTCAAAATATATTGTGCAACAAAAGAGGTAAACTCAAGAGAATTTAAGTAACAGCTACAATGAGCTACTATAGATAGCAGCTCACTATAACTTAAAACTCAAAAATTAATTAATTTTTTAATGTGTGGTGTTAAAAAAATAATATTTTAATGTGTTGATGGTTGTAATTGTTATTTATTATATTAGATATATTATTTTATTGTATTGTTTATATTATTTTAATGTGTTGAATGTTAAAATAAATTTTTTGATATTAAGTGTATTATAAAGTGGGGTAGTACAAATTAAAATAAATAAAGTAATATTTTGAGTTGTAAAAGTTATATTTTTTAATTTTTTTACCGTGAATACTCTAATAGGACCCAAAACCCAAATAACTAAGGTGTACCAATGCCCAAAAATAAATATGATCAGAAATAGAAGCTGAATAAGATTCAACTTAAAAAATGACACTCAACTAGAGTTATATATTAACTTTTAACAGATCATAGCCTTTAGTCAATGCATTTATATATAGGTGTCAAGAATGAAGATTGGATTCGATCTTCATAAACCAAACCGACGAAAAGGGACTGATGTTATTGGACTTCAAGACAATTTGCTTTAGAAAGTTCACATTAACAAAAAATAATAATTGGTTATGAATTCATATATATCATATTCTCTATTTCGTTCATGCACCTCTCTTGAATATAATGCATCATGTTTAGACACAAAAGTCAATCTATTTGTTTTGATTTGCAGCAATTTTTTGTTTGCAATAATAAAAAATTGTTTCTTTGTGTGACAAAGAACATGAAAATTTCAAACAACCACATAATTCGATTGTATATTGGCCAGATGCCTTGGGAGTTTCTTTGAGCATACAAGCCGAGCCTATTCGGTTATTTATTTATTTTTTTATTTTTATTTTTATTTATTTTATAACATAATGGCTAAGAAGCAAAGACTCTTTGAAGTTTGAATCATACGAAACAGGCTTCATTTGCTAACTTCTTATTATTATAAACCTCTAGGCTGGAATTTTTTCATGTTTCTGTCTATCTATTAAAAATAGAGGCTCATAATAATGCAAGGGTTTTAGTCAAGCCAGATTTGCGACACAAATAAATTTGACACGTTTCTGTGTTGTAACTTGTAACATCCCTTTCCGACACACGTAGCCTTATCCCCAATGGCGATAATATTTTTAAAATATAGTAATTCTTCTTCCTCGAAAAATAAAGTGTAATTATTGTTTCCTCTAGGGCTTAGTAGTTACTAATAAAATAGAGTCAACAGACTGAAAATGGAGCAAATGATTTATTTGCAATAGCATCAAAATTTATACACCAAATTGAAGAAAAAAAATGTTCAAAGGGATCTTATGGTAACAATATAAAAGTTGAGGATGTCAATGAGAGAGAGGATTTCATCCTTAACTAGTTATTTTTCTCATAAGAAGAGAAGACAATGTCATTAAACTACAAAACTCTTAACAATAAATAATGAGATATAATCTTTTATATATATTGGATTTATTAGCCCATAATTTTTTTTCCCATATATTTACGGTGTGGAACTGGAAATTAATGCCAAGCATTCAACAAAATGCTAGGAAAATTGACATAGCTAGAAAGGAGTATACAACTTGTGCAAGTCACGTTTCTTTAAAAAAAAAAAAAAAAAAAATTGTACAAGTCACATAAGGATATTTTAAATTAAATAGTTTATGGTAGAATCTAGTTAGTTCAACTACATTTTCCATAATGATTTCTCTCTCTTTTAATTTATTTCACCAAATTGCATAAATGGACAATCTTCAACAATAATATTAATAATAATTAAAATAAACTTTTTTGCATGTCATTTTTCATTCTTATTAAGTATTTGCCGAGTAAGCCGGTTGATAATTATAAGAGATTATTATCTTACGTTTGTTTACATTTACTGTTTTACATCAATATCTATAATTAATGTGAGAATGTCCACATTTTAGTGCATAAAAATGGATGTCAAAAAACGAATGTAAAAGTATGAAAGCCCTATCTATTATCCTACTTTATGTACACCCAGCTCTTTTGCTTGCTAATCACATGCCTGATTTTGGTGCTGGCTATTAATTGAATGGCCTAGAATGAACCTCGATCTACTTTTGAACTCGCCAAAATGATCTGATCTTATCTTGTGTATTGGTGTTGGACATTTAATAGCAGGTAAGATTCAGGAAAAAAATGCCATTTAAACAAATGGCTGAAGTAAAGTTAGGCAAGAATACTGCTGAAAATATTAAGATCAAATTTTGGTAGGACTGCCATATGACTTTAAAATGAAAGGGATAAGTATAACCAGGTTTTTTTTTTTTTTAGGTAACGAAAGGGATAACCATTTGGGTCGGAAAAAAGAGAGAAAGAACTGCCACTTATTGATATGATCATTTGGATGGATAAAAGTAGGAAACTATGAACTATCTGACATTTTCTGCTTTGTATTAGACCATGGACCACCTATATGCAATAACAAATTTGACTTTAGAAGCAAGGATCGATCGATCTTACAGTCCTTCATTGAAAAAACAAACAAACAAACAAAAAAGGAGAAGGAGAAAGATATGGCTCATGCTCCATTATTATATAAACAAGCTGAAACTACGGTTTCATGGCCACAAGTTTATTCTTGAGTTGTACGTAGGTGTCATTGTGATTTGAATTCTCTGTCAAAATGAATCACAAGTAATTGGGACTCTTGCTACCCTGCAACCAAGTCTCTGTCAAAATGAAAGCTTTGGTGTACGTACTTTTCAATAGTGGCGCTTTCAGAAAAGAAGAATAGTAACGAAAAGAAAGAATGGTTATATTTAAATGTGTTCTCCGAGTGTGATAGTTAACCATTTTATTTTAGAAAAATTTTAATATTATTTTTATAAAAAATTGAAAAAATTATCAAAATATTATTTTTTTATTTTTATAAAAATTTTCTTTAAATAAATTATTAACTATTACTTTAAAGCATCTATTAGCATTTTCTAAGAAAGAAAGTGAGTATGGGAGGGATAATGTTGCTGGTAAGACTGACTTGGTATTCAGTGCTTGTAAAAGCACGAGTAAAGATTATCCATAAATGAATAACATTTTCAATTATTGCACTTCGTGAGCTAACTACATGGCCACAAGTTGTTGGAAAATTATTGGTAGTATTGTCGGTACAATAATGTTTTTTATTTTTATTTTATTTTTGAAAGGGTCAGCACAATAATGTTGTATTATCTCTTATCAGTTATCACATTGTCGAGGACGTTTTTGCGACAAAGGCCGAAAATGCGAAAACGGCCTAAATCTCCCCTTGGGTTCTTTAGAAGTCTTTATTGGTGGAGAATCAAGCCCAAAATTCACAATGTATAGAAAACAAAGGCTAATGGTTCTTTGATAAGAGAGAATTAAAATGCTACTAACAAAAGTGCAGAAAAAGTATAAAAATATAATAGGTCTGAAACTTCGATCCACAGTCACCCAGAAGAAGAAAATGAGAGAGGTTGTGAGGAAGAGAGGGAAGGTTCCCCTGTACCCATATTTCCACTCCTAAAGTTCAGAATTGTGAGAATGTTTCCTGGCTTAGTAGATTTTTGCTCTCAAGTTTCAACTCTATGGGGAAAACGTGGTTTAACAGGTCTGAAATTTCGACTCATAGTCAGCCAAAAGAGGAAAATGAGAGAGGTTGTGAGGAAGAGGGGGAGGTTTCCCTGTACCCATATTTCCACCCCTAAGGTTCAGAATTGTGAGATTGTTGACTGCCTGAATGAGCTTTTACTTTGAAGTTTCCAGGCTCTAGGTAGAATGTGGCTGCCCCCTTTTTTTGAGCTGAAGAGAGAGTTTTATATAGAGTTTGGGGTGTTCTTAATGACTGGTTTTTGAGTAGTGGAAGAGGCTTTTATCCCCCATGATACTAATTTGGTGTTTTGGCTTGGGTTGCTTTTGTTTGGGGAAGAGTTTAGCATGCTTTTAGCATGATTTTGGAAATAAAGTGGCTGACTCCATTAGCTATTGTTTCCTTGTCATTGTAGGCTTTTGATAGCTGCATTTGGTGGCTACAATAGGCTAGCTAATTAGTTTAGGGTTAGTTGTGTTTTGGTGTGGAAAATGGAGCTGAGCTGAAAATTAGGGACACAGTCACTCAGAGCATAAAAACTCTTTTGGGTGGAAATTTTAGGTACAAGACCTCCTCCATGAGGCTGAGGTGCTACCAGTGTCTCTTGCCCACTTGATAGCACACATGGGTTGGGCTCATGTAAAAGGTTCGAAAGGAACCGACTCATACTCTCCAAACTACACTTCCTCAATTTCCTCCATAAGCCGCATGGGCTTAGGCCATGCTTAAAAGAAAAAAAAAATAATAATAATACACGAATTGAGCCCATAAGGAAGTCGGGCTTGGTTGAATCGGGCTCATACAAAATGTGTTGCGAAAATGGGTATCAATACACATTAATGGTGAATTTTGCTATAAATTTAATATGTTAGATTCACTATTATGTGAGAGAAACTAGAGCTAATGATATTTTCATACGGTTAGAATATTATATAATTACTCCAAGTTGTTTTTGAATTTTGCCTTTTCTTTTGGTAGGACACTGTTTTCATATGCTTACATGTACACATGCACCCCAGGGTTAAGGATTTTTACATGTTTATAAATTTCCAAATTTGACGTAGGAAGTCATAGTATGTCATTATAGAATTTAAGAGCAAAGTAGTCATTGTTTAGATCAGATTTTGAGTTTCTGTTCAAAGTCATAATAAAATGAGGGATGAATGCATAGACTTGAAATTATTTGATTTTGATAGAGGATTGAGCGGAGTAATGAAAGCTTATTAATTAAAATCTTAGTTCCTAATGGTTCAATTGAAAGACTATGAGGTCATGCATGAATTAGAAAATCCTACGAGATAATTGGTTAATACACTTAAACAAATTTTCAACTCTTTGATTATGCTTTTTTTAATGCCTTTGTCAAAGGCATACTAATTTTTGATAATTTGCTGAATGCACATGAATTATTTCAGGGTAAAAGGTGGTTTGCTGCTTTTAAAATAGGTTTGAATAACAGAATAATGCTTATGATAATGTAAGTTGAATTTCATTCATGTAGTTATGGAAAGAATGAGTCTCACTTCTCATTTGATTAAATTAGAGTGGAGCAGTGTATTAGCAGTAGCACTGTTTCTGATCAAGTGATATTAAATGGTTCACCTTCTGAGCCTTTTTTTCCTCCAATGTGGATTGAGGCAGGGGGACCCCTTCTCACCTCATCCATAGATTTTGTTTGCAAATATTCTATCTTTGGCTTTGTTAAAAGCTGAAAAAATATAATTCAGGGGTATAAGATTGGCAAGAGAAATGGATCCCATTTGTTATATGCTGTTTGCAGATGATTGTGTACAATTTTTTGAGGGTTCTGAGAATGTGCAGACTGAGTTAAAGGTTGTTTTGCAATGGCTTTGTGACAATTCTGGTCAGTTAATTAATCAGAAGAAGTTTGAAATTTATTTTAGTCTTAATTTGTCCTAAGGAGTAAGGATATTAAATATGTTGTGATGGAGCATTTTTGAGTTAAGCAAGCAGGGTATCCTTCTAAGTACTTGGGTAATGGTTTAAACTTCTAGTGAAAAAAGTCTGTCATTCAAGAACATAGTTGAGAAAATTAGTTCTATATTTCAGGGTTAGAAAAGCTTAAGTTTCTTTCTTAGGCAGGGAGGTCAACTCTATTCTCTGTCTAGTTTTAAGGCACCAGAGTTAGTATGTTATGTTACATAATCAACAAGAAGATGTGTATTTTTTTTTTTCTTCTTCTGAGGTCATGATAATATTATAAGGACTCATTTTCTGACTTTGAGTACTTTGTGTGGTACAAACAGTTTGAGGATTGTTCAAAGGTCTTCGATTCTTGGGGTTGGAAGGGGATTATGTCTTGTAAAAATTCAAGAACAACTAAATGGGATACAACCCTTTTTTAGATGTTATATGATTTTTAAACAGCTAAGAAAATTTCAAGTATTCCTTTGTCAATACAGTCTTTGCAGACAAACTAATACTGCCTCATTCTAAGTCAGGATTGTTTGAAGTCAAAAAGGGCTATCATCTTTTAAGACGTTAATTCTTAAGGAGGTTGTTGAAAAATTTTAAGGCAAACTGGTTCAGGAATTGGTCTATTCTAGTGGCATATAGCTCCCAGCAAGGAAAAATTCCGAGTTAGGAATTGATCTTTATCATTGTTTACTTGATTGATTCTATGGCTATATCCTCTCTCCCTTTTAAAATACAGCTCCCAGCGAGGATCGAACTCGCGACCTTTCGCTTACGAAGCGAACGCACTACCACTATGCTATGGAAGCTAGACGCTCGCATTTTCCTAATTTCTTATTTTCACATAATAGCTCTGTACACCTTGCACCACCAGCACAGTCCGTAAAAAGTTGTTTCCTGTTATTTTATACTCTTCCGAGTTTTGGGCTGCAATCTTTCTACCTATATTGGCCCATAGTCCCATACTATTACTTACCTAGTGAATGTATTTTTTAATTGAATTTAATTTTTATTTAATCCCTCAAGATTTTTGCCAATTCATATTTTATTTTTAAATGATATAATATTTATTTCAATATATATATATATATATTGTGGGGCCCAACAATTCGTGGACCAGGCCCATTTATCCTTAGAGCGTCCGAAGGCCCAATCCGAGGAGAGCTGTGGCCCAAGCTCTACAACGCAGAGCACAAAACAATTTTTGGGAAGTAGCCGAGGACAGTTTAGTCCTCGGCAGATCCATAATCCCACCAGAATAAAGGGGCAAAACTGGAATAGGGACGAATTAGTAAGGAAATCCAGAATATCTTGGGGAAGTTATCCATACTACCCTTCTAGATAAGGCCCGACGCCTGACAGAGCCGTACTCTGCAGCTTTATCAAACCATCCCCAACAATTCCGGGATTGGACTGATGGGACAAATGTCAATGTTCGTAAAGATTGACCCTACACGTGGACGAAGGGCAATGAATGCAAGCTAGTATAAAATAAGGAAGTAAGTAGATCTGAAGGGGGCCCTTTTTTCCACCTCCGAAAAAAGAGAGACTACATGGGAAAACATCTCAGGAACACCGGACTTCATGGAAGAAAGTTCGTCGTTGGGCAACCGAGAGAAGACCTCAACAGGTCCTCGGATCAACTCCGAGGAGCTCCATCCCACGGGGTACGACGCCTTAGGGCTTAAATGTTCATACCCAATCCCCTTTTTCTACGTAGATTCCTCTAAAGCCATGACCGGACAACGCCACTTGACCAACGGCTAGCTTTTCAAGCCCACTCTCTACAAATCATATTGTGAGGGATCTTTCGTACGCGAGCCCAACATTCTTATTGGGCCGCCAGAGAATTGTGTCCTTACATATATATATTGAAATAAATATAATATATAATTCCATATACAAACATAATCATTATAAATGTCTATTGTCTTTTTTTGTTTTTATATTAAATTAATTATTATGATTATCAAATTTTATATTTTAAAAAATAAAACATACATTGAGAGAATAACATATTTTAAATCTTGTAAAAAAATATTTTCTTCAATGTATTTTTTTTGCAATTTGTATTTTTTTTCGTTGGGTCTTGCAATTCTAGATTAATTAATATATGAAAATTTTAATTAAGGACGATTAACTATTTAGATTTGGACTATTTAATGATGAATAATTAGCAAAACAAACTAAAATTCTATATATATATATATATATATATTCATGCGGATTATATGAAATGATCTATCAAGCTTTCTATAGAAAAATTTTAATTTAATTTTCTATGAATAAAGTTTGGCTCCAAACTTTGGAGCTATCTTTTCCAATCTATTAAGTAGCAATTTACAAGATTATTGATGTATATTTTTTAAACCAATTATATAATTCATTCAAAAAATTATGTAACTAAAATTACATATAGATAGTTTCTTCAATTGCCCATCATGAGTTGAAGCAAGATAGCTCCAAATTAGTTTGGAGCCAAACTTTTTTCTTTTCTTTGTTCATGTTATATTTCTTTTATAAAAAATAAAATAATGTATATATCTATGTTTATGTTTATATTTATTTAACATAAGAGGAAACATTTTGTCTTTTTATTGACTTTCATTTTAAGTTTTAATAATTATTTTATGTATCAAATATATGCATCATCTGTTTTACGATGTGTAGATTGTATGGTTGTGAAGGATCTACACATTATGAATAAAATTATACATATTTTTAATGCAGGAGAAGCATTATTTTAAGATTGTAATCTACATTTCTTTTTATAAATTTATTAATAAAATCTGTATCATACATATTATTTTTGAACTTTCAGTACGTTGCATGGTTGAGTGACTAATATTTTTATAAAAGGAAAAGTCATCTTGATTTCCCTTTCTGGTGTAATCCATTGGACTCAATTATTTGGTGACTCCATTTTTCAAATAAATTGTATTTTTACCCAAAACAGACAGGGTATATATATGAACTGCAAGTTGATCAAGGATCACTTTACATTGCTAGTTGCAAGTGGTGTAGCGTTTTCATTTAACAAAATCCACATACTTAAAAGCCTTCTTGTTCAAGTTTTCTCTACTCTCCAAGTCTGCAGACAGAAATAGAATCCGGTTTTCCTCTCTACGCCCACAGCAAAGCTAGCCCTGGAAGAGCGGAATCACTTTTTCTTTTCCACTTCATGATACCTGTGAATCTAAAACCTTTTTTTAATAATCATCCTTCTGATCATGGTAAGTACAGCTCTCTCTCTGTCACATGCATGGTTGGTCACGTTTCTCGTGAATTTGGAGCTTTTTAGATCAATCTGCTCTGCTGTTTAACGACATAGCCATTAATTTGTAAATTTGTTGTCTTTGCTTGAATGGATTGGAGAAGCATTCAGTCATTTTCTATAATTTTCTCATGTCTTTCACTTTCCAGCAAAAGAAGAGAAGCTAGCTCAAGTAAGGACTAGACATGCATGTAATGATGTAAGGACCTTCATGTAAATGGACAAAGTTTTTAGTATCTTCCCCTTTACCCGCATTCATAAAAGTTACTCCACCAAAAGATTGTTTTTGATACTGAGCTAAGGCTACATTTTTTTAATTTATTTTATTTCAAAACACACCCTATTTTGAACTAAAACCATGATTTAAATTTACAATTTTGAATTTGAAAATTGTGATTTCAAGTCACAATTTCAATTAAAAAATTAAATATGTGTAAAATTGTGCGTAATAACTTATGTGCAACAAGTATTACTGATAAATAAATAAAACAAACCCTCACATGTTATATAGTTGTGTATTGGCTTAATAATAGATAAAAGAAAGCAGTGAAATTAGAGGCCATTATTTTTTTGATGTCTCATCAAGAAAAATCTACGTTATTCAGGATTCTCTCTCTCACACATTCATTAATTGCTGTTTGCTGGGGAAAATTCGTTTATAGTCCACATACATCTGATCCTAGATCCAGCAGACTATATAAATTAGAACATATGTACACTGCTCCCCACAAGAGAGACCTCAAAAATTTCTGAACTTATTCCAAAGAACACTGAATATCCCACCTCTAACTTACTTTCCACATTCACTCTTCCTCTTGCATTCTTCAAGAGACAACACTAGCTTTTCCAATAGTCTTCATATTGCGTTAATTTTCACCATTTGCTAAGTCCTTCACCTCATGGCGCCAAACAGAGAAAACCCCATTGGTTTCTACTCTAATAGGCCATCAACGCTTTCAATGGAAAGTCTCCGAAGAACAATATCAGATATCTCATTCGAGCTAAGCAAAGAAGACACTGACATTGTCGACGTCATTGAAAAACACGACCTCCCACCAATATCCGAGGTTGAAGAGGCCAAGTGCGAGTGCTGTGAAATGTCCGAAGAGTGCACCCGTGAGTACATCAATGGCGTGCGTGAAAAGTTTTCAGGGAAGTTAATTTGTGGGCTGTGTGCTGAGGCTGTGAGTGAAGAGATGGAGAAGAATGGAGGGAAAAGAGAAGAGGCTTTGAATGAACACATGAGTGCTTGTGTAAGGTTCAATAGAATTGATAGGACTCATCCTGTTTTGTACCAAGCTGAGGCCTTCAAAGAGATTTTGAAGAAAAGTTCAAGAACTAGGGCTAAGTCTGTGAGTCCTGCTGCATATAAGGGAGGTCAAAAGAAGAGTGGGATTGCAAGGAGTTCGAGTTGTATTCCAGCAATCACCAGGGACATTGTTGACCGTACGGTGCTTAATAATTGAGCCAATAATTCGTGTGCCTCTTTGGTTTGTCATATACCCAACTTTGCTATGTGCAATGTCAAAGTACGTATACAGCAGTATGTTGTCAACGTATGACATGATAAACACCTCTTTTAATGTATTGGTTAAAAAATGTTGTGAGGATACGTGTTTTCGTGTTTAAATACTAAAAATTGTTATTTAAACACTAATATTAAACACCCCATAAACTTCTTCGTCCCTTATCCGTGTTACCCTGTTGGTGTAGCTTTCATTTTCCATATACCAAATTATAGTAAATTTCTACTTCTTTCACTGTATACAAAACCTTGTTTCTAGACGATGTGAAGAGAATGACTGTTATATATATAGAGAGGGCTCTAGTTTGTAAGCATATCTTTGTAATAAGAACGAGGGTATCTGAGCTTATTTGAAGTCTACCATTTGATTGTATTTTAAAATCAGCTGCCAGAATAAAAATTGTGCACAATGTTCATGTTCACAAAAAATTCTAGATTCTTTCTGTTCCAAGTAAATTTTAATTCATATTTGAAAACTATCCAATAAGTTCCTCAATTTGTTTCTCTGTCAATATAATGAACACTAGTTTCTTTCTTTTTTCTCTTTTTCAATGACCTTAGCAGCGTTTCACTGGGGATAGCCCTGGGATGGACTGTAAGGACAGGATGGGCAAGCATAAGTTGTTTTTGTTTTGTGTTTTAAAACAAATCAGGAGAATTTGAACCGAAATTCTTTTTCTTGTTAGGAGAATCAAACAATGTATTTAAACCAAAAAGCTCAACTGTCCATTTATTTATACATTTACTTATTAATGAAGTTTATTATAGCTAGGTATCTTTTTTTTTTTTAGAATCATTATAGCTAGGTATCTTTGGTGGCAAAATTCATGAATGAGTACAACTCCGTGATATATTTTTGGAACATATGTCTAAGTTTATCAGTATAGTGGGCTTCAAGGATGAAGCCCAGATCTATGACACCCAAAAATTGAAAGAAAATAATAATAATATGAGGAGAGATCAGTATGGAAGAAAATTGAACAATAACGTTAATTGTGCAACAAGCTCTTGATGTTTTGCTTATTTGTTTGTTTTAGAGACGGAGTCAGAAATTTGAGTTAAAAGGGCGGTTTTACTATTGGTTATATGCAACAATTTTAACCCTTGATTCTGCTACTTAACTACAGAGTTTTTTTTTTTTTTTTTTTTTGGTGAGTAAGAACAAAATTATTTTTGTTTAGAATTTTTTTAAAGGTTATTTATTTTGGATAAAATTAATTGAGTTAATTGAGTTTTACTTTTTGTTGTTGAGCTTTTTTTTTTTTTTTTTGGGCTTGTATATTTTGTTTTAGATTTTAGATTTATAAATTTTTTTTATGGTCACTAAAATGAGGAAAATGCTAGAGCTACAAGTTTTTTTTTTTTTTTTTTTTTTTTTTTTTTTATTATAAATAAATTACTGATGTGATAAGTTGTTACTAGTAAGTAAAAAAACATTGTGAGTGGTTTGCCCATATGCAAAATAATAAGAATTTACTACCAAAATAGCTTGTAAAAATGTTATAAAAAAGTTTGTGAGTATAGCATTACTCTTAAAAGAATCTGTTAGGTTCTAAGGCTTTATGAACTAAATGTACTAGAACTTCATTATGTATTATGTTGGCAAACCATGATCAAAACATAGAGTCTAGGTTTAGGCTTGCTCAAAGAGTGTTTATTTATAAAAGTTGGAATCGAGTGATTGCAGGATTTATTGATCTAAATTTGCAAGGCTTGATCGATCGAAAATTAGACTCGATCAATCGAACCTTGTGCAGATTAATTTTTCTACAGAATTTCGAACTCAATCCAAGCTTGTTTGATGTGTAGGGTTTTATGTTTTGCTTCAAGTATAAAAGGAAAAACCCTAGCTACGTTTTAGATGTCTTTGATGTGCTGTATGTTGAATCCCTTATGAGATCTAGAGGTTATTAAAATCAAGATAACCTTAGCTACGTTGAATCCCTTCATACACACTTAGGGTTATCAAGATTAAAATTCAAGTCAAAAACTTGGTGATCGTTTAATTGTTGCATAAAGAACTTAAAGAAGATCTGAAACTTTTGAGTGGAGTCTCAAAGTCACAAGTGGGAGTACTTGTGGTTGCAGTGGATCAAGGAAAGTAGTTCGTGGACTCAGAGTTGTCAAGTGGTCATGATAGTAAGTTTTCTAATCGAGATAGCAATAGGATGCTAATAGTCTAAGTCTTATTGTACAAACTTCAATTTTTTTCATAATGGATCTGTTTTACCTTGAGGATAGTTATGTTAAATCCTCCCCAAGTTTTTTACCGGTTTGGTTTTCCTGGGTTATCCTATCGTGTGTTCTTTATATTTCCGCATTACTTGCATATTATGATTTGAATGTGTTAACCTAGATCTAAATAATTTATCCAAGTAATCACTTGGCTAAATAACAAGGTTAAACAACTTTTGTTTTAAGGGGTTTAAAAACGTACAGAATCAATAATATTGTTAACGGGAAATAAAATGTAACTTTAATTTATAGAACAAAATTGCTAAAATTAGTATATATATAATAATATTTAAAAAAAAAAAAAAAAAAAAAAAAAACTCTAGTCCAAGGGTTGTTCCGTCCCTGGACTTTATTTTCAATTTAATTGATAATATGAGGACTGGAGAAATTTCCTAGGTGACAAATCTTGGTGCGGTGTAGTAAGAGTTAATCTATTGTGTAGCTCGTTATAGTTTTGAGGTTAAGTGCCATGCACAATTGCTAGCACTATCTTTGAGCTTTTCTAGATATGTTGGTTGCTATAGGCCTTAGCATGCTACCTCTCCTATCTTTTGTGATAACCATAGTACTATTTATATTGTCCATAATGACGTAAACATTAGCAATTTAGCATACCACACATATCAAGATTTGATTAATTATCATTTTATGTGTAATCATAGTGATATTAGTGAATGTTCTGTCTCTACTGATCTCTATCCTGTTACTTTTACTAATTAATCAACTGACTATCATATATACTAAGTCTCATCCTCCAATTTGTTTTTGTACTTTTGTTGCTAAACTCAAGTTGGTCTCTAGCTAGCTAGAGTACCGTGAGTTTGAGGAGGCATATTAAAATTAATATCACTAGTGTGGGGACTATGGCCCAAACTAACAGGTTGGGCCTTAGACCCGTTCGAGGACACCAGCCCATCTGAGGAGTTAACGTGGCTTAAGCAACCCATGTTAAACATCACTGGAAACAAAGAAAACAGGTCTGAGGAGGAATTTCTCCTCGGACACTGAAAATCTGGAGCGAAAGGACATCCCAGGCACTAAAGCCCATCCCCTAAATACGTGAAAAGGAAGGAAACACAAAATATCTAAGCAAAAACTGCCACCGCCACATTGAATGCACTACAGCTACTTTCCTGGCCGCATTAATGTGGAGAAGACCCTTGAACAGTGCTACCTTGGTTACCGCAACTCACAAAGAATTGAAAGAGGTGTCTGATGGGACAGATGTTCAAGTGGAGGTTTGGATGATCGACAAGTGTAAAACTCAGATGATAGGAAAAGGCCTATATAATGTGTAAAAGCCCCCATAAGAGAGGGACGAAAAGAGGAGGAGAGAGAACTGTAGAATGTAAAGGAACCCCACTACATTGATTCGTATATACAAACTAAGTGTTTAGCTCTATCAGATCGTGTGATCTTTCAATATAATGGCTTTCGTTCTTGTTCATGTATTACTTTATTCCATGCAATACCCTGTTTAACTTACTAAAACCTTATTCTTTGATCCATACTCTACAAAAAATTCATTGTGTTGGACTCTTTGGACCAAGACTTACAAAATAGGGGTTTGGGTTCCAAATTGTGCACCTACAATTGGCACCGTCTGTGGGAAAAACTTGAATGTTAGTAAGTACAACGGTTAAACATGGCAGGATCAGGTCTACACCAAGAGAATCCACGCCAACCTGACCCTTAACAGACAGAACTTATTGCTCCTGACCCAGGGCTAAACCTTGGCAATGGAAGAAACCGAGAGGGAAGCGTACATACTACTCAGACAAGCCAGAGTCACTCTCAAGTAGGTAGTCGCATATCCCAAAGGTGAAACAACTATTAGGCCATGCAGCGAGAGATAGACGACCTGAAAAGGAAGTTGTCCGTGCACAGCAAAGGCAGTCCCATTCCAGCTCAGATACATCCTCTAACGAGGAGGAGGATGTCAGTTACAGACAGAGGTCAAGAGCTCCCCCAAGTGAAACCTTTTCTTACGAGAAGGAGTCACGCCCTGAACGGAGATGTAAGAGCCTATCTGGTAAGGGTTTGGGTAATGATGCCATGAACAAGGCACTGGATCAGATATCCAAATCACCCTTCGCGCACAGAATAGAGGGGGCTAAATTGTCTCGACGTTTCAACCAACCTACGTTCGCCATCTATAACGGCCGAGCAGACCCCGTGGAGCACGTGAGCCAATTTAACCAGAGAATGGCTATCCATTCCTAAAATGAGGCTCTGATGTGCAAAGTTTTTCCATCCAGCCTGGGACCAGTGGCGATGAGATAGTTCAACAGCTTGAAGACGAACTCCATAGATTCCTATAGACAGCTCACTCAGGCTTTTTGCTCTCGCTTTATTATAAACAGCAGAGTCCCACGACCCTTAAGTTCGTTATTATCTCTGTCTATGCATGAGGGGGAAACCTTAAAGGCGTATTCTGACAGATATTGGGAGATGTATAACGAGATGGACAAAAGCCACGTAGACGTTGCCATCAGCATGTTCAAAAGTGGTCTCCCCACCGAGCACGGCTTAAGGAAATCTCTAAATGGTAAACCCGTCACCAGCGTTCGCTAATTGATGGACAGGATTGACAAATACAAAAGGGTGGAAGATGACCAGCTACAAGGGAAAGGAAAGGAGAAGATCATCCCCCCCAAAAGGAAATGATTACAGGTCGGAATGATGTAATAGTAACCAGCTGAGGAGGGATTTTTCGAGATAGGCTGGATAGACCAACATGCAAACGGTTAATGCCATATTCAGAGAGCCGGTGCAACAAGTTCTAGAGAGGGTCAAGAATAAGTCTTTCTTCAAATGGCCGAGTAAAATGGCCGAAGACCCCTCGAAACGTAACCAGAACCTGTATTGTCATTATCATCAAGACCATGGGCATACCACTGAGGATTGCAGGAATCTATGGAATCACTTGGATCAATTGATCCGAGAAGGAAAGTTACGTCATCTTTTACACCCCTCTAGCAATCATCTGGGCCAAGCAGTACAAGAGCCTCGGAAAGATGTATCTTTGAGACCTCCCACAGGGATGATACGCGTCATCCTCGCTGCCCCAGGAAGAACCGGCTCTTTTCCTTCTAGGGTGCTGTCCGTGGCTCGGCTCCCCGCTGAGGATGGTGAGAGGGAGTCCAAAAGATCTAAAAAGGAAAACTCATTAATATTGGGGTTCTCGGACGAGGATAAGGGAGGAACTATCCAACCTCACGACGATGCTTTAGTGGTTACATTGAGGATTGGAGGTTTCGTCGTGAAGAGGGTACTAGTAGATCCGAGTAGTGCAGTGGAAATAATGTACCTTGATTTGTACAAGGGGCTGAACTTAAGGCTTGAGGACTTGACGTCTTATAACTCTCCTCTTATAAGTTTCGAAGGGAAGACTGTCGTACCAAAAGGGCAGATCAGATTACCCATACAGACTGGATCAGAGGTGGTGGAGGTGGATTTTATTGTGGTCAATGCCTATTCACCCTACACGGCCATAGTAGCCAGATTTTGGCTCCATGCTTTGGGAGCCGTGTCTTCTACGCTTCACCAGAAGGTAAAATACTCGTCAGGGGGCTGAGTGGAAGAAATTCGTGGAGATCAGGTCATGTCTAGGCAATGCATGGTAGCCGCCATCTCATTTCGGTCCAAGGTCGAGTCCTCAGCTCTTGTGAAGAGTTTATAGCAATCAACCACCTCAGCAGCACAAGTCCGCGAACTAGCCGAGGAGATAAAATGTGAAAGTTTAGAAAGGGTTGCCGTTGACAATAATCCAAAAAGATTCTTCCAAGTCGGCTCAGAATTACCTCTTCAAGAAAAAGAGGAACTGGTAGGGTTTCTGAGGAGGAACGTTGATGTGTTTGCATGGGACGCCTACGATGCCCCAGGAGTTGACCCTAGTCTCATTTGTCACTACCTGAATGTTAACCCATCCTCTATTCCAAAGAAACAGCCACCCTGGCGCCCGTCGAAAGAATATGTCGATGCTGTTAGGGATGAAGTGATGAAGCTGAAAAAGGCAGGGACTATTAAAGAGATTTTTTACCCCAAATGGTTGGCAAATACGGTGGTGGTAAAAAAGAAAGGGAAATGGCGAGTCTGCGTAGACTTCATAGACTTAAACAAGGCGTGCCCGAAGGACCCGTTCCCGTTGCCTCGAATAGACCGATTGGTAGATGCGACTGTAGGCCACCCCCGAATGAGCTTCCTGGATGCATTCCAAGGTTATCATCAGATACCACTAGCTCTAGAAGATTAGGAGAAAACGGCGTTCATGACACCTGTCGAAAATTACCACTATAAGGTGATGCCTTTCGGTTTAAAGAATACAGGGTCAACCTACCAAAGGATGATGACCAGAATATTCGAACCATAACTAGGCAAGGTTATTGAAGTCTACATAGACGATATGGTGGTAAAAAATAAAGTGGTGTCCAAGCATGTGAAAGACCTTGAAGTCATTTTTGGTATCTTAAGGGAGCACAAACTGCGCCTCAATGCTTCTAAGTGTTCATTTGGGGTCGAATCTGGGAAATTTCTGGGCTATATGGTAACTCACAGAGGAATAGAGGTAAGCTCGGACCAAATTAAAGCAATTAATAGCCTACAAGCTCCTCGGAATCCAAGAGAAGTACAAAGACTCACTGGAATGATCGCTGCATTAAATCGATTCATCTCCCGATCTACGGACCGATGCCGACCTTTCTATCTCTTGATGAATAAGTGGAAAGAATTTGAATGGTCCGAGGACTGTGTTCTAGCCTTCCAGCAACTTAAAGAATACCTGTCACGGCCACCCATCATGTCTAGCCCTGAGGCCGACGAGGTTTTGTTCGCATACATAGCAGTAGCCTCTCACGCTGTAAGCTTGGTACTAATACGAATTGATAATGGGATACAGCAACCGGTATATTACATAAGTAAATCGTTACATAGTGCTGAAATGCACTATTTACCACTGGAAAAGGCAATTCTTGGAGTAGTGCATGCCACATGAAAACTATCCCACTACTTTCAGGCACACACGGTCATTGTCCTGACTCAGTTCCCCCTCTGATCGGTGCTCCGAAGCGCCGATTACACAGGAAGAATCGCCATGTGGAGTACGCTTCTAGGGGCTTTTGATATTAAATATATGCCTAGAACCTCCATCAAGGGCCAAGTCATTGCGGACCTAGTCGCTGAATTCGCTGAACCCGCTGTAGAAGGAGTAACCGAGAAAGAGAACATGGATGGAAAATCGGTTGGAACAATCTCTGCACAAGGAGCCTCGCTATGGAAGGTCTATGTGGATGACGCGGCAAACCAAAAAGGATCCGGGGTAGGGCTAGTTCTAATATCACCCGAGAATATTACCATTGAAAAATCATTAAGACTTGGGTTCTCGGTTACAAACAGTGAGGCCGAGTATGAGACTTTGTTGCAAGGAATGGTCATGGTGCAAAAAATAGGTGGAAAGGCGATAGAAGCATTCTCGGACTCTAGACTAGTAGTAGGCCAGGTGAGGGGCGAGTTGGAAGCTAGAGATGCAAGAATGCAGGAATATCTCGGTCGAGTCAAGCTCCTGCAATCAGAATTTGAATTTTTTTAGTTTGACGCATGTCTCTAGAAGTGGGAATACACATGCGGATTCGTTGGCCACGCTTGCCATGTCTTCTGCGTAGGATCAACCTCGGATGATCCTTGTTGAGGATTTATGAAAGATAAGTACAACCACAGAGGATACAGTTCGAATCCATCAGGTCAGAAGCAATCCGAGTTGGATGGATCCCATAGTGAACTTCCTCAAAGATGATATATTACCCGAAGAGAAATTAGAGGCTGAAAGGATACGGAGGAATGCTCCTCGGTTCTAGTTGTCAGAAGACCACAAGCTATACAAGCACTCCTACTCTGGGCCATACTTACTATGCGTACACCCAGAGGCATGAGAATCGTTGCTTGAAGAACTGCATGAGGGAATTTGTGGGAATCACATGGGAGGGAGATTGCTAGCACACAGAGCACTCACCTAGGGATATTGGTGGCCGAACATGCAAAGAGAGGCCCAAGAATATGCAAAGAAGTGTGATCAATGCCAGCGATTTGCCTCAAATATCCACCAGCCGGGGGGAGTCCTTAACCCCCTCTCCAGTCCTTGGCCGTTCGCTCAGTAGGATCTGGATATTATCGGCCCTTTCCCGAAAGCAGTAGGGAACAAGCGATACTTAATAGTCGGCACGGATTATTTCACCAAATGGGTAGAGGCCGAGCCATTAGCCAATATCAGGGATGTGGATGCAAAGAAGTTCATTTGGAAAAACATCATTACGCGCTTCGGAACTCCTCTCACCCTCATCTCTGACAACGACCTTCAATTTGATAGTAAAACCTTCAGGAAATACTGCGGCGACTTTGGAATCACCAATCGGTATTCCACTCCAGCCTATCCCCAAGGAAACGGGCAAGCCAAAGTTGTGAATAAGGTCATAGTGAATGGGTTGAAGAAGAGACTGGATGATGCAAAAGGAAGGTGGGTGGAAGAACTACCACACGTCTTATGGGCCTACCGAACCACACCGCGACGATTAACGGGAGAAACCCCTTTTTCAATGACTTATGGGGCCGAAGCTGTGCTTCCCCTAGAAATTAGCTTCCCAACGTTGAGATCCAACACTTTTACCCCAAGGAATAATGACGAATTGCTAGGGAGGAGTCTAGATTTAGCCGAGGAGAAAAGAGAAAGGGCAATGATCCAATTGGCCTATTACCACCAAAAGCTGAAGCAAGGGTACGATACTAATGTAAAACTAAGGCCACTAGGACCAGGCGACCTCGTGATGAGAAGAATTTTTGACAGCACCAAGAATCCTTCCTGGGGTAAGCTGGGACCCAGCTGGGAATGACCATTTCGCATCTCCTCAGTGGCAGGAATAGGTGCTTATTATCTGGAAGATCTAGACGAGAAACTGTACCTCGCCCATGGAATGTAAACAATTTGAAAAGATATTATTATTAATGAAAACAGCTATGCCTGTGTTGCATCCTGTGATTATCGCGCATTTGTCGACTCACTTCCATCTATACAAGTTTTAAACAGAACCTAAGTCCTACATGGCTCCTCGGACCACAGATTTAGGGGAAATTAACAACTTATGGCATCTATCTAAGTTTTAAACAGAACTTAAGTCCTGCATGGCTCCTCAGACCACAGACTTAGGGGAAATTAACAACTTATGGCATCTAAACAAGTTTTAAACAGAATCTAAGTCCTGCATGGCTCCTCGAACCACAGACTTAGGGGAAATTAACAACTTATGACATCTATCCAAGTTTTAAATAGAACCTAAGTTCTGCATGGCTCCTCGGACCACAGACTTAGGGGAAATTAATAATTTATGGCATCTATCCAAGTTTTAAACAGAACCTAAGTCTTGCATGACTCCTCAGACCACAGACTTAGGGGAAATTAATAACTCAGAACTTCTGTGTAATTCTAAGGTATGTTCACAGTCTTGTATAATAGCATCTATTGTTCTAAGTTTATTGCACGGTCTTGCCCCTTCTCATTTATTTATATCAGTAGGGTTGTTGCAAACATCAACTAAAGAAACAGTAGCATTAACTCGGAACAACATAACAGAATTCCATCAACATCAATCATAAAGATTAAAAAAAAAAAAAATGAAAGAAAGAGCATTCTATATTAATAAGCCAAAAATAATACAATAGGAAGTCCCTGCAAAAGAACAAAATGCAGTACAACTTCTGTACGAAAAAAAAAATATATATATATATACAGTAATAATAATAGAAACCCTAGGAGCTAAGCCTCAGCAGGAGGATCCTCTTTTTGCTCTGATTGAGGAGGTGGAACGTCCTTAACTTGGAGATCTGCCCCGTGATCCTCGGTGACTGCTTCATTAGCAAGATCCTTAGCCTTTGAAGAGGTTTTCTTTCCCTTACCTTTGCCTTTGCATTTCTCTTCTTCCACATCCTCGCCTTGGACGGCTACCTGACCAAAACCCCCAGCAATTTCAGCTAGGGGGATGGCATCAGGAACAAGCGTAGCCTGCTTGGAAGCTTCAGTGGCATCAGTAGGGATCTTCCGGATCTCTGAAGGGAAAAAGACCTTCTCAGGCAATCTCAAGGCCGAGTCTGTAGGGATCCCTGCAGCATTAAGAGCATGAGCCTATGAAATACAGCAGTAATCCCTACATACCTCTGGTAGCTCCTTGGAAAGTCTAGCTTCAGTCTCCTCCGCCCCAAGCTGATAAGAAGCCCTTTTTTCAGCCTTAGCTGCTTCCCTGACTAGCTGAGCCTCTTCCTTGGCAAGTCGAGCCTTCTCCTTGGCTTTCTGCAACGCGGCCTTGAGATCCAACACGGTTTTCTTTTTAGTGGCGAGGTTGGTCTCAATCACGTACAGTTTTTGGCATTGGTCTTCTGCTTGACTTTCAGCGTTCTTCAAGCCAGCCTTAGCGCTTTTGCGGCCTTTCTCAGCCTCTTTCAGCTTCTCAGATTGCTCGTAATGCTCTTGCTTAAGGGTTCCTAAAGCCTTCTCCACCTTGGCACGAGAAAGAGCCTTGACGTCAGCTAACTTGCGATTGTTGCGGCAATACTCCTCGGCTACAAACACTTGCTGAGTAATCTGTCCAAGAAATGACAAAATGATGTGTTAAAACATGATAGGATCTAATGATCTTACCGAGGAGAAGATGAATTGCCTTACCATCGCATGATCTCTCTTTGGGGATAGGAAGAGCTCAGGCTGTGAAAATCACCTATAAGCCTCCATGTCCCTAGGAAGGAGCATGGGTTGCTCTAGGGCTTCAACTATATACCCTACTCGGCCCCTGTTGTACTCTCGAACCGAAGCAGTATAGGGAATGGCGGCTCCGTCCACTTCGAGTTTCGGGCTCCAAGTACGCGGGGTAGCACGCACTTTAGCCCGCTCCATCTCTTCTCGGCTTTCTATAGATGAAGCCCTTCTGTCCCTGTGCTCCCAAGTCATTTTTTGCTGTTTACCTCCCTAGCGAGGACCCACCTCGCCTTCCTCAAGGGATTCAGCCAACCTTTTCTTCTTCAGGTCGGGATTAACTTTTAAACCGAGATTGGACGGGAGTTGTGGAGCAACGGGAGGAAGGATAAGGGTCTGGGACTTGGAGGGCACCTTTGATGATTGCCCTTTGCCTCGGGAAGCCATCAGCTCTTGCAAACTCTTCCCTTTGTTGGAGGTCATTTTGTCCACCTCTTCGTCTGAAGAATCGTCCGAGCAGGCAATAACTAGAGGAACGCCGACCACGAAATTCCTATCCGGTTCTCCCTCAGGGTCTGAAAGCTCGATTATAGGAGCTTTTGGGATATCTTCCTTAAAATAAAACTCGTCTATCTCCTCCTCAAGAGAAAGACGAGATGATTCAGCCTCTTCTTCAACAGCCGTTGCAGCTTCAGGACTGTCTTGTGGAAGTGGTTGTGCAATTGGCTGAGGATTCTGAATAGCAGGCAAAACAACCTACCTGAGATCATCTCGAGCTAAAAACCTTGGCTTTGACACGTCGATCCTAGCCAACCTTGGACTACCGGCTCTTATGGATTGGCCGATGTTTTGGAAAGTGCGGGACAAGGGTTCATAACCCAAAACCAGATGAGCCGCTCGTAATTTTCCATCCTCGTTGACGTAGATCTCTGACCTCAAAAGGTAGTTCAAGGCCTGAACGTTCACGTGGCTGAGCCGAGGAGCGACGTGAGATCTATCTGCAAAATAGCCGAAAAGAAAATTTTAGTTAGGTTACAAAAATTTTGAATCTTCGACCAAAAGAAAATAAAACTAAAGGGCTGAACCCCCCTTCCCAGATGATTGATCCTAAAGGCACCGCACCTGGATCTCTTGCCCGAGTTGGACAATGAAGACCATCGCCCCACTCTCTTGAGGCAATAAGGAAGTCATCTTTCATACCCTTATTGGATTTAGGAAGACAGGAGATTAGCCTAACGATCTCGGACTGAGATTTAAGATAGTATCCCACCTTGTCAAGGTGGTGGCATTCGTACATGTGAACTACGTCATGCCATGTAAAGCCTAGACCTATCTGCTCGTTCAGGACATTTATGCTGCCTAAAACCCTAAACATGTTGGGAGCGCACTGATGTGGTGTCAACCTATGGTTAAACAAGTAGTCCCGGGTAATCCTACGCATGGAAAGTGCCATTCCTCCTTCTATAAAAGCGATCGTGGGAATGACGACTTGACCCACTTCCCTATCAGTTAGCACTCATTCCGAAGGACAATACTCCAAAACCACGCCCTGTGGGATGCGATATTTTTCCCTAAAGGCCTCCATGGCGGCTGGAGTATCTACTAGATACTTGAATCTCCCCATCTAGTCAAACCGGTGGGCCGAGAAGGAAGGCTGAGGTGAAAATCGAGGGCCGAGGTGAAAATTGAGGCTACAAAGAGGAAGTAGAACTTACGAGTATCCTTATGACAATCTTTGAAACTCTTAGAAATTTCCTCAAGGAAAAATTTCTCACTAAAGTAATCACGGAAATTTGAAAGCCTGGAACGTTAATGAAGGACTGGGCATTGGAATTCTCTGGCAAACTGGAGCATTGGTATAAAAGAAAAGCAAAAAGAGCTTCTTCAAGACCTTATATAGCAAGAGAGAGAAGGGAAGGCCATTCCCGCTCAGAATTCTAGAAAGAATGTCAGCCGTTAGATTTGCGCCTCGCCATTAGATGAGGGAGACATAAAGCCGCCTGGAGTAATAAGCCGCGCCTCGTAAATCGTAACGCATCAGAAGCAACTGCCCCTGCATGTGCGAACTGGAAACTAATTGATCTTATCCCTTGAAAAGTCAAAACCCCGCTTTTCTCCTCGGAGGGAGATAAAAACCGGAGTTTTGAGGGGCTATTGTAGGGACTATGGCCCAAAGTAATAGGTTGGGCCTTGGACCCGTCCGAGGACACCAGCCCATCCGAGGAGTTAACGTGGCTTAAGCAACCCATGTTAAACATCACTGGAAACAAAGAAAACAAGTCCGAGGAGGAATTTCTCCTCGGACACTGAAAATTCGGAGTGAAAGGACATCTTAGGCACTAAAGCCCATCCCCTAAATACGTGAAAAGGAAGGAAACACAAAATATCTAAGCAAAAGCTACCACCGCCACATTGAATGCACTACAGCTACTTTCCTGACTGCATTAATGTGGAGAAGACCCCTGAACAGTACTACCTTGGCTACTACAACTCACAAAGAACTGAAAGATGTGTCTGATGGGATAGATGCTCAAGTGGAAGTTTGGATGATCGACAAGTGTAAAGTCTAGATGATAGGAAAAGGCCTATATAATGTGTAAAAGCCCCCATAAGAGAGGGACGAAAAGAGGAGGAGAGAGAACTGTAGCATGCAAAGGAACCCCACTGCATTGATTCGTATATACAAACTAAGTGTTTAGCTCTATCAGATCGTGTGATCTTTCAATATAATGACTTTTGTTCTTGTTCATGTATTACTTTATTCTATGCAATACCCCGTTTAACTTACTAAAATCTAATTCTTTGATCCATACTCTACAAAAAATTCATTGTGTTGGACTCTTTGGACCAAGACTTACAAAATAGGGGTTTGGGCTCCAAATTGTGCACCTACAACTAGAATATTCTAAAATATCATAATCTACTAGGCTTAAATTAATTAGCTTGATTGACAAGCCTTGATTCTATCTCTTTTATTATTTATTTATTAATTTTTTTTTTTGGTATTACTCTATCATACTTTCCTAATATGTTTTAATTTAACTTGTGATAATAACCTCTTTTAAGGATTTCATTGAAATACAAATACATATAAAAAATTAAAAATATAGAATTCTTTTATGCTTTCTTTCTCTCCTAACAAACTCATTCTTTATGTAAGGACGCAATTTGAGTCCCTAGCTCAAAGGATAAATGAACTTCGGCCCAATACAATGAATTTATAGATAGTGGGTTGGAAAATTGGGCTTAAATGAATCAGACAACAAGTAAAGTGAATTCAGATGACAAGAAAATGAAGATAGACTAGTTTATTCTAAATAAAATCGTCATCGGCACAGTCCAAAGGATCAGTTCTGATATATTTCTCTCAAATTAGATTACAAGTTCAATTCTTGATTGTTACAATGTTTTTCCCTTCATTTCTTAATCTCATTCTCTCATTGCCCTCTTCCTATTTTATACTATCCCTCTGCCTTCATATCTGCCTTCCATGTGTATATTAGAGTGTTGGTACTAATCCCTGTCACGTCAGCACCTTCTTGAAGTCTCTGGAGAGTAGTTGTAAGGCTAAAAGCTACTATTCAGGTATCACTTTTTTATTAATGTGGCTAGAGAGTTAGCTGCAGAGCATTAATGCGGTGGTAGCTTTCGCTTGAGATATTTCATGGCTTTCCTCTGTCCTGTTCCTTCCTGATACTTATCCCCATCTATGGAATGATTTAGAACGTTACTCTTGATGGCAGACCACACCCTCTGACCTCGACTTTGCTCGACTAAGGAAGAATTCTTCCTCGGACCACCCTTCTGGATGACTTTAATTGGATTTCACTTCTTTAATTACTAATACGAATCCTTATAAAAGTGTTTACATGTCCTTGGATTGTCTAACGTCCTCGGATTGGGCCCCTAGCCCAATATATATATAGATATGGGTTCCTGGTCCTATCACCCCTATACTTTAAATTTGACATTCCTAGTATTTTTTTTGTTTGTTTGGTTGAATTTATTTTAATTTGTCTATTTTTCTTGATATATAATTAGTTAAAAGTACTTTTTTTTTTTTTTTAAGCTGTACGTAAAATAAACTATGTTTTAAGCCCAACTGCCCAAGCAAATGGACCATAGAAGTCTGGCCATGTGTTTTAAGAAATGCCTTCCATTTTTTTCTTTTTCTTTTCTAAGAGTTTCCTAGCTTAACTAATTAGTCCCTTTAGTATTTCAGACGGAGATATTTAAGATTCAAATCTCACTCTTTCCAATTATTGATCTATCAAAAAAAATAAAATTATTTATTTTTTATTTATTTTTAATATGAGCGTGAAGAAATGCTCGTTGCCTTGTTCAAGCGAGAAAAGGGTATACTTGAAATTGAGATTGGATTATGGGTAAGAAGAAACTAGGCTTAACCCAGAAGGAAAGTGGGCTACCCTTGGGCTGGGCAAGTTTTATATTAGAACCTCATCCAATACATCACCATGGCCTATATAGATAGCTTTATAAAAGTAGACCTCAGTCTCTAGTCTCTACATTTATTTTGACTGCAATAATTGTTAATGGTCCACAATTCCCAAATCCCAAAATCTTTAAGCACCTAAACCAAAGCTAAGCCCTTAGTTGGTGCAAAATCTCACATAGCACGTGAGTTGCACACGTGCAACACCCCTGACTTTAGGGCTTTAAAGCTTAGAAAATATGGACCACCTTTCTTATAAATGGACCACCTTTCTTCAAATTGCATGTGAATTTCCAAGTTATTTGGTTGGATACTTGTCCCCCAATTCAACTAGGGGCCCAAGATGACAATGACAATTAATAATCCGGGCTGATCTGTAGAGCCCTGTGACTCAGCCTCAGCTCACTAACATTTTTTTTTTTTTTAAATTTTTTAGAAATGTCAGTGTCTAAACCTCTTTGATTATCTTATTTATCTTTCTTTTTTTTTTTTTTCTTTTTTTTATATAAGATATAAATTCTACTCTAATTTAATCTAAGTGTATATGTATGTGAAGTTTTCTCTTGGAGACTTGAATTCCGACCCTTACCCTTAACACTTCACAAACATTTATACTTATGGAGTGACCATTGCACCAAAGGTGTGCAGTGGTGATTTATCTTCTTAAACACATTCAACTTTTTTTTTTTACAAGTGATCACTCACTCACAACTTGTATAGGAGGAGGAAAAATTCTATAATCTTTGTAATAGAATATGATGGATTAAAATTAATTTTTAAGAAATATCTCATTAATTCTCCCATTTGCAAGTTTAGTGGTAAAGAATTAGAAAGTAATGCTCATTCAGTTCCATTATTTCATAAATATTTCTCAAAAGTAAGATAAACACTCATTCAATCATTCTTTTAATGAAATATAAAAGTCAAATATCACATTTATCTCCATTATCATAGAAAACATATTAAATGTAAACGACATATATAATAGCAAATTTTATATTTCTTCTTTTCACCAACATTCTTTTATGAGAAATGATGTCCACAATATTTTTACAACACTTTTACAACAAATCCTAAGTAGTAGGTTGTTATTGGTTGTTATTGTTGGGACAAAAAAGTAATCTTAGTATTAGGTTCAAATTTGAACCAATAACAACTAACGACCTATAATTTGTTGTGAAAATGTTGTGGATGTAGCATCTCTCTTCTTTTATAAACTCCCACGTACACCATTACTAATTAATTATTATACTCTACAACTACAGTAAAATGTTTCATATGGAATCATTCAAAGTGTTTAAATTAATGCAAGTCTTTTTCAACATCATTTCCTTTTGAGAATTGCTACATCCACAACATTTTTACAACAAATTACAGGTGGTTAGTTGTTATCGGTTCAAATTTGAATTTAGCAATAGGATTACTTTTTTAACCTAACAATAACAACTAGTAATAACTTGCCACTTAAAATTTGTTGTAAAAATATTGTAGACATATCATTTCTCTTTTCTCTTAAATTGTAGTATATATTTGTTATTATTATTTTTTCTTCATACTTTTGGATTTCTTACCGACTTAATTTAATTAATGACCCAGTGAGAACGGCCTTTGATGGGTTTCACGTGCAAACCGAAGAGATTGACCATATTTTAGTACCTTTAATTAGAAGAGTTTGGAGAATATGAATCCTCACAATCTGTAACATTAATTTATGCCATATGATGCTCAAATTTAGCTCATGAATCCATGATCCAATAACCCATGTTAGTTGCAATCTTAGTGGACCCTTGCGCCCGACATTTATAGATCATAGTGCATATTGGAATTTTATTCTTTTTCAAAAGTAGGGGAAAACAAATACAAAGCAATTGCTTACCATCTTTCCTATTAATGGCCCTTAATTAATCAAAGAATTATTAAAGTTTTGGCTAAGTGAATGAACTGGACCACTAACTAAGAACATTAAGCCCTACGAATTTCAAAAGAGAAAGAGATCCTTATTTAAGGGAAATGGTCGGGTCAACGTCATGCATACCTCAGTTTATTAAGGGGTTTATAAGGTATTTAATTAAAAATTTAAATACAAATTAAGATTATATATAAAAGGTACAGAATGAAAAGTGCTGCATTAATTAGTATATGTACAAATGAAAGCACTAAACCTAATTCTGCTCTTTACAGCATATTGGCATCCCTTAACTTTTCAATATTATCATATGAACTGAATCAGCAGTTGATCATGCTATATATATTTATGTCAAAAAGCCCCAAAACGTGAACAATAATTGATCATAATATACTAAAATGGACTCTAGCTAGAATACAAATCTACTTACATGCGCAGAAGAAGTGGATGACAGAAGGTAATTAGACAAGTTGCTGATGAGTTTGCCTTGCCATTTAACTGTTGGAAGAGCATAAACAATGATGTCTGATAAAGTATAGATTTGTCTATATTAATACTTTGATATTAGAGGGTGTTCAAGTAATAGTGCAAACTCTGATAACATCTTTTGTATTGTCTCTCATATTTGTGGTTTGAAGCACGCTTCTCTGCTCTCACTAATTATCTACCTATCAAAAATATATTTTGATATCTAGATGATTACTGGCGGGAGATAGTTATACTGCTTAAAATTATTTTAATTTTTCCTTTTCTTTTCTTCAGAAAATGTTGAAGAAAGACAAATTATTCAAAGAGCTGGGTTACTTTGAATAATTTAGGCCCATGCTGGAAATTGTGTTAGTTTTTTTTTTTTTTTTTTTTTTTTGCTAAGAGATTAGGTTGCTCAAAGCCAGCTAAACAAATCAAAACACTACTGGTAGAATCTGGCTATGGCAAATTATAAAATGAGTGATTATTGCATAGAAAATAATAATATCCACTAGTGTTCGGCTCATTTTGATTGAGACTCCATTTATTTTAGCATAATTTTTTCAGTTGAAAATTGTTTGCTTTTCGAGTTTAACTCATTAAAAAATCACAAAATTTCCTACAGTAATGGTTATTAATAACAACTTTAGTTCATTTCTTTAAAATCTTAATACAGAACAACTAAAATCAACCTAAAAAAATATGCGCAATCAAAATAAAAATCATTGATAATTACACTAATAAACATAATCAAAATAAGAGTTAAAAAAACCTAAAAGAATGAATAAAACTATCTACTAAACTTAATCAAAAAGCAAAACCTACTATTAACTGATTTTTAAAGTTTTTTGTTTTGAATAAATAAAGAAATTCTTTTAGAGTTTAAAGGGGAAAAAGGGACCTAATCCATCCATATACCTAATTACACATTCACATGCCTAATAAAAAACATTTGAAACCTCAAAAAGAACAATTGAAGTTGTTTTTTTCCTGAGTTTTAAAAGCTTGTGGGCGATTCCTAGAGTTCGTGGTATCACGATCACTTTAGAATTTTTTTTTTCTTTGGGGGGAGGGGGTTTATCATTTTGGAGCTTTTGAAAATATTCCGGTTGTTTTTCTAGGGGGGTTATTTTGGAGGTTTTGAGAGTGCTTTGATTATTTTTGTCATTTTGAAGGTTTTAAATGGGTATTTTGGTCTTTTTGAAGGTTTTAGAAGTATTTAGATCATTTTAAAGATTCTAAGGGTTTTTTTTTTTGGTGATTTTGAAAAATCTAAGGATATCTCTATTATATTGTAGATTTCTATGTTATTATGAAACTTTTTGAGGTATTTTGATAATTTTGAGGGTAATTTTGACATTTTGAACATTCCAAATTATTTGTTGTTTTGTATGTTTCATGGAATTTATTCTTTAAAGAGAGAATGGGAAGGGGGGGTGGTGGGTCTGCAAGAGAGAGGGGGAGTTCTATTCTCTTTACGCAGTTTTAGAATTTTTGCTAGTCAACATAAAATGATTTCGGTTTGGCCAAGTTTTCTAGTCACCTCAAAAGTTCTTTATGTTTACGGTTTGAACAAGTTTTCTAGTCACCTCAAAAGTTTGAAATTGAGGAAAACATCAAAATAAAAGGAATCTAAATTATTAATAGGGAATTGAAATATGCTAGATTTTTCAAGTTTGATTTGCTATAATTTGGCCTTTAAAATTGATTTGTTGGCCATTTTTCAGCTTATGTTGTTGGTGCTCGGGCAAACAAGATCTTGATGAGGCCCATTCAGTTAATTTGTCGGAGAAAAAACCTAATCAAATTAAAATTTTCACACAAAGAGCAATAACAAAAATTATAATATTAATATCTACAATAAAATATGCCAAATGTAATTCGTCATTCTTTTCCACAAAAATATTCCCACGGTCAAAAATGTCAAAAATTGCAAAACTCCTTCGTCCCAAGTGAGTGTCAATTAAATTGGTCATGGATAAAGTAGATTGGGTATAACTTTTTTTTTTTTTTTTTGGAGAAAAAATTGGGTAAAACTTCAGCCTCAACTATCATTGAAGTATGAGCCAAAATATTTTTGGACTAATATCTTGGTCTTAAATTGTTGACTTTTTAGGGAAAACTTTTGGAGGAAAGTAAGTCCAACTTATCGTATAACCATTCAAAAATATTATTGATGGTAATCTCAGTCATTTGACTTAGTTAATAGTCTTGTAAAATATATTTAATAATTAAATAATTTCTATGATTTAACACACATTGGTAGTTTTTGAACCTTTAGATTATGGATTTAATCCGATTTAGATGAAAATTTTGTCTTTTTATTTTTATTTAATTTTGGTGGGAATATAGAGTGGGAATAAAGAAGTCTCTAAAAACCAGTTGCCTAACCCCACAGAATCTCTCTATATAGTGCTACCCGCCTAAGTAATTGCCTAACTTGATTTACAAATCCCAAATGGTTTGTTAATTTTATTTGGTCTAGAATGTAGTGGCCACTTCCTTAGTTCCTTTGGTTATTGAGAACCGTATATATATAATACCAAAAGGTAGTGTTCCATGGAAAATTAAAAAAGAATTATGGACAAGTCACAAGTGAATACTGACTGACTCTTTCTAAATAGTAAATACTACCAAAAGGTTTCTTTGTTTCTATTTCATTCCTTTTTCTACTTTGTATATATTACAGTTGCATTGGTTATTGTTTCACCTACTAAACACACTAGTACTGATGAATTGATATATATATATATATATAATATACCAAAAGGTGAAGTAGGATTTTAAAATGGCCAAAAAGATGAAGTGGGGAAAGGCTGTGCGTGTGAGAGAGGGTGAGGGTGGACTGTTGGGAGTGTAAAACCCTAGAAAATGGAGATAAGCACAGCATGCCGGGTCTGACAAAGACCATACACTGTATATTCCTTCGAGAAAGAGACTTTGGGTCCCAAAAGGGAAAGAATTTGCGCACGAGCATCGGTGTATGTAATGTAAAGACCACCGACTTTTTCTTTTCATTCCTCGGCATTGCACTCTCTCTCTCATTGCTTTATAATCCCACTGTTCTTCTCAATTCTCTTTGCCTCTGTTGTAGCTCCTTCTATGTGCTTGTACGCACTCTCTTTAATTATATGTCTAAAAGTTTTATTTATTTATTTATTTATTTATTTTTCTATTCCTTTCTCTCTCTACTGCTAATGAGAATCCAAGATAATAATATAAAGCGTTCAAACAAAAGGAGCTCAAGAATATTATTGCTTTTACATGCAGGGAAGCTCGTCTCTTTCTCTATCAATTTATCCTCACCTTTTCTATGAATTTACACTCTGAGACCAATTTCAAATTTCTCTGGTCTAGTATGGATAGAGTTTACAAAAGAGAGTTCGAAGAATAATCTGACTTACTATATATGTTATAATTATGTCTGACAAAATATAATAAACAACTAATGTCAACACATTAGTAGATTCTTTAATGATTACAGAAATTCCAACTAAGCCTGAAAATAGAAGCTGTAGAGAAAAAAGAAAAAAGAAAACAAAAAACAAAAAAAACAAAAGAAGATGATGTCCTATTGATTGCCAAAAAAAAAAAAAAAAAAAAAAAACAAGAGTGGTCAGGTATGTGTCATACTTACCTGTCTGAAGAAGTTAGGGAGAAGAAAAGGATATTGTGTGCCCTCACAAGAGAAGGTTAATAATTAAGGTCGATTTAAACCCAAACCAATTATAATTACAAGGGAGAGAGATTCAAGCTTAATTAGTTTGTTGAAGCTATATAAGCTTGAATTTAGTTTATTTAGGCTATGTTTAATGTTCTAATGAATCTGGCCTTAGATATAATTTTTTACTAGGAAAATGCTCAAGTTTTTATTAATACCATAAAAAGCTTACACATGAACATAATTGGAAATACTTCACAGCATATTTTTGGGCTTTGTGGAGCTAGTTGTGTTTGATTTGGATGACGACTCGACCCGAAATAATGTTGTGTGGTTTTTTAATGGGAGATTTTCTGAGATTTAGTCCATAGAGCAAAGGCTTGGGCTGATAGGCCCAAGCTACCCCCAGAAAAAATTTTGGCCCGTTTTGTAGCCCATTGTGAATTCTGTGCGTAGGATGTAGAAACTGTTTTTTTGGTGATTAGGGTTTTCGGTTGTAATTTTTGAGAGAGAAAAAAAAAAAAACTGTATTGTCACGCTTTGTATTTTTCCCTGATAATAGTGAAATCCCTGCAATTTCGTGGACGAAGGCAAATTGCCAAACCACGTAAATACTGTTTTGTACGTATGATTATTCTTTTTGACGTGTGTTTTTTCTCTATTTTGTTTCTCACAGGTTTGGAAATTTCGTGTTAATTCTCTACACATATTAAATAAATTTGTAGTAACTTTAACATCACTATTTTGACTAACTAATATCAATAGCATGCACGGTCTCCATTGCCACATCATTGTACTAACTCTTTCTTTATCACTAGAGCTATGGTCAATAAGATTTATAAATTCATAAATTGAGAATCATTCTGCCTAATTAATTAATATAACTTATCATATAGTTTAGTTATTAATTTTTAAGTATAGATTTATGAAGAGGTAAAAAATAAATATAAATTGTGATGTTTACTTTATATAAGAAAAATAATTTAATTAAGTAATTCATCAATAACTTGAGTTTGTTTGATTAAAAAATAAATAAATTTGAACATGTAATTTATCTTAATAATTTGCTTGAACTCGATTCATGTTAGAAAAAATATATATGAAATTTTAGTACTCCTAACTACCATGATTGTTGCCACTATCACCTATGTAGTGTCTCTCTAAAGTGCATGCTATAGCTATTTACTATCACCACTAGGTATCTGATAAATTACCTCCTAAACTATCTAAAAATGGGGTTTTGCTTTTGCCAAACATAAATTCTTATTCACAATGTTCTGCATTCCAATTTTTATCTTCATAATTGGGTCGGAGAGATTGGAAAACCTTTTTCAAAAAAGCGACCAAACCATGAAGTCTTTCATATATGTAAATAAGTACAACATCAATGATCAAAGGCATACACAACCACATGCCCACAAAACTTTCAAACTTTTCAACGGTTACAGAAAATCCCTTTGAGACTATACCCAGTCAGTCAGTCAAAAGAGCAATTTAGTGAGTAAACCGACAAAATCAGAGCCTTTTTTCCAGCATCTGTCCCTGTTTCCCTTTCAACCGTTCGTGTTCAAACATCATTCTAAAGGAAGTCAAGGTGCACTTTCGTAATTATTCCCCAATCCCAAGCCCATTTCCACAGCTTTAACCCTCATTCTATTTAAGCACTCATATCTCCCACTCTCTCTCACCCTAGTCTCCTTCAATAGTTCAAAACTTGTCCTCCTAAATTCTTCTCTTTCAATCCACGTTTCTTACTTACAAATCTTCAGTCTTTGATCTTATAAATCATACCAATTATGAGATTTTAGGTACGTAATGGGATATTTTACCTAAGCCTCTTAACTTCTTTATGTTGCATAAATATTCTCTCTAAAAGAGTTTACATCATGCATGTTCTCTTGGTTCACTTTTCGTGAATAGTGTTATGTAAAACTTTTTAAGGATGAAGATTATGGATAATATTCTTGTATTAATGCGTGTAACATGCAAACTTATTATTATGCTCTTTGTTGCTTTGTACAGATTCTAGAGTGCTTGGTTGATTCTAATCTCATGCAAATGTGGTAAGTTCTTTATTTTCCAGATTATAAAGAAAAAAGGTTCTTTGATTTTTGTTGGGAAGAAAAGACCGAGAGAGTAATATATTAAACACCATATAGAAAATCGTGTTAATATTTGTTTTATTGTTTGTTTGTCTTTTAACAGCTTGGGATCCGAGTAAATTATGAACAACATCTTTGGTGGAAACAAAAAATTGTTCTTATTACATTAATATCTGGAAAATTGTCATCTCCTTCTCTCTCTAAAAATTCTCATCTCAGCCTTTTTTTGTCTTTACGTAGATGTTACATAAACTCAGCTAGAAATGGCCAAGAAAGGAACTAAAAGATGTCCAATATTCTCCATGTTCATGTTGTTATTCTTATTCTTCAATCTTCCCATGTTGCATGGCGAGGAACTAGAGCTTCTCTTATCATTCAAAGCTTCGATCAAAGACCAGTTCGGCTTTCTTTCTGACTGGAATTCCTCTGCCACTTTTTGCAACTGGCATGGTATAGTCTGTGACAACTCTTCCCATGTTAACTCACTTGAGCTCTCTGGGCAAAACATCTCTGGCAAACTTTCTGCCTCAATTTTCCAATTGCAGTACGTCAAGGTTGTTGATCTTTCCAACAATCAGCTCTTTGGGGAAATTCCTGGTGATTTATTTTCTTGTCCTTCACTTCAATTCCTCAATCTTAGTAACAATAATTTAACAGGTCCATTGCCAAGAATTTCCATTTCCCACCTTGAAACACTAGACCTTTCCAACAACATGCTTTCGGGTAGAATTCCAGACAATATTGGATTGCTTTCTAGCTTACAATTTCTTGATCTAGGTGGAAATGTTTTGGTGGGAAAAATTCCAAAATCCATATCAAATATCACGACTTTGCAAGTCTTGACTTTGGCTTCAAACCAACTATTTGGTGAAATTCCACATGAAATAGGCCAAATGAAGAGCTTGAGGTGGATTTACCTAGGCTACAACAACCTTTCAGGTGAAATTCCAACAGAGATTGGAGACTTGACTTCTCTGAATCATCTTGATGTTGTCTACAACAATCTCAGTGGACATATTCCATTCTCTCTAGGAAACCTCAGCAATCTTCAGTATCTCTTCCTATACGAGAACAAGCTCACGGGTCCAATTCCAAGATCACTTTTTAACCTCAAAAAGTTGGCCTCACTTGATCTTAGCATCAATTCTCTTTTTGGTGAGATCCCAGAGCTCATAATTCAGCTTCAAAACTTGGAGATTCTTCATCTTTTCTCCAACAACTTCACGGGAAAGATTCCAGCTGCCTTAACCTCCTTGCCTCGGCTTCAAGTCCTCCAGTTATGGTCGAATCAATTATCCGGTGAGATCCCCAGAGACCTTGGAAGGCTAAACAATCTCACTGTACTGGACCTTTCCACCAATTATCTCGCTGGGAAAATCCCTGAAAGCTTATGCAACTCGGGTCAGCTTTATAAGCTCATCCTCTTCTCTAATTCCCTGGAAGGCGAAATTCCGGGGAGTTTGAATTCTTGCAAAAGCTTAAAGCGAGTACGCCTCCAAAACAACCGTCTCTCCGGTGAATTATCCTCGGGTTTCACAAAACTGCCACTAGTAAACTTCCTGGATATCTCAAGCAACTATCTTTCTGGCAGAATTGACAAGCAAAAGTGGGATATGGCATCACTGGAGATGCTGAATTTAGGGAAGAACAATTTTTTTGGAGAGCTGCCAGGTTCATTCGGTAGTGACAAGCTTCAGAACTTGGACTTGTCTGAAAATCAGTTCTCAGGTAATATCCCCAAGAGCTTTGGGGGATTGTCAGAGCTAGTGCAATTAGAGCTACGTGAAAACAAGCTCTCAGGTCACATTCCAGAAGAATTGTCATCATGCAAGAAGCTTGTGAGATTAGACCTCAGTCATAATCAACTCAGTGGCCTAATTCCAATCAGTCTAGCTCAACTTCCGGTTCTGGGTCTACTTGATTTGTCGGAAAACCAATTTTCCGGTGAAATTCCAGAAAGTTTTGGAAGATTGGAATCTCTTGTAGAAGTGAATATTTCTCACAATCACTTGCATGGAAGCTTACCTTCTACCGGGGCATTTCTTGCTATTAATGCCAGTGCTGTTGCCGGCAATAATAACCTTTGTGGTGGCGATATTACAAGTGGTTTACCGCAATGCAAGAGCGGTAAAAGTCCCGTGTGGTGGTATGTTCTCACTTGCCTTTTGGTCGCGTTAGTAATGTTTGCTATTGCTGCTTTTCTGGTTGTTTTCATTCGAAGCCGGCGTAATGAGTTGGAGCAGAAAAGAGTGGAAAACGAATATGGAATATGGGAAATGCAGTTCTTTGATTCCAAGGTTTCGAAGTCCCTCACAATGGAAGATATTTTCTCCTCGGCCAAAGACGAAAATGTCATTATGAGAGGGAACAAGAAAGGGGTTTCAGTTTCATACAGAGGAAAGTCTCTCATGAACAACATGCAGTTCGTGGTGAAGGAAATGAAAGGTGAAAATACAGTACTTCCAACGAGTTTTTGGTCTGTTGTTGCTGAATTTGGTAAGCTTAAGCACCCAAACATCATTAGGTTGATGGGAATTTGTTGGTCTGAAAAGAGTGGTTTTTTGGTTTATGAGTATGTGGAAGGGAAAGTATTGAGTGAAGTTCTTCGGAATTTGAGTTGGGAAAGAAGACGTAAAATCGCGATTGGGATCGCGAAAGCGCTGAGCTTTTTGCATGGATATTGTTCACCAAGTGTTGTGGTTGGTGACATGTCGCCGGAGAGAGTTCTTGTTGATGGAAAAGATGAGCCTCGCCTGAGTTTGAGCCTTCCTGCTGGGTTGGCTTGTACGGACACCAAGTTTTCTTCAGCCTACGTTGCCCCAGGTACATGACTAATTTACCCTTTATAATAAGTACCATTAAATATCCTATTATTATAGTGGTAGATAATTTAGAGGCAATGATATCATAAATGTTTGCATCAATTATGGTTGTTTTGTAAAATGAATGAAAGAGAATATTTTCTCATATTTTAGGCTGTTCATGTAACATTTTCTTTTAATTTTTGAGAGACTTTTAAGTACACGATAAAAATAAAGGAGTGATGTTCCCTTATATTTAGAAATTTCAATTTTTTTTTCTTGATGGAAACATTGTTTAAGGATTGTGGGAATTTTTTTTTAATTAGCATGAGTGTTTAAGACTCTTATAATACCTAATTAATCCCCAAGTGTTTATAGTCTTTTGTCCTACATACACCGAATAATTAGGAAAGAATTTATTGGGATTGCCCCTAAAGTATTGATTAGAAAAGTTGAACTCATAAAGTAAAGGGTATCTATATTTTGAAATTCTATTGCAGAAAGAAAATTGATGTCTAAAAGTTACCAATCAATCTAGTGTTGTGCCTAAAATATGGATTCTGGGCGGCTAATTCCAAGGTTAATATGTTTTTTTTTGGCTAAACAATAGTATCATTCGACTAAGAAAAGACATGGCAGTCATCTTTACATGCATCATATGTGAATATAATTGGGAGTAACACCACCATGATAAGATATGTGTCAGCATGCATTCAATTCAAAATCTAGAGGATGCGCATCCATGCACGTACCACATATACTCAAGTATATAGGTTCGATGAACCACAATTTTTGTTTGTTTTTGCTTTGTTATTGCAGAAACCAGAGAAACCAAAGATATGACAGAACAGAGTGATATATATGGGTTCGGTCTCATATTGATTGAGTTATTGACTGGTAAAAGCCCCGCCGACACGGAATTTGGCATGCAAGAGAATAATATTGTTGAGTGGGCCCGATATTGCTACTCAGATTGTCATCTTGATGTGTGGATTGATAGTATGATAAGGGGACATGCAACGAATAATCAGAACGAGATTGTTGAGACCATGAACCTAGCCCTTCACTGCACCGCCACTGACCCCACGGCTAGGCCATGCGCAACCCAAGTATTGAAAAACCTAGAGTCTGCTATGAAGCCTAGTTCTTGTGTTTCAAACCTTAAATTTTCTTCATCTAATTAATTAGATTTTGTCCCCTAATTAAGTTTTATTTTATTTTTTTACTTTTTTTTTTTTTAATTTTCTTTTGAATTTTTGTATAAGGAGTTAAAAAAAAATGATTGTTACTCAAAATGCTCTGTTTAATATAGTATGTTTGACATACTAGTGAGTGTAAACATGTAGATAAACTTAATGCCATTATATGAATCACAACATTTTCTAAGCTCTTTTGCTTTCTATTTGTGAGCACATCATGCACTACTTTACAACTCATTATTACGTGGTCATCTTTTGTCCCAAAAACAAAAAAGCAATAAACAAATTTGGGATTCTCTAAATGTAATTTGGGTGGAACCCAAGTCACCATAACTTAATTGGTAAAAATCCTTCAGTAAGTTTAAATAAATTATTAAAAATAAAATAAAATAAAATAAAAAGTTAGAAACTGTCCTTATCCGTCGAAAAGGAATATATATATATATATATATATAGAGAGAGAGAGAGAGAGAGAGAGAGAGAGAGAGAAGAAATTCATAATATCAAATACTTATAGTTGTATAATAAAATGCAATTGAGTTATGTCTCAAGGATGAAGCACACCTTATCTCTTTAACTTCAGATGCGGTGTCAACAAATGCACTTTGTAGTACAATATTTTTCTTTAACCTATCACATACTACTCTCTCTCTCAAGTGAAGTTTAAAAATGCTCGCAAGGCTCCTCCCATTTACATAATGAGCCTTTTGGTTAAATCGTATTGTTTGATCCTCTACCTAAGTTTGAATCCTCATCTTTCCACTTTTTGTAAGCTGAAAAAAGTCTTATCGCATTTACATGTAAGTTCTATATATATATATATATATATATATATATTGATAAAAAGGAGATTTCATTAAAAACTAGAAAGCAGCTCCAGGTTCAAAACAGAACCTGTTGCAATACAAGCCACGGCTATCAGCCTCCAAACAAGAAAATAAGTCCACAGGCGGACTGGAAAAAATAGTAAAATCAGCATCTAAATTTAGTCCTAGTTTGGCTAGCCGGTCTGCACTCCTGTTGACTTCCCTAAAGACATGCCTTATGGATGTTTGAGGAATCAAAGTAATCAAGTGTCTGCAATCCTCCATAATAGAAGACACAACTATATTTGCCTTTCCTAGGAGATTAAGGGCATAAACAATAGATTTTGCATCTAGCTCTATAATGACTACCTGGACACTCAGCTGCTGACACTCAAAGTTCTATATATATAGTTCACTTAATTTTTTTAATAAATATATATATATACACTTATAAAGGGATATTGTTTTGGATTTTTGGCCTCTTCCTGCCTCTAATTCTTAACTTTGTTTCTTACCTTTGTCTCCATTTTTTTTTTAAAGATATTCTTGATAAAATGAATGTTTTGTATATTAAATTATATGTGAAACTATACAAAAGAGGCCTCCGTATATATTGGTGGGTAATATGAATGTAGTACAACTAATAAGAATACAAACCAAGTAAAGTATAGTGGGCCTATGCCCAAATAGTCCCCGCCCATAATCTAATCCAATTTAACAATCTCATTCAAACTCGAGATGAGTTATAGGAAACCCTATTATAGAAATTCCAAGTTTTGCATCAAGAATTGATGTGTACGTAACAAACCCTAGTCTTAACTCTAATTTCCACACAGAAGGACGACGTCTACTGGAATACATAGAAAAACCTGTTGAACCTACTCGTCTTTTAACTCTCTAAAATTGTGAAATCCTTGGGAAGAAATTTACCACCCAAACACAAGATCACCACTTATATGTTATTTGAGTGTTGTTTTGAAATCACAGAGTCGACACAAATCTTTAAGTGGCCTTGAAGTAATTGAGAGATCGACTTTCAGATTTGAATCATTATGAATTCAAAATCTATATTAGCAGTTACAGTCTTTGGTTACTTGTACTGAAGGGGTCTTATAAGTCAATGTGTATTGCAACTTTTTAACAGTGAATTTGATGAGGTGGGTTAGGCTTGAGAGTGTTTTTCCCTATTGCGTTTTCACTTCATGAAAAATCCCTAGTCTTAATTGTGTGGTTGTTCTGGTCGTAATTGATTTATTACTTCATCCACCTTGACTTGTTGTAACCTGCTAATTAATTAATACTACCGCACATCTTTGGTGTAATAGTCACTCTACAAATGTAAGTACTTATAGGGTGTGGAGGTCAAGTGTTAGGATTCAAGTCTCTAGAAGAAAGTTTCATATATATATATATATATATATATATATATACACACACACATAGATTAAACTAGAGTAGAATTTCTACCTTGTATTAAAAAAAAAAAAAAAAAAAAAAAAAAAAAAAAAAAAACTTACTAATTAATTACTTGGTCTTGATATTGCTAAATTGAGTAAAATTGGTAATAAGTGGTGAATAAGAATCTAAACATATACTTTCAAATTCTATAAGACCTTCATCTCCTCTTATCATTCTCCTTAATTCCTTTTGAAAAAAAAATAATGTTATGGCCAGTTGGCAACTGAATGGTCCTGATCAGTGAGTTAGGTGAAGCAGCAACCCAACAGTAGCACTGAATTTGCAGGGGACCACTGTACTAATTCTTAGGGGATATATATGATGACATTGTTTGTCGCATTGTCGGACAATTTAGAAAGTAAAATATAGGGCCGAGAAGTAGTACACAAGCACAAGGCTGCATGTAAAAGCTTAGTTGCACATGCAGTGAAGCAATGCCTTTATGCATTGGCCTCGCATCTTAAAGCTTTCCAACTTTTGTTCATCAACGATTACTGTCACAGAGGTTTTAGAATGGTTTCATTACATAACATGCTCTATAATTTTTTACCTTGACCTATTTATGTTAGGTTTTAAGGATTTAGGATCTAAATGTTTTAGAACTTCAATATATAATGTTGGCAAACTATGATCAAAACTTAGAGTCTAGATTTAGGCTACTTAAAGTATATTTATTGTAAAGTTGGAATCGAGTAATTGTAAAAAATTACTGTTCACTTTCTGCAAGGCTTAATCAATCTAAAATTAGACTCGATCGATCGAAACTCGTGCAGAATGTTTTTCTGTAGAATTTTCCAACTCAGCCCAAGTCCATATGACGTGTAGGGTTTTATGTTTTTCCTTAAGTATAAAAGGAAAAACCTTAACCACGTTTTTCAGGTTGTTGTTTATGTTGTGTGTGTGAATCTCTTGTGAGATTTAGAGGTGTTTGCTTTCATATACACTTAAAGTTATCAAGATCAAGATTGATGTCAAGAGCTTGATGATCGTTTTAGTTGCTGCATAAAGAGCTTAAAGAAAAACACAAGTGGGAATACTTGTGGTTGCTGTGAATCCAAGAAAGAAGTAGTTTGTGGACTTGGAACTGTCACGTGGTCGTGGTAGTAAGTTTTCTACTCGAGATAGTAATAGGATGTTAGTGGTCTAAGTCGCTATTGTAAAATTTCAATTTTTTCATAGTGGATCTGTTTTACCTTAAGAATAGCTAGGTTAAATCCTCCCTAGGTTTTTTACCGGTTTGGTTTTCCTAGGTTATCATATCGTTCTATTCTTTATTTTCCGTATTATTTACTTGATATGATTTACTTGTGTTAACCTAGACTTGAATAATTTACCTAAGTAATCACTTGGCTAAATAACTAGGTTAAGCAACTTGTATTTTAAGGGGTCTAAAAACGTACAATCTCATTCTCCGAGAAAATAACCTGCTTCACTGACTTAAAGATATATTGAAATGAAATTGGAAACTAAAAACAGTTTGATCTAGATTCCTACTACTACCTATATATAGTTCTATTATTTACAATAACGATTAAAATGTAGAAACTCATTATATCACTGAATCTTAACTGGCATAACAAGAAACTTTATTGTGAGAACGGATTTCTAATTTATTTATTTATTTTGTTTTTTTAATCTTCTTCATGATCAATTGGTTTAGCTGTGACCTAATTATGCAATCACGTTCTACTATGGAGTGCAATTTTGAGTGTGTACAACAAAGAGCCAATTATAAGTTTATTATAATTTGCCAATGTTTCTAATTAAAATACAAACTATAGTGTTGGTGACGTGTATAACACAATTATAAGTTGCATTGTCAATAGGAGTGACAAAGCTGAATTATTTAGATTTCTTCCTTGGGATCTTTTTCCTTTTATACATCATGAAAAAGATTTGAATACATGGATGATTGAACATAGAGTGAAGCATTACATTATTATCTTCTTATAGAACTTAAATTACTCAAAATCATCGTTTGTGCTTTGCATAGGACCACAACTCAAAGCAGTTAATGTTTCCAAAGTTCATGGCGTTGATAATAATATTCAACAAACTAAACTTGCTTCTCCTCTCTTTTTATACTTCCCCTTTCATCGTTGCTTACTTGACTCTGATTTTTATCTTAAATATTTTCCTTCTAAAACAAACACTAGGTTGTTACCAGAGTTCAAATTAATAGAAAACGAAGAAGCAAAAAGCATAGGAAGAGCACCCACGTAGTTTAATAAACTTCTAATGATCTATATAATATGTGCGAATTAAGGACTAAAACGTACGCTAATTAGGGTTAAAAGAGAATGTTTAAATGGGGATCTTTCCAATCAAGCCTGGCCACAACCTTTTCTTGTGACCCACCTATCCTTCTGAGTTATAATGATTGTGCTTAGGGCTTTTGCCTTTTCTTTTCAATTTTCTTCTATTCCCTCTACGCAATGATGGGATTGACAATCACCCTTTTTTTTCTCTTTTGCTCAATCAGAACTTGTGGGGGCTTACAAAGTTAGAAGATTCCATCTCTAAAGACCAGTCTAAGCATATAATATAAATTAGCTGACATTATAAGGAGCAATAAGTTTGCTGTCAAGGACATGATATTTGACATGTTTTCGTCTCAAAAGCCTCAAGATTTTAATCATAGTCCTTGGAGACCATGCAAAAGGCTCTTTGGCTTATTCTTTTTACTCAAAAAAGCCTCTCTTTTCTCTCCCCACCTCCTCTTCTCTTGTCACTCAAGCAATATTGTTCTTCGATTCAAGGGATGATAAAGAGGGTCCTTTTTTATTTCAATCTTTTATGTAACTCATTGTTTACTTTTTCTTTTTTTTTCTTGGTTACTCATTTGTGTTTCATATTACAAACATTTTTCGAGTCTGCTTCTTTCATTTTAGACAGCTGTGTTTTCTTTCGAATTTTAATGAACTGTAATCATAATAATTGGATACACGTGCAACCCATGAAATATTGCAATAACGATCCACAGCCGCTTACACAAAATATACGGAGTTTGAACTTTGAAGTGGAGAAAAGCGTGCGCTAATTTTGCTGGGTGATGAGTCTGATGACCATGGCTATCCCCAGCTTGCATATACTCAGCTTCATGCATAACAATAGATTTATTAACAAAAATATGTCCTCGTATATACTCAGCTGGATAGCCAGCAGATTCATCAATAATGTTGAAACTTGCCTCAAAATTCCTAATTATATTTGATTTGGATTTTCATAGCATGGAAAGAAAAGTTTTTTCTTGATGTGGAAGACAAGAATTCTCTTTAATATGGAAGGAAAAAAGTTTTTTTTGTGAAAGAAGTAATTGAAAATTCTTTGTCCTTCAAGGAATAGATTTGAAGCCTTATAAATAGAGAGGAGAATACTCTTTTATATATATGTGTATGTATGTATAAACATGAGGGAGTTTCTTCAAAGAATAATTTAGTAAATTTTGGGGTTGGAAGATTACTCATTATTACATGTAGAGTTTATTTGTTTTGTGAGTGTAAGAGAGTTATTGGGTTTATTATGGCTTTGGACTTGTGAGGTTTTGTTTATGATGGTAAGGTTTATAAGTGTTATTTATGTGAGTTGTGAGTATTGATTAAGTTTTATTATAATTCATATTGTTGATAGTGGATTTTGGTTAGCGTTGCCTTTAGTCAGACTACATTAAATATTGTTATCTTTTGTAGATGTTTTATTTTCTTGTTCTTATGAATATACTTTCACTGGCCCCAAACTACTCCAATTGATACTAGAGCTTCTACTATTGCACAATAAACAATAAAAATTTAGTCCCAAAATTTGAATTTCGCTATGAATTTTCAACAAATTATTCTAGGTGAGCCACATGGATTGTCAAATTGAGATTGTCATAATTAAGGAATATATGCCGCCAGTATGTATTATGCAAATATAAAAAGAACTAGGGTTGCAAATATGCTTTAATCATGAATGTTCTCAAAGCATATTCTTATTTGCTTATGAAAACTCACTTAGTGTGTAAAACACTTGTGAATGTTTAGACCCCCAAAAACAAATTTCCAATACAAAGCTTATATTCAAACAACTAATGTGCAGAAAGATAAATTGGCAAAACACTCTAAACCATAATTAAGCACAAACACAACAACAATTAAAAGGAATAAAATAGGGAAGAGAGAAGTAAATACAAAGACAACACCGGCATGTGTTATCGAAGAGAAAACTAAAGAATTCGGCGAAAAACCTCTCCGCCGCCCTCCTAGTGGTAAAATGATCCACTAGAAAATCAGTTGGGATACATGAATATCAATAGACCCTCCAAGCCTAATCTACCCGATGCAGCTAAGCTCTCCAAGCTTCTTACTCCAACAAGGTTACGCTGAACCGTGTCTTCTCTAGCTTTCTGGATCCCACAATAAGCTCCATATTGCATCCATCATCCTTGGCATCTTCCAATACTTCCTAAACTCCAAAAACATTCTCAACAATCTAAATGGGTGTGGGTTGTGTTTGGGTACAAATCTTCTCTTAATAGGTATAATAATGGGAGAGGAAAGGAGAAGAGACTATAAAGATTTCTCTCTAAGAATGAGTAGCTCTCTCTCTAATAAGGTGGGTGTGTTGTAAAAACCTCTCTTAGGGTTTTTCTCTTAATAGGCTCCTTACAATTTTTGTGGGTAATGAGGGTATATATAGTATGAGTGATGGGAATACGAAAAGTCACAATTTTCAGTAAAACTAAAGGATTTCGTGGGTCACTCGCGATTGGTGTAAGTCACGAATCTAAGTTGCGAGTTACCTTCCTAGATAGGTTGTACTGAGCTGGAACCTGGCCTAATTGTTCACCTTCCTGCATGTGCTTCTCATGTGACTTTTAGCTGTCTTGATCAAATTTTTACCACTTAATACTAAACCCATTACAAATAAATCCCACAAAAATATAAGGAAATAAATTAATGCAATTATAACACTTTTTGTCATGAAATAAGCCAACACTAATATTATGAGAAAAATCATAACTTAACAGCTTATATTGTTGATTGATATATTGGAATTATACTTAAATGACTACATCTCTATGCAGTGCAAGTCTACAACAAGAGGGGATACATAATATTATTGATACATCAGTTACTTGAATTGTACACGTCATGACATCAAAGAGATTAAAGGCGCTTGTGTTTTGTTTGTCTTCTTTGAGATTGGAATTATTGGATACAGAGTGTAAAGAGTTTTTTGACATAGTTTTGTGCCCTGCATAAATACTTGTTGGAAAGGTCTCCAATTATCTTCACCTGCCCATGAATATTCATAAGTCATCTAAAACAAAATTTGTGTTCAGAAATCATCTGTAGGCTATTATACACTAAACAGTTAGCTGTATTATTCACTGCATACGTTGGGTTAATTTGTTTTCGACTCCAGCTATAAGGTACACCACAAAAAGAGAGAGTTTTGGGCACTAAAGTACAGATATACAAATAATTAGACTTGACATTTGGAACAGAGGGAATGAAAATTTATGTTGATTTGGATTGTTCCATATCATCACTAAAGAAGTGACATGGGATTTGGATATATTATTAAGTGGGTTGTGATTGAAAATGAAAGATGGAATTATGGAGTAGGGTAAAACAATTTGGAAACTATAGCTCTATATAAAACAAATAGTAGAAGGTTGAGTGCTCTGAATGAAACATCACTCTCAATTCATTATCTATTATAAAGGTTGATAAGGAATAACTTAATTATACTGAAAGATGACTAGCTAATAGTTCAATGACAAAGAAAAGTTTAGTGCTAGTGACATAATGTCACTTGTCACTCTTATATGACTAATTCATCATGGGAGGAATAGAATTCATCATGGGAGAAATAGAATTTTGCGTGCTACAAAGTTGGTGTGGCACACAACTAGTTCAAGTATAACCATCCAAACTATTTTTGGATCAAACCTAAGAATTAGAAGGTTGTGGAACATTTCATCCCCATAATATATATAATTATCTATAAATTTTGATGGTTGCCCTAGTGCACAAAGCAGAGAAAGATGTAACGTGCTCCACCACATTGGGAGAAGAAAGAGAGAGACAGACCATGGTGGGGGCAAAAGATTACTTATTTTATTTCCAAAAACAAGAAACTCCTTGAATATGATTTTGAAAACATGACTGACACTCTTACCATTTAAGGTATTTGCTGTTCCTGATTGAAGAGAAAGAATGGTGGAGTATTAAAGGGATCTCCGTGGTGGATTCCAGGTTTTGGAAAAAAAGCTTTATTCATTGAAAGTAAAAAGATGGATTTGAAAGGACAGACTTAATTTTGATGTCCATTATTAATTATTTCCTCTACAAATATGGTCTCCATTATGAGGTTCCCAATATTAATGGATTGGTGAAAACTAATCATCAACTTCATTCAATATTTTCTTTTTAACGACACATGCTATTGGATCTTAATTCTACGAGCTTACCCTACCACCTTATTCTTATAGGGGAAAGGATGGCATTTAACATATAGTTAACCTCAATTAGTATTAGTAAACCTAAATATAGTTCTCATTCTCCCTTCATTTAAAAAAGAAAAATGAAAAAGAAAAAAAAAATATATATATATATACACACAATTTTTTATTCAATTTTTTTCCCTTTTGTCTATTCCTCTCTTTCATGAAAATATATGAGTGGCGAGAAACTATGATAAACTAAATAATAATTATATATTAAATGCTTATTTTTACTAAGAAAATAAATGTTTTTTTTCTTCATATATGCAATACTATTCACCGTAAATATAATTACATATAATAATTATTTAAATTGATGTTTTATAAATTTGTTTGAACAAATTAAATATATCTAATGTCATAAAGTTTAGACAAAAAGTTTGTTAAGGAGCTGCTGAAAAATGTTGAGGACATGAAATTGGATCAAGAGAAATAAGGATTCGCTTGAGGTATTATTAATACTAGATAGAAAGTTTTTTAGACAATCGCTCCATTGAGATTACAAAAATTTGATTTTGAGTTTACTTTCTATTTTTGCCTAGACAAAATCATGTCGTGGAATTTACAAAAAAATAAATACGTTGTTTTCTGAATGGAAAAGAAATTAAACATGTTAGCCTATGAATGAAATCCTCAAATCCACAAATGGTTCCTTGAATCACAAGGTAATAAGGTTCTAGAATCTATTAGAGAAACAATAAACAAAAGTTTGAATTTTTATTAATCTCAAAAATTGAATTATCTAGTAGTTACAATACTTTTAAAAAGTAGAAAGAAAACTTAAGACGGCTATGAAAAAGCTCAAAAAATCCTAATTCGCACTAATCATGTAATTAGATGGCAAAATAGTAAATTTTACCAAAAATAGCAAAATAGAGATAATTGAGAAAATTGAAACTACTGTCTCTAAGAGATGTCTCAAAACAAAAGAGAGCTTATTTTGGCTTTTAGACTAAAAGTTATTAAGGAAAACAAATATTACTAAAATTATCAAAATCACTGTTTTTGAGGCCTTGACGGAGGAATTCACCAAAATTGGGGCAAACCTCGAGGCATAGAGTCTTGATCAAAAGGCCATTTCCCTTCAACCCTTCAACTTTCATGCAATTTCGACACAATTATCCCGATGAGTTCTACTAGCACCTCTTGATTTTGCACCGTGATTTTTAGCGCCCTTGTGATTATACAACCTTGAGCTTAAATTGATTCTCCTTAAAACTATAGAGTTTGCTCCCTTGACAATGAGTTCATTGTTCCATTCCAAAGGGTTATTTGGAGCTTCAGAAAACCGAGTGGTTGTAGACGAGTTTGGTCATGGAGAAGGTTCATGTAGAAGAACTTCGAAGTTTTTGGGTCACAGTGAGAGGCAAACGAGTCGTTTGCTAGGGATGCATAGAGTTTAGGTTACAAAGGTTCTAATTATTGTAAACGTTTTTATAATGAATTTCCTATAAGGTTGGGTACACCTAGTGTTTTTTTTTCCTTTGAAGATTTCCTCACGGCTAAAATAAAAGTTCAAGGGGTGTAAGTATAACTACCCCAAGATTCATAGGGTGTAATGGCACTTTTCCTTACTATTATGCATTGAGCCAATAAATTTGGTATTCCTTCATGGATAGATAATTTTATACAGAAGCCCAAGGTTGAACAATCAGATGTACTGATGGATAGTCCCCAACTCATTAGAAGCCAACAGATTTTAGCCACCTTTTAAGCAACCACACCCCCCCCCCCCCCCCCCATCTTAACAAAAATGCACATAAACCAGTAGCAATGTGCAACTAGTCAAACAAGGATTTATCAGCTTTATGTTAAGGATCCCAAGCTCTGATTGATAGATAGCCTCTATGGTCAATCACTAGAAGGAAGAATAAGCATAAGGTTCCTTTAAGATGAAGAGTACAGTGCATTTCTAGCACATAATTAGGTTCATTCAACTACATTGGGACATACAAAGCACTTATTCTAATACAATGAACAAAAGAATGAGTGGAGAAAAGGGACTTCTACAATGACTAGCTAGATTTTAAACCAAGTAATGCCTATTCCTGAAGTGAAGTGCCCGACCTAAATAAAGATCAGAGGCAGTGATGTGACATCCACGATTAGGTATCTCACAGAATGTCAAAAAGAGCGGATAAAAGAAAAGGCAGAACATTTTAAGTTCATAAATATAGCATAAAGCAAAATATAGAATAGCCAAAAATGGGACCCTAGATGCCTTTCGGTGCAGCATGCTCATAACAGCATAAAAAGTCAATTTACGGTTTCTCCATACCAAAAGAAGAGATTGTCTTTACATCTATACTTTTTTTTTTTTCCTGCATCCTATGTTAAGTTGAAAGTTTTAGACAAAAGACCAGTTGATGAACATGAAGCAGATACAGTGAGCATTCTCTTCTTCATTCAACACCTTCCACGCCACTGCTCTCTCATAGGAGATGGGCCTCCCCATGCTAGATAAGCAAATACCACCTTGAAGACACATAAAACCCTGCTCGATGGACAAAGAGAAAAGATAAGAGTGTCAGATTAATCCACTATTTCCAAAGAAAGAAAGCATAACAATATCTCCACTTTAAGTAACAATGTCTCTCTTTGGTCTTTGAAGGGCAACAATATCTGCAATGCATGTTCTTGTTTTTAGAATTTTAGGAAACATGTCTTCATTGTCTGTAAACATCTAGGTAAAATTTTTTTAGGTCCAACAATGTGTTTCACAGTGATGCCAAATAGGTATTATAACATTAGTCATTTTTTTGGGTTTTCAGTCATATCCAAATGATTGCATCCCTCTTCTATTGCCCATGTATTCTCATATTCCCTCTAGCATCCTGAATTGATAACTATGGTCCAGTCCCATTTATGTGCATCTCCCATTACCTAATGGAGATTTATTTCTTTTACACATTATCTTTTATCTTGGTCTTGTTGATATAATTATGCCTTTTGGTGGATTTCTTTTTTGTTAAGTAAAATAACCCTTCTCCAGATTTTTAGGTGGATTTCAAAGCACCCTACCTGCTGCATTATCTGTGGGAACTCTGAGCATAGGGTTTTCTTTCCATTGTCATCAAAAATCTTTTCCAAAGTAATGTCTTGAAGTGCAACCAAGGTTGTCTCAAGCATATCAAGACCTGCTTGATTTGCAAATGTAAAAACTGGCAGTGCCTGCATATTATAAAATTGATTACAATTCTTGAGCATCAACAATGTGAAGAAGAAGAAGTAGAGGAAATATCATAACATAATTACATTTTTTTTTTATGAGTAACAATATATAACACAATAACAGAAAGGAAGACGAGCAAAATATAGAAAGTGATTAAAGGGCATGAAGATTGCTGAATATAACAAAGAAAGACATCACTGACAGAAGCAACATTTTCATTGGAGAAAAACCCCTCACCAAGCATAAAATTATTCTATTAAGCTCCTAAGTGAAAGTGAAAAATTATTAAACCAACTCAAATTTTCTATATATTCAGATTTATGAGGTTTCTGTGAGTAAAAGTATCGAGAAATAAATATCATATGCTTTGCTAAGAGCTCCCCCTCAATAAGCACATCTATGGCACCACTTTCTATCCATGCAATAGCATAATGTGCAAGGGGCAACTTCCCCCAGATTTGATGCTCAATTCCTTAAAAATTAACTCATAAAGGCACTACAGCTTCTTAGTAATGTATTTCCTCAAAGCTTATGTTCTTATACAAGAATTAAGATCAAATTCTTGCAGAACTTTGCACCATCACTTCTGCCAAGGTCTGCTACATGCTCAAGAAGAGTGTAACGATACTATATTGATAAACTACCACTTGTCCTAAAAGCTTAAGCTGTTGGAAAATGGTGACATCTTATGAAAGAAAAAGCTTGGAAATTTGAAGAGCATTAGTGCAAAACCTTGAGTAAATGCAGAGAGAGAGAAAAATATTTCTAGATTAATAAGGGGAGGAGAAAAAAAATACCTTCAAAGAGCAGCACATGACTGCATCTGAGTGATGCCAAAGAGTTTTGAGAATGGATTCACTTCCTTCACTTTTAAGTAGTTCAACCCCTAGATAGCACCTGTAAAGAAGATCAACATTTAATATACTCTGGACTTATCAAAATATTGAATATGCACTGGTATTTTTTTCAATTTTAGAATTGAAAGGGGAAAATTGAGGGCCTTCTTCACCACAGCTAAAAATGTTAAATTTGATATCCAAGTTCCAGAAAATTATTCATAAATGAAGCATTGTAAACTGCTATATGGAAGAGAGGCGTTTACATGTGATATATAAGAAACTTATGTTTGTAAGAAGAAGCGGCAAAAATATTCCAAAGTCTTTGGCTGTTAAAGCAAAGTTTTTTGAGAATTCAAAGTAGGAAAATTTAAATTCCTCATTTTGGATAAGAACTGAAATCAGTTTCGTTACTGCTAAATAAACTTGCTGTTCATGAATTATATCGTATAACATGGAGGCCAAAGTTCCATACCAAACGAAGAACTTATTCATGGTCCAGACTCTAGAACTACAGATAATAAGAATATGAATGCATGATAAAAGACTCAACTGACGCACCTATAGCTTTGACAGATCCACCGGGCAAGCGTGTGAGCTTCAGGAGTGCCAGGTGGCGGCCGAATACCAGCATGAGAACCAAAATGAGAAGGAGAGAGCACCAATGCCACCCTCTGCACAGATGCTATAATGCTCCGGACGTATTGTCTAGCCATGGCTGCTACATTGTCTTGAAGGTGGATTTCAAATGCAAACTGGAATGCTATTGTCATCACAGATTTGGTGCTCCCACACTGACCAGAATTTTCACCGGATGCTCTGTTTCCAGTGGGTCCAACTTCAAGAGCAGAGGCAAGGTCAAGTGTACGGTTTGGACTAGAGGAATCCTGCATCATATTAAATGAAATAAAGTTGAGAACAACATATTAACTCAATGATAAGGGGAAAAAAGGCATAAGAAAAGATAATAGATTATATCATATAAGATAAAAACACTTACAATTCCAGAATCAAGAGGAATAATGCGGAAACCAGAAGGTATAATTGGTGCATCATCAGAGAACGAGGCATCAATGGGAGCAAAGATGAGTTCTGCACAGTTTCCCACAGCATTCTCATCCACTCCACTACAAAGCTGGGGAAAAATGCAACCAACCAAAATTTTAATCAGCATTAAAGAGAAGCAGAAACCTTTTAACACACAAGCACATGGTGAAGCTTAACTGTTTTTTGATTGATAATTATGTACAGGAAAATCATAATCTACACATACATCATATAACAAGACACATGATAAGAAAACTAGGGCTTACTTGCAAAAGGAAGATGTCACCAGCCATCATCATGTCCTCCCGATAGTGGCCCATACTTTCAAGCTTAATGACCTCCATAAACTGTTCTCAAACAACCAAAGCTTATCAAATTGGCAACGGATAACAGCAAATCATGATGAAAATTTTCACAATAATGATTCCAAAAGAGAAAAGCAGTTTTTTTTTTTGTTTTTGGGGGGGTGGGGATTGGGATAAATGGTGATGATGTCGTGAGCTGTGACTTTAGTTTAGTATTAAATCACTTGCCTCTTCATGCTCAATTGTGTGAGCCAGTGGAAGAATGACCTGACCCCCAAAACTTCCAGCTCTAACTCCAGGTAAGCTACAAGGACCAGCTTTAATGGCAGCTGCTGAGTAAGCATCAATACTGCTGTCTGCCCACTCAGACCGGTGTTCTCGCAGAAATCTAAGAAGTATTGCAGGAGGCACATTCTACAAGAATAGAAAGGAAGTATGAGTCTAAAGTAAATACAAGGATGATCACTAAATGATGTTTTACATTGACAATGAAATTTCCCTATATTAGTCAACACAATGTAGATCACATACTCAGAGTCAGTTTCCTTGCCCTAGTCATTGATTTTTAGCTTTTCAACTACATTTTCAACTTGTTTTACTAATTGGCAGCATAAATTGTTTTTCACCAGACTGATCTACCAATGGAAATCTCTTAAGAATGACTTCAAGTCTTATAATCAGGGCCAGGACGCCCTTTCTCAGAGCTTGAATCCACATTCACTTTCACCTCAACAGTAGCCCCAGAAAGACATGATCCACAAAAGGAATCGAGGCTCATATAATCAGTCTTAGTTATAATATCCAAAATCACGCTCAAATCAATTGGATGTTAATAAATTTAAAACCATTCACCATAAAGAATTTTTTCTTTACATACCTGCAACTTTTGTTGGATTTTACAAGCTTACGATATAATATATTCTTTAATCTAATGTGTCTTTGTTAAGGTCATGACCTTTAACAACAAAAGGCTTCTTATTAATTTTAAGTTCCAGTAAATTCCTTGATGTCAATATTCATATGTAATCCTTACTTGTAATAACATGGATGCCTTGGCACATAGAACTGCATTGCTCATTGATTGAAATCCATTGGCATAAGAAAGATTTCCACCCATCATCTTGGCTGGAGATGAGTTCACAAGAATGGTAACATCATCAATACCATCACTTTCTAACATAGACCATCCCTCATCTGTAAACCCATTAACTGCTTCATTAAACCCCCTGTACAGTAGAGTTTGTTAGACTGCCAAAGATCAAAGTCAATCAATTAATCCAAGGAAAATTTGAATAAAAAAATGAACGTACTTGCTTAATCTCTGGCTAAGTGCACGTAGAGCAGCAGGTCTCCTCCCCCAACCAGAGACATTTGGCTGAGAATGTTCTTGAGAGATCTGCCTCAAATGTCGCAATGCCTAAATGAAAATGAAAAAGTTATGTGAGATCACGAGATCTTTGAAGTCACAGTTCCAATCCCTCCCATATCTTGTCTATTAAGCATCATTCTTTGGCATAGCAAAGAAATCACTCAGTTAACAAATCTCAACATTTTGTTGATCCAATTCAATAGAATAGCAACAGAATTTTAAATTACTAGACGGAAAAACAAAGAAAGTCTTACTGCCATTGTTGTCTTCTGAGCAAGTAGAGTTGATGACTCATAAAGTGGGCGCAACACTTCAGGTACACTCCAAGGCTAGTTTAAGCAAACAGCAAGTAAATTACTAAGTATACCATGCAAAGGCATAAGTTTGCTTCAGCATATAGCTCAAGGGAATTTACATACCTCTAAATCCATATGATCAACTATATGAATAATTGATCCACCCCCTTCACAAGGTCTAATCAGATACCCACTTGGCAGCATTTCTGCTCTCACGAAATGCTGCACCTGTGGCATGCTTGGTCCATTCTGAGTATTGTTAAGTGATCTTTCACAGACCTAATTTGTAACACACAAACACAGTGTAATTTTCAGACAGTAAGGAATGGGAAACCAAGAAAAATGCCATAAGGCCCATAACTATTGCTACTTGTAACAGAAGAAGTAGGAGTCACATACCACTAGACTACCATCTTCCAAAACAGACGTGTAGCGCAGCAACCAGAAGTCACGAGCTGGTGCCAAAGTTGTGGGTGCATATAGCTAAATGAAGCCAATGAAATTCCAAACTTTGTTAGACAAGTCTATAATTACAACTACACCAGAAACGACAACCACAAATTACTAGTGCCTACCTGCATGTAAAGCAGTTCAATGGTTCCACCATTTGCAGTGGACAACACATTTATAACATCCACAGCTCGGCAACCATGGAACCATGTAGGCCGATCTTTGAGGATTTCAGCGACCTGTATAAATTAATCTGTTAATCTTTCCACAAATCTCGGACTAGAATAATTTCCTCAAACAAAACCAGGAGAACTTACTCTTGTAGGTTCTAGACCAACAAGGCCACATGCACGAGCTGCCACTCCAGTGCATCCATGAGAAATAGCAACGATTCCAATGGAATCCGGACCAGGCTGCACAGATTGAGAAGGAGATCATAAGGAGCAAGAATTTGGAACTAATCATTTATGAATTGTGATAAAAATGTAAATCAAGTTTTGTTGTCTTAAAGAAGCAAAGGGAAACAATAGAACGTGAGATATTAAGAGAGAGAATTTTCTGGTCTGCCAGGGAATAAATAATCATGTTTGAGTGATGCCTCAAAAGAAAGATAGGATGATTACTTCCTTTATTTTTCTACTTCATCTTTATTACAAAAAATTCAAGTCAGAACAAAAGATTAGATGAAGGAGGAAAATTTTTGTAGATTTGTTTAAGTGAGTAATTTGAAATCCCACATCTTTCTAAATTATAGATGATGGTGTAAAAAAAAAGATTAATATAGCAAAAAACATTTGTTTGCAATCCCCAAGAAGAAGAAAATATTTAGAAAGAAAAACTAAACAGAGAAAAAGGGGGAATTTAGTGAAAAAAAAAAAAATCATTTGGATATGCAAGATGTAACTTAGAAGATTACTCAAGTTCTTCTATTCTAATAATTTTTCTTGAAAATGACAAAGAATAATTGGAATAAGTTTCAAAATGAATAATGATAGCAAAGAGAGTGAGCAGTAACCTTCATCCCGGGCATTTGGACCCACTCCACAGCAGTTCCAGTAGCCTTCGAAAGAAACTCTGTTAAAGTCTCCTCTGCAATGGATATAAGTCTGGAAACATACAACACAATCTCATAAGCCATACAAAAACCGCAGGGCAATTGTAGACCATAAAGAAAAGAAACTGACTAACAAGAAGCAGCAATCACACTAACCCTGCAGGGCTAGCATCCTTTGGTGGATGCTGAGGTGTCAGATGGTGTTGACCGCTCGTCACCACCGACTCACAACTCGTGTCTGTGGTGGCAAGGGTTGCCTGCAAGACAAGGAAACATATTCAAAATTTCTACTTAACAAAACGTGAGAATACAAGTAATGTTGTAAAACGTTTAATTATTATAGAACTGGGCACTTTCTTTGGCTGCTGAGAAAATTGTGTAAGAATAGACCAAAAATAGTTAAATTTTGAGAAAATTGATCTCCTTTACAAGATTCAATCTCAATTAAGTGGTGAATTCCATTTGTCTATAAGTCCCCCCAAAAAAACAAGAACCTTTGATCAAATTTTTGTCTATTATATTTTCCTTGATTTTCTAAGCAACCAAACAGATTGCAAATGATAACAAGTGGATGAAATTCCTTACATTTTGCGTGTGTTGACGGAAATAACTGTTCTCATACACCAGTTGTGACACCTGCTTTTGCAACCGATCATTCTCCTCCATTAAAAGTTTATTCATCGCCGTCAGCTTCCTATTCACAGCTTGCAGGCGTGACGCCTCTTTTCGCTGCTTTTCTCTACATCTGTGTCAAACATAAAAACATATAACGCACATGGGTTAACCAGCATATATAATCAGTCCATCAGTAAAAGCTTGATTGCTTCATATGGCTGCAGAAAAAAAATTGAAGAAAAGGAAACAAAAATGAGTTGCTTAATATTAATTACTTAACTTGGGAGGCCTAATAAATGAAAAAACTTGACAACACATATCCTAAATGCAATATACAAATCACCCACCTTAATTAGTTTGATACAAGTTTATGATAGTTCTAGAAGAAAAATCAAAAGAAATCGCTCACACATACACACTTAAATTTGAAAAGTTGATAGATTTCCTTTTAGATGTCTTCAATTTCCACAACAGCCAAACACAAGGTCTGAAATAGATCGTACTTATTGCACAAAGCTCTCACTTTTGTGGGATATGGGAGAGGTAATAAGACTTGGCAACCATTTTGCTAATTTGAGGTGAATTTTGCAGCTCTTGGCAATCCATAGAAGATCCAAAAAAGAACATAATAAAGTAGCAATGCATATTTAAAAAATTTACAACCAGAAAAAAAGGATGTAATCTTGTGCAAAACTCAGTTGTAATTTTGCACAACACATTAGCAAAAGATGATACCTTCGGTTCTGGAACCAAACTTTGATCTGCTTAGGCTCGATGTTGGAGAGAATGGGACACTCCCTGATAAGCTGTTGGCGGCGCATGGAGCTTGGCTTGGGGCAGTCATGGTAGAGCCTTTCAAGAGCCTCAACTTGCTCAGGCGTGTACCTCACATACTTGCCGTTATCCATTTGCAGCTTATTGCAGGATGAACTCACTGCCATCATCCCCACTTCATGTTCACCAAACAAAAAAAAATAGTCAGAACCCAAAACTCTAAAAACAAAAAAGAAGAAGAAGAAGAAGAAGAAGAAAAACTCGTTCTTTGATATATATTACATACACAAAAGAGTATGCATATATATAGAGAGAGAGAGAGTTACCTTTGAAGTGGTTTCGCTTATGAGAATAAGCGAAAAGAGAGAAGAGGAAGATCAAGAAGAGTTGTGTAGTTGTAGAGGCATGGAGGTGAAGGCAATAGCAGTGAAGTAATAGAGAGTTTTGTAGTGGTAGGTGGTGATGTTTTGTTTTTTTTTTTTAAGGAAAAAGAATGAAAGAGAATGAGAGTAGTGAGAGTGAAAGAGTGGGTGGTGGTGGGAATAATTGGGTTTGGGTTTTGGGATTGGGATTGGGATTGGGAAGCTTATAAGACAAACCCCAAATACCAGACAGAATGAGGAAAGACCATATTTTTTCGTTTTCACATCATTCTTTTGCTTTGCTTTTGTTTTAGCTGTTTTTTCTTTTTTGCGTTTTTTTTTTTTTTTTTGTGGCCTGTTTCTTTTGCTGCTGTTGCTTTTCTTGCCAATGCGCTTTGTTTGTTTCGCACTTTCCAACACTTCAAACTCTCTCTCTCTCTCTCTCTCTCACTGTGTGTGTATGCTGTATTATAAGTGTAAATGGAATGTGTGTGAGTCTTGTGAAGGAATGTAGCAAATGCGATCCAGAGAATTCAGACTACAATTCTCAGCGCGTGCATTCTGTTATTTGAGCATGTTGGACCGCAATGCCCTTCCACTTAGTTCATCAACCATGCCTCTCTCTCTCTCTCTCTCTCTCTCTCTCTCTCTCTCTCTCTTTGAGACTTTGAATTATTCCATTTATCAAAAATTCAAAATTGAAGAAGAAAACTCTCCAATTTTACGGGTCTTTCAAAGGACAGCAGTGCAAGTTAAGCAATTGAAACACATTATGGAAAATTTGTCTCTTTTTTTTTTTCCTATTTTTTTCATAAAGCAGTCGGTACGATTTAAGAAAAAATATCTTATATAAGATGCGCTTGTGAGATGTACTCGTACTATGCATGAATGGTCTTACATGTTATGAGAAAGTAATCTCATACAATTGCTGGTTCTCCAAAAAAAAAAATCTCATACAATTGTTTCAACGTCATCGTGACAAAATTAATGTTAAAATAATATAATAATAAACATATCTTTGGTTTATTGTGTAATAGAATTTTCATTAACCAAAAAAAAAAGTAATAGAATTTTCTTTTCCTTTTTATGAATAAAAAATAATAAAGTCCAATCAAAAAAATAATAATAAAGTACACTTAGTCATTAATAAAAAGTTAAAAACCCCAATCAAATCGTATGGGAATGAGTTTTTGTCAATGGACCACTCACCCTTAATGGTCAATATTTTTGTCTTGAAAATATTGCGGAATAACTGAAGGGATGTATAGTTTATATATTGTGCAGTAGCATTTTCATTGTAATGTGATGGTTCTATTCATCATATCAAAAACAGAATATGACCTGAATTAATTAAACTTGATTAACTATAAGCATTCCATAATCCCTTTTGGAAAATAACAAGTTCCAAACTTGAGTAAAAAGAAGACTCTTCTTAAATAATACTAATAAGAAAAGATACAACAAATTTCACTTTTTTTTTTGTTTGAGATGACAAATTGTAATTAATACAGCATTATTATCATTATTTTCATATAAAATTATAGCTGACTTTACTTTTATTGTACACGAATCATAACACGCAACTTGGTATAAAGAGATATGCCAACCCAACCAAAAGTATGTCTTCGTTGCCCAGTGAGTAAAATAAATTTTTTTTTTTTAAAAGGAATCTTTTAAGAGAAATGATATTCATGCCAAAATGTGGGAATGGGGACTGCAAGTCTGTAAGAGACAGAATAATGAGAACTTTGCATGCGGCCTTTATTTTTTACGCCCAACACTACGGTTCTCCTCTCTCGTCAGTTGTCATAGTCGAGAAGTCACTCCTAGCTATATCCCTAAAGCATATGGTACATGCATATACTGCTTACAGTACACACATGAAAATTCATGATCAGATAGTACAGAACGGCCTTCCTTTTTCACAATATACACCCTGTATATATATTTTGTGTTTTAATATGCATGTTTCATAACTTAGTTTAAATTAAAACGAAAATTTAGGGAATGGAACCTGCAGAGGCTGCATTGGCATGCAGCTTTTTTTAGATGTCTCAAAATTAAGTGTTGTGCTTTAGATTTTTATTTTATTTTATTTTATTTTTTATAATTCGGTAGTTATAATGAGAAAATAGATTTGAACCTTAGATGTTTTTATTAAAAATTTAAGAGTTATCAGTTGATCAATCACGAGACTCTTCGCGAGCTTTAGATACTTGAAAACCTGAGGAATTTGCTTACACTTAAAATATAAATCTTATTTGCATGCAGTTTTAAAGTTTAGAATAAAATATATGTGGATTCCATAATTTAACTAGTAAAAGACTTAAGTTTAAATACAGCCTATACTAAAAATTAGGTGGTGCCCTATAAGTTTAATGGTAAAAAATTAATCATCATTGGGTAAACATCATAAATTTAAATTCTATCATATCTTTCTTCTCAAATTCTATCATATCTATAAAAAAAAATTAATTTAAATATGATTAAGAACATTAAATAAAAAAATTTATTGCCATGTGGAAATGGATATATATATATATATATTTATATATATATGGGTTCAAGTTACACCTACACATTTTTTCTAAACCATTGGATTTAAGTAGATCCAACAGTCAAAAAAATGCACTCATTAATGCTAATATTCTGATAAAGATCTCATTTATTATCCTTATTTATAACATTCCATACTTATTTCTAATCCCAAAATTAGGTATATTTTTCTCTCTGCTCTCTCTTCCTCATCCACTACACATTTCTCTCTCCACCATTGCTCTTCCACCTCCATTTTCATAAGATTCCACCATATATATATATATATATATATGTATGATGTGAGTTTATACCCTAGCTTTCAGTCCACAAAGATTTTAGTTAACTAAGCAAAAGAATTTCGTTCTCATAGCATAGGATACAAACAAAGTATGTATTCGATTTTTCAACAGGTGATGCTGGACTGCAGTTCAAATGTTAGAAATAAATAAAGCGAAGTCTGATTCCAATTCACTTCAAAAGATAGCAACTTCAATTGAAGACTAAGCACACGGCATTTAGTCAAAACTAATTTACCAAACTTTGTCACCAATGTTAACTAATTTGAAGACATTTGATCAAGTCTACTATTTTGTTCAAAATTAGAGAATTTTATTACTCATTTTTTTCCATAAAGAAAAGGATCATTCCCTTCCTTGTCATCAACAAAGGTTTTTTATTATTATCATTATTCGAAAGTTAAAATAATGAAAGATATAGATGAAACTAGAAATTTAGGTTTTAGGGGGCCGAGTTATGGTAATCAAGACAAAAATTCCGCGCAAACAAGAACGCGTGTGCGTACACACACACACATATATATATACACACTTATTATCTCTTATCAAAGTTATGCTCAATGACAATTATAATCATGCATCTCTAAAGTGAAATTTTTTAAAATTTCATTTTCATCATAAATTACCAAAGTGAATAAAAAAATTACAATGGAAGCAATGAAGTCTTCAAAATCAAGAAACTCCCAGAATTTTAGCAAATATAAGAGTAAATTTGACATTAAAGAATGAAAAGAGGGGAAAAAAAAAGCTTCTCTCTATAATCATTGAGCTGATTGCTCAATTCTTCTTCAAAAAAATCATTGGATATTTTGAGGGAGTGGGGGGAGCTCCTAAATTTTTAGTTCAATCCTTTCAAATGTTAATACTTATATATAATATAAATGTATTTTTTAAAATTTTGGGGTCATCGATGCATGTAGTTCTACCCCTGATGAAAGAGGAGAACTCAAACTCTTGTTTTTTTTATAAATAAGAGGAGATAATATTATTTGGCTATAACATTCTTGGCATCAATAGAATATTTTTCATTATGAATAAAAAGAAACCAACCGTATAGTGGCTGAAGTGGTACTATCTCATTCTTTCCATGAGGAGATTTTTGAATCAAGTCTCCCATCCTCTTTCTCAAAAAAAAAAAAAAAAAAAAAAAAAAAAAAAAAAAAAAAAAAAGAAAAAGTCTCCCATCCTTAGCTATTGTAAATAAAATAAAATAACTCCTAATAAAAGAAACGAAATGGTGGAATATTGGGTAAACTACGGTTTTTTAAGCCTAATAAGAAACATGTTATCTCAGACGTAAAAGGGTTTTTTTGAGAGTTCATTAATGAATTATAATTATTACGTTTTATCATTAGACCAAGACACCAATTAGTTTATAATGTACGTAGAATTCAAACATACGTCGGATTTGGCTTGATGTAAAATGCTTTTGAGTGTAAATTTTTTTCAAGTGAAAATATTTTATGGAAAGAAAAAAATATTTTCAACTGTTTGGTTGTGTTCTGGAAAATACGTTGAAAAATGGTTTCCAAAGTTTGGTTTGCATCTAAAATTATTACTAGAAAATATGTATATACGCCAGACGGTGTCTCGGCTAGAGCCTCTCTCTCTCTCTCTCTCTCTCTTCAAACTGAAATTGATTTCAGTTTGACTGTATTTTCTGATCCACTCAAACACTCTATCAGGTGTAAAAATATTTTTTGTATATGTTTTTCACCTAAAACAAATATAGAATAAGAAATTTTATTAATTGAGCTAACTAATGGTATACTTCCTTTTGTAATCTGGTTGTATAATAGTTGAATATGTGGTTAATTAGGTTTATTATATATAATACATAAGTTTTTTAAAGCTCGTGTACAGCTTATTCAAGTCTCACTTATTAAAAGGAACCCTATTTTAAAAAATAAAGTAAATAAATCATAAAATGTTAAACCGACACCAAGTAAAAGTCAGCATACGCAAACTTTCGAAAGCCTAATTATAACTCCATTTCAAGACCGTAGCATAGGGGTACACCTTTTTAAACAGTTCAGAAGAAGACTCAAATGGGTCAATTTCCTTATTTTTCCAAAAAATACAAGTCAATGCAAGGTCGTCTCAACTATCTACTATACAAACATCAAAATCCAAAACTGTACCCTCCCTCGTCTTCTTCTCAAATATGACCACCATGAAAATAAAAAGGCTTAAATACTATGTATCCGTTGCAAAGTTATTGGTTAAAAACTAGGAAGTGGCAGACCAACTTAGGTGGACTTTGATTCTTGGATGTTCCGCATCCAAAGATAGACCCAAATACACGTTTTTAGATTTAAAATTATAACCTCCCCCCTTTAATCTTGTGCCTCTTTTTTTTTCCCCCATTATATTACTTCTTCCAATGGCCTAAAAAAGTGGTTTACCAAAGTCTTAATCTGGCTTAAAAGATAAGGTGGCATGCAACATCAATGCCATCACTATAAAGACAAAAAACTAAGAACAAAAAAAGCAAATGGTAGGGACACGCTTTCATGCTCACGCCTCACGCTCAAATTCATATCACGTTTATGTGTCAACTCTTAATTGAATTTCAATATTTTTATAACATGCGCTTTTAAAAGAAAACTAAAATTCAACCAAAAATTAACATATAAGCAAAATGTGAATTTGAAAGTGTCCCTCGGAAAAGAAAGGAAAAGGAAAAGAAATGGAATTGTAGATTGATTAGTGAGTGTAATTTTTGATTTTGTTTTTTTAACAATGTCAACAGCGGTGACATTAAGATGTGGGCCGGGAAAAGTGCCAGCGTACCCCGCCACTCCCGCTAGTAGCATAGAAAAAGGTACCACCAATAAATTTTTAACTTTTTTTTTTTTTTTTTGAGTTTGAGGTTTGAGCTTTAGAAAGAATGACAAGTGGGTATTGGGTTGTGTAGCGTGAGCTAGACGCCAGCGGACCATATCTGTGTGTGGTCCATACGTGTGGGCTCACATTTTTTTGTGGCCCCCGCACGCGTGATCCTGTGTCCATTACTTTACAACGTGCTCCTCACCACCCGAGCTGTGCCAACAGCCAATTTGCCATATTGGTTTTATTACTTTATTTAAACTTTGTTTATAGTTGATTACCATTCAGCATTCACATTGCTTAAGGTAAATTCCTTTCAAAAGTTTATTCACTTTTTTTTTTTTTAACACATTTTTCACATTGACCTGTGTACCAAAATTTTAATGTTACCTACAGGCTACACCACTCAAAGCTAGACCTATCCATGGGTTGAGTTGAGTGAGATTAGGGCTTAAATTGCAACTAGATTCAATTACATCAATTGGAAAATAGCAAAAACTGTCATTGATTGCAAAGAACCACATTTTTGATTGTTTGATCTCCCCATGTATGGTGGTCAAAGTCAGTTGAAGCTAAACAATGATGTACAACGAAGGGCGATGGGTATCTCTACCATATCTTGATAGAGCTTGTTATATTTTTGCCTAGTTTGGAAGCCCTTTGAGACCTGTGTTAGTTGGTTTTTGAAGATTTCAAGCCGCTCTCATTGACTACCTCTTGCCGTCGAAACCACTCAAATCCCTACAAGTTAGCCCGAGTCAAGCAGCTGGGTCGGTTTAAACGAATTTTTGGAAAATCCTACTTACTGCCATCACTCACATAATGGATTGAATCTCACACTTATATCGAAAAGAAACCCATTAGTATCTTAGTCTAATGATAAAGAGAAACAATTATGAAGATGATACAATAAGTTCAAATCATATCTGTAGGGACACGATTTGTAACGACCCATGAATGACGCTGGGCTCGTATGCAAAGGGCCCCAACAATATGATTTGTAGAGAGTGGGCTTGAAAGGCATGACATTGGGCACAGGTGGACGGTTTAATCGTGGCTTCTATGGAAGTTTTATATGGGCGGGCCTGGCTTGACGAGCTAAGCCCTCCATTAGTACGGGTTGTAGGACTTAAGTCCTTAGACGGAGTCCGAGGAGCCTTATATCCTTCCCTTTCTCCCTTTCACCGGGGGAGGGGCGTCCTTCATTCTTCTGGGGGGTTTTTCCTTTTATACTAGTGTTTGTTTCCCCCTTTAGAGTCCACGTGTAAGTTTCACTTTTCTGGGGTGCAGACCTGTCCTGTCAACCCATACCTAGAGTGGTTTGGGGTCGTTGGGAAAGTTAAAGGGCATGGTTTAGAGTATGGGCTTGTCAGATAATGGGTTTTGTATTATGATGTTGGCAGCTTTTTTCCTTGCCCTGCCCCTATATTCAGTTTGCCCCTTTCTTCAGGCATTTCGTGAGGTGCCGAGCATGAGGTCATCCTCGGCAAAGGCTCTCCTCGGCTTGGGCCTTGGGCCCTAATGTAGAGTGGGCCTGGGCCGCGAATTCTCTGGCCCCACAATATCATATCTAAAACAATAGCAAATTTATTTCCCTACATGAATAATGAGAAATTTTAGCTATTGTGTAGATAGGCTAATGCAATAAGGAGTAGGAGGAAGTCAGTTAAATTTAACCCAAAAAAAAAAAAGTGAGAATCAAATTATGTTGAATGCTTTTAGGGGGAAAAAAAAGAAAAGAAAAGAAAAGAAGAAGAAGAAGAAGATAAATAAGATGAAGAAAGAAATGGACAAAGATATTAGTATTATTTTTCATATAAGTGTTTGTAGACATGTAAAAAAGTCGAGCTTAATATTAAAATTTTAAAATTAGTTCATTAACCTTATATTAAACACAAACTCGAACTTATTACCAAACTAGATTATATAAACCAAATTGAATATGCAGATTTATAGCAAATTGGTCACATCGTTAAACCGATTCACACTTTGTTTGGAAAAAATTTTGCTGATATTTTGATTGTTAAGTTTTAAACCCAAAATACAGTGACTCAAATTTTCCTTACGAACTAACAACTAACCTACATTTTCTTCTTAAATTGTAATATTTTAAAATTGCTAGGAGCCATGTAGCTTAGTGGCTTATTTTCCTCACCTTAACTAACAACTAACCAATGTTTGATTTCTCCCTCCTTTATTGTTGTAACTATCAAATTATTAAAAAAATTACTAATTTAAATTCAAAAAAACTAATATATTTGTCCAATTTTCAAGCCAACTACTAAGGACATGTCTTTTAAAAATAAATATATATAATATTTTGATAGAAATACTATAACAAAAATTATATACATTTATTGTTAATTTATGTATTTGACATGATTGAATGTGAAACTTACAACTTATTCTTTTTCTGGTATCAATTATATTTTAATTTTTTATGCTTTATTATTCTCTATTTCTTATATATGTTGTGAAAATACCTTTCAAAATCATTTAAATTTGTTTGTAGATAGAAGTATATATTTTTCTAAAAATATAAGGTTGCTGTTTTTTTTTTTTTATAGATTTATTTTTTAAAATTTTTTTTTAGATAAGTACTAAATGAATTATGACATCATTACCATCTTACATCTCCGATTTGACTTCAAAACATAACCTAATCTTTGAATTTTATATAAATATATATATATATATATATATTTATAAATGGTTCAATTTGTAAATTAAAACATTGCTTCTAATTTCTATCTTGTGTCTTCAATTTTTCTTCCACCGTCATCAATTCTTTTGTTTTTCTTTCCCACCAAACGCACTTTCTACTCCTAGAAATTCTAAATCACATCACCAGCCCTATGCTTGTCTTGAAAAACAAGTCACCACCACCAAACTGTGTCAAGACATGGAATCTCACTTCCATATTCTGTTTTCAGAGCAGAGCCATTGACTTTTTAGTTCCACAAGAGTGTAGACAATTCTATCATACCCTTTTAAATCATAATTGTTTCAAAATACAAATCTCATAAATAAAAGTTCTTACTATTTCATAAAAAGGAAATCATCATTGTTTCAATTAAAACAATATATTATTAAATTCTTAGTCTTTTTATTATCAAAAGAATCTTTTTAGCGTGGGTTCTAGTTAGCTCAACTGGTAAAGTCTCTGATAGTTGTATAAGAGATCTGGGGTTCAATCCGCGCCTATACCAAAAACTGATTGGTGTCTTGAGAGATCTGGGGTTCAATCCCCGTCTACACCAAAAACTGATTGGTGTCTTGGTCTTTTGATAAAAAGCTATCATCAAAAGCGAACGTCATAGGTTAAAACTCTCTCAAAAAAAAAAAAATCTTTTTAGCCATTAAATAAAACATGGACTTACAAATGCCAAATTAATTTGTTACATGATGATGCTTGATTATCCAAATTCTTCAAATGCTCCTAAATACGTTTGAATACGACTTCCATCCATTTTCCACTATCTTAGAATGGCCGACCTTTTGGAAATTATATTGACTAGATCCAAGTTATGAAGCATATTATTTACTTCAGCCAATTGCCCAATTAGGTTTTAATATTTAAGCTTTCAAAAAAAAAAAAGGTTTTAATATTTAAAAATTAAAATGTTAAACATAAGCTATCACCAATTGCAAAAAGATAACCATAATATGCAAAGGACAAGCAATATCGTGACAAAATGGAAAATTCAAAGAAAACATTTCCAAAGAAAAAATCATTACAGGGTAAAGTATCCCAAATAAGCAATCTACTATAATAATAAAAAGTTTACAATCTAGATTAAAACATTTAATCCTAACCTCTATTTGGTGGATAAATTTATTGTAAAAGCCATCTACTGCTTAAGAATCTTTGAATTGTTCAATTATATGGATGATCCACAAACGGCACACCCATAGTTTATAATCAAAACCTCTAACCGACGTTAATAACATCTTGGAGATTTGATTGTGACAAAATGGAAAATTCAAGGAAAACATTTCCAAAGAAAAAATCATTACAGGGTAAAGTATCCCAAATAAGCAATCTACTATAATAATAAAAATTTTACAATCTAGATTAAAACATTTAATCCTAACCTCTATTTGCCATTTGGTAGATAAATTTATTGTCAAAACTATCTACTGCTTAAAAATCTTTGAATTGTTCAATTATATGGATAATCCACAAACGGCACACCCATAGTTTATAATCAAAACCTCTAACCGACCTGAATAACGTCTTGGAGATTTAATTGACCACAATAACAATCTAGTTCCTTTGATTTTAGCTTGATCACTTAATTACATCAACATCATCATGAATTATTAATCTTGAAACTCATGGAGTGTATGAAGTTTGGTTGGATGATATCTCTCTAAGGTTCCCGACAATTCTAAACCTCGTACATTTTTGTAGTTTTCTCAAATTCCTTTTCACCCATTTTATGTATCATAGAAGGGTACATGTATCATTATCTAACAAATGAAGGAACCCATTACGTGCTTGAAGTGGTTGAGATGAACATTTCAAACCATTTGAATTTGGACAAGAAACAAGACCCAGTCTCATCCAAAAACAAAATTTCAAACAATTGGGTAAATTTTCCCATCAAAGTGGCTCAGATAAATCAACACTATCTTAGATTTTAACACTTTAATTTAACTTGACAAACTCGACCAATCCATATGAGAACTGAGAGATTAGAACAAAAACTTTGGTAAGTAAATTTAAAAAGAGAGAGAGAAAAAATGATGACGGGACAGCATGTGTTTGATATGGCTGAGAAACAAAACATACTTTGACACGCATCCCAAAGAATCATATGTATTATTATTGTCAGACAGACAAACTGAGCAAACAAAGGAAGGAGGGTGGGGACCACTTACTTACGGTGCTTCTTCTCTCACACAAACACAGCCCCCTCCTCCGCCGAACAAAAGAGAAGGGTGAGGTATATATATGTTATGTGAAATGACTAATGAGGACCCACTAGAAATGGAACGCGTGTCACTTTCTTTCGGCGTGACAGAGTCCGCGCCAAAAGAGTAGACATTCTCGTCTTGGAAAGCGTGGTAAATTCGCATTGTGTTTGTGTTTTGTGTTTTCCTTTCGTCAACGTTACGAAGCTTTTTTACCTTTTAAAAACACACTCTCTCTCTCTCTCTCTCCTCTCGCCTTCCTTTACTGTGACACCACACACCTCTGTCTCTTCCTCTTCTCTCATCCAACAACAATATATTTATGTCCCAATCCCGTATCTCAATTTCACTTTCTCACCCTAATAACAAACCCTTTTTTTATTATTAAAAGTACACCAATTTTATTCTGAATTTTGGTTTGGATAAAGGCTACTCCAACTCATTGAGTCTCACTATGATAATTTAGATAAAATTATTTTATTTGTTACAACAATACATGACAATAAAAGTAATTAAAACACACTTAGATACTCATTTAAATTATTAATAATTCTACCATTGGCCATTACGAGAATGTGATTTGGTGGTAAAAGTTCTCGTATTACTTCATATGATGTCTACAATAATAACCTCATTAAAGTTTTGATGGTATACATGATATTATCAATTACCATCACGTGGCGTTAGGTCAATAAGTTCATACCAAAGACCCTTTTTTTTTTTACTTAAAAAATATATTAATAATTTTAATGATGATGGGAAAAAAAATAGTGATCATTTGTCCATATCGAGTTGATGAACAACCAACCTAAACTCCTATGATACTTGAGTTAATTTTCACATGTTTATTTTGTAGGGAAGAAGTAACTTCTTTTATGGTTCTTCTACCATACCTCATAATCTTGGAGTTGGCAGTTTACATTGACAGTCAAACTTACGTGATTCCTTTTAGTTTCGACAATTATCCTAGTTAAGCACACTTAGATGCTCGTTTAAATTATTAATAATTCTACCACTGTATGAGTGTGGTTCGGTGGTAGAAGTTCTCTTATTAGTTTACATTATATTTGACAGGAATTGAGAAGTTTGAGTATTACTACTTCAACAAATGTTTTATTCTTACAAAGATAGTCTGAGGTAGAACAGACAGCACAAGCTTTTCTAGAGCAGCAAAGGCGTCAGAAGTTACAACGCAAGATCAAGCGAGGTGCCAATAGAGGCCATCAGAGCAATAATGTCGGAATTGCATGAGATTTGGCAAGTTGAAGAGAAATGACATTCTATTCCAAACTCGAAACCCTCGTGCGTCACCTAAATTTAAGCAAATTCCGTCGTTAAGGCCCTGAAAACATATTTTTGCTATTTATGGTAATATTTGTTTTTTCTCAATAACTTTTACTTTAAAAGTTAGAATAAGGTCCAGTCTATTTTGGAACGTCTTTTAGAGACGCTATTTTCAATTTCTGTAATTATCTAAATTTTGCTATATTTGGCAAAAATAGCTATTTTACCACCTAATTACTAGATTAGCGCAGATTAGGAGTTCTGGGCGTTTTCATAGCCACCCTAGAGTTTCTTTTACTATTTAAACATATTGTAGCCTTCAAGGCAATTCAGTTTTCAGATTTATAAAAATACAGACTTTGTTTATTTCTCTTTGGTGAATTTCAAAACCCTATCACTTTGTGGATTTGCATGAGATTTGGCAAGTTGAAGAGAAATGACATTCTATTCCAAACTCGAAACCCTCGTGTGTCACCCAAATTTAAGCAAATTCCGTCGTTAAGGCCCTGAAAACATATTTTTGCTATTTATGATAATATTTGTTTTTTCTCAATAACTTTTACTTTAAAAGTTAGAATAAGGTCCCGTCTATTTTGGAACGTCTTTTAGAGACGCTATTTTCAATTTCTGTAATTATCTAAATTTTGCTGTATTTGGCAAAAATAGCTATTTTACCACCTAATTACTAGATTAGCGCAGATTAGGAGTTCTGGGCGTTTTCATAGCCACCCTAGAGTTTCTTTTACTATTTAAACATATTGTAGCCTTCAAGGCAATTCAGTTTTCAGATTTATAAAAATACAGACTTTGTTTATTTCTCTTTGGTGAATTTCAGAACCCTATCACTTTGTGGATTTAAGGAACCCCTTGTGAATTGGAGGTTTTTATTCAGAAACTAACATGTTTAGTTTCTTTTCCATTCAGAAAGCAGCGTGTTGGTTTTCTTGTAGCTTCCACAACATCATAGTCTCATCAAGGTTCTGGTGGTATACGTAATATTATCAATTGCTGCCACGTGCCATGGAGCCGATAAGTCTACACTAGTGACTCCATTTTTTAAATTAAAAAAAAAATATATATATATATATATATATATAAATATTAATAATACTGATGATAATGAAAAGGGAAAAAGAAAATAGTTATCATTTGTCCATGTCGAGCTAATGGACAACCGACCTAAACTTCTATAATATTTAAGTTAATATTCACATGTTTATTTTGTATGGAAGAAGTAGCTTCTTTTATGGTTCTTCTCCCATACCTCATAATCTTGGAGTTGGCAGCTTACATTGACAGTCACACTTACATGATTCCTCTTATAGTTTCGACAATTATCCCTAGTTAAGTCAAATATAGTATTTGTCATATGTTCGTGATCAAAGTTCTAGCATGTTACTTAGAAGGCATAGATCCAAGGATCTATATCGCTATCCCATAAATTTAGGATGCATGTCCCAGGCTCCCAAGTATTGCACTCTTCCATAAGAAGATCATTACTGGTTTCAAGGAACTCCTCAAACTTCCGATTTGTCCCTACCAAGTATGGTCGTCCTTCTAATAAGACTTAAATGATGAAAGATGTGGACAAGTTTTTCCATACTAAATGCATCATCTACTACTTGGATTAAGATGCTCTCCATTTACCTCAAAATAAAGAGAAACAATTTAATAGTTCCGATTTTTGTTTTCCTTGAATCTATGAGTGCACATGATGCCATATTACGTAAAATATTCACCTTAATTTTTTTTTTTTTTTTTTTGTTGACTAAATATTCACCTTTAAATTTGTGAACTATCAAATCTTTACTCTATTATATATTCTCTCCATCTTAAACAGTTGGGGAGACTATTTTCCTGTTGAAAAAAAAAGTATCAAAAACTGGTATGGAAGAAAAAATTTGTCATTTTAATGATGAGATTGTCCTTGAATCAATGCACTTGTTTTGGTGATTTGGTGAACGATCATTGACCATTTCTCGTTTTCTAAGTACTTATCACCCTACACCAGTATTGCGTTACGTGTACAAAAGAAAATTAGAGCAGATAAAAGGCAGTGAATAGCGGATATGAAATTTTATTAGTGTTTCAACTTTCAAGAGAGAAAAAGGAAGCATATGTAGACGTAGAAGCCAATATATAGAAGTAATTATGTAAACGCCAACAGAAGTGATTATGCATATACTTAAACATCATTGTTTAAGTGATTATGCATACTTAAACATCATTGTTTTCCTCCTTCTGTTTTTTAATGAGCAAGGAACATCATTGTTTCTTACATTTATATATGTTTACTTGTTTTAGAGCTGTCAGCTTTTTTAGTAACAGTATGTGAGCTTCAAAGAATTTGACTCTGATACACATGCCATGCATGAATAAAATTGGAGCTCATGTCATGTGTGAGTGTGAGAACTCTTTTTTTTTTTTTTTTTTGAGGGGGTGGGGGGGTTGTACTTCCAAGAAATTAATTTGGAATAAGCAACATCCATTACATCATGACCAAATAACTCTACGGGGTAGTTAAGGACTCCCAAAATGCTAGTCTTTGCTTTCATTAGTACCTCAGGCTAATTAGTAATTTCCCCCCCTCTCCAATTAAGACATTTTTTTTTTTTTTAAATTTTTAGGATGCCTTAAAATACATGTCTTCTTTTTTTCCCCCTCTTTTATATTACACTTATTTTTTTGAAATTAAACAAACAAAATTCTTTTTAAAAATATAAAATTATTATCAAGTACAATCCAATTCGATTCTCCAAAAAAACAAAAAAAATTTAATCCAATATAGTGCCTATCTATATAACTCATGCATTATTTGTAACTAGTAAACATAAGTAGGGAGAGAACTATAGCCAAGGTGGGGGCCATCCCTCCAACAAAATTTAAAAATCCTTTATATTACCTATATAACTATTAAACATTTTTATATCACCTATAAAAATTAAGAGTTGGCTCCCTCAAGCAAAAATTTCTAATTTCATCCCTGTAAATAAAGACTTATTGGTTGAGAGAATTGTGAGAAAATGACCGATCCTAAAAAGAACACATCCTACTTTCTTTTTATTTGTCGGATTGAAGTAACCATTCTACAATTGGTCATTGAGGAAAGTGCTAGAAGAGGTTGTTACATCACCAAATAGAAGCATTATTGACATACACATGATGCATGAGTTATAAATATCTTTCAGACTATTCATATAAGTAACTAAAAATGATGAAAAAAAGAAAAGAAAAGAAAAGAAGATTCAATTAATTAGGTGTTGTATTTTAAATTATCAAATTAAATTGAATCATGTGATTTGTGGATCAATTAATAAACTTCCTTAAGTATAGTTACAACTTCTAAAATAATAGTATAAATACATTGAAGTAAGAAATATAAGATGATAAGATTCAACTCATTCAAGACCTCTCACTAAAATTTTGACCTCAAAGTAAAAAATAATATTATAGGTGGGGGGGTAAAGGCACGCCAAGCACAAGTTTTATATATCCTTTTTAAAGGCTATACATCGCGAAGCACAAGTTAATGGGGGAGTGAGAAAAGTGGCAGTGGTGGTGGGGGATGGCCTCAGCGTGGGCCGACAACGAAATGGAGGGCCCTACAAGGAGGCGTGGAAATAGAGAATTTCAGATTGGGCCCACCTTATTAGGCCCTGCTGGGTTGTCAATGATTTGGTACGGTCACAACCCCCCCCCCCCCCCCTTCTCCCTCATTTTGGATTTTTAAATTTTCAAAGGAGAATATTCGGCGGCGGCACTTTGTGTCACGCAAATCTCGGTTTTTTTTTTTCTTTTTTTTTTTTAATTTAATTTTTAAAGTGTTAATCGTGGGTCCCATCATGCGGCTCTGACATGGGTTTTGTTTTTAATTATCCAGAAAAATTTTAATACCATTTTTATAAAAATTACAAAAAATTTCTTAAAATAATTCATAAACAAATGCATTTAGATCATTCATTACATTTTCTTTTAAAATGCTCAAATTGTCGTATCTGATTAGAACTTTCTCACTATTGGAGCCAGAAATTCTTTTTGAAATGCTCAAGATACCACCAATTAGTACTATATACTATCTTATGGGCCTACAAGCTAAGAAAGGCTAGAGTTGTTATCATTTTCTAAGTTCTAGAGCTGCAAGAATGCAGCTTTGACAAAGGATAAAGTTTGCGCACTATATTTCAGAGGCATTAGTTAAGCTTTAGCTCAACCCATGAAGCCCAATCTTTGTGAATTATCATATGGTCCCAACTCGAACCGAGCTTGACGTGAACCAAGGCTTTGCCAATATATTACAATGGGAAGCCTGAATAAAGCTGAGGTAAAGTTGAGATGATTAAAGAGTTAGCTAAGTACTTGGATAAAAGCCTACATTAGAAAAGGGAAGGAGGCTGAAAAGTTATTGAAGCACGAGGAACCTAGCCAGCTTTCTCAGTTGGATCCCACGAAATAAAGGTTACATATCTGGCCTAACATTTTATTTGATATTTAGGTAGGCAGAAGTGGGTCATACCCCAATCAAGTTTAGTCTTGGGCTGGACATGTCCCACTATACTAATGTGGAAATGGACCAGAATTTTAAGTAAGACCCAACTAGTTTAAAGAACCCAGGGCATAGAAAGCATCCAAACATCAGCTCAAAGCACAGTTTTCCGTCAATGATTAGTTTTCTTAATAATGGGTAAAATACAATTAACGCCCCTAAGGTTTATGCTAATGCTAGCTACATCCAAAACTTTTCAAAACTAACCAACTTAGTCCTAATCACTGTGAGGAAAATGAGTAATAGTTTAGGGACTAAGTTCAGTTTAAGAATCAAGTTAGTCAGTTTAGAAAAGTCTTGGACTTGGTTGAAATTAGCCCAAACCTTAAGGGCATTAACTACATTTTCCACTTCTTATTTTTATCTATTTCTCTCTCTCCAGTCTGAAAATTTAAATGCATGAATTATTGAATAGCGCCACTAAAAATCATTGAAGCAGTCAGTGTCTCGATAAATGTATCTTCTATCTTCCTTCAAATATGATCTTATACAATCAAACTGCCGCCACAACTAAGCAGCCAATGAAGATGGTTCAATGAGGATAACAAACTCATCAAACCATTACATGGGAAAAATATCATACAACAAGAAAAACTGAACTATATAATTTGTTACGTTCTTTACTTGTTTTTATAAGTAACAAATTATGTTCTTTACATCTCAATTCTCAAGGCTAGTTAAGACTTAAGAATATGATTGAAATGAATAATTGAAACTGTCGGGTATATGTCAGACAGCAATTTGAATGAACTATTTACCCTTTATATACTCAAGGAGGAGCCGATCAAGCTCAAAATATCGAGAAAGAAGTCTCTGCAACAGATGTTATCCAGGAGCAAATTATTAGTATTTCATGTCACCTCAACAGGAAGCATAATTAAATCATAGTGGCTCATTCATGAAATCACAATGACAGTTTTAAGTCAATTTTAAGTCGCATGGTAGTTTCAGTGTCAAATAACATTATGGCTCATTCATGAAATCACAATGCGGTCCGAATATATTAGATCCATATTCTAGCAATAATTTAATGGTAAGTAAAAAATTTTCATATTAAAGCAGGAATGGCCAGTTAAAGCAGCCATCCATTCATACAAAGAACATAAAAGGATCATCACAAGATCTTTCATAGTTCGTTCAATCATTCCAATAGCCTATTGTTGCACTCTCTCCAAATAGTCCACGTAATGCACAGAGGTATTGCATTCCAAATATCACCATTACAGTATTTTAGCAAATCTCCCCTTCCAACATGCTAGCAAATCAACCACTCTATTAGGCATAACCCACTGCTCCGCAAACAAACACAACACTGGAGACCATATATGGTTTGCATATCACAATGTAGCAGTAAATTATCAACAGTTTCCCCAGCCTTCTTTCACATACAACACCATTCCACAACAATTTATTTCCTTCTTCTATGTAAGTTATCTAATCTAAGAATTTTCCCCAAAGCAGTGTCCATAAAGACTATCCCTCTGCCTATACCGCTATATGTCTCAATGAATTCCTTGCCCCTGATCTTAAAACATTTCCCCCTCTTCCATAGATAAAAAGCCAAAACGTTGACTTCAAACAAATTTGATTCAATATAAAAGAAGCTTGATCCATCCATGGTGAATTGTAGACACTAGATTTTTATTATAGGTGAAGTTACTGGGGATTGAACCCCAAACGTTGAACCACCATAAAGGTGGACATGCCACTAGGCCATTGGTGAATTGTAGACAACAGTGTGAAAGATTGTAAAGATTTGATGAACTGACTTGAGCTGAAAGACTCCCCCTACACAAAAGGGATCTCCAAAGATTGCCTTCAGACAACAGCAGTGGAGATCTGTTGGAGTGGCTGGTGGGCAATCAACAAAAGAGAAACTCTTTTTAGTTCATGCTCTCATGCTAGGGGTGTCAGAGACCTTACTCCCTACCTAAAATACTAAAAAGTAGGAATGATCAAAGACCTAGCTCACCTGGCTGATCAGAAGACAGACAAGGCAGGCCCTTTGTTTTATTCAGTCGGCAACAGGTCATGCAATTACAAAAAAGTGAATTCGGGCAGATGTTAGGTTTTACTGAAGTCCACCTGAGGAAACTCACCCTGACTGAATTTAATATACACATACTTGCAACATGACTTGATTTTTATTGGATGCATGTAATCTCATCCTCACACATGGAGGATTCTAATTGGCCAAATGCAACCTTATCTCTTATCTTCTTTTACATTTTCACTTAATGGACCTGTCTCTCTCACTTGAAAGCTCAAGGCTCTCCTTATTATTCACAAACTCATCACCATCGAACCTCTATCACCTGAGCAAAAGTCACCTTTCGTCGAATAACCATCGTTTGAGCAAAAGTCACCTTACCTTCAAATTGCCTTGCCAACCTTATTTTATCAGTTGAGTCGAGGGAAGATGGGGGTCCTTGAGTTTAGGTTCTCAGTTGTCGTTTACATCCCCATCGGCTGTCGCCTTGAGCATGAAATTAAGGTTGAGGTCCAATTGGGATATTGTGAATCTTTCCTTTTCTTTTGTGTGTGTGTGTGTGTTTTGGGGGGGGGGGGGGGGGGAGGCCTATTTGTGTATATAATTTACAGATTTTGCTGTATCTTTTTTCCCCTACTGATTTAGATTTAGATTTATTTTGTAGATCTAAGTTTTTTTTTTCTTCTTGCTGTTTGTGGATATAATTTAGAGATCCAATTTATAAGAATTTGTGAACATTCTTATTCATTTATTACTACGGGTCCAAGGACCCTTCACCCGACATGATTATATTGAGTGACGAGTTTATATGAAATCCAACCCAAACTGACCTGTGATCACCCCTGCTAAAAAATTATGTTTCCAAGAGAAACGAGCTTAAAACAAGGATTTCACTCCCTTATGGCGTCTTTTTAAATTGGTAAGTTACACACCTAGTGGATCTTGAACTCATGACCTCAACCTTATGGACAAGGAGTAAGTCTTACAACAACAACCAAGTCTTAGTACCAAAAATTTGTGGGTCATGATAGATTGAAAATAAATAAAAGAAACCTGTACCAAATAATAGATTGAAATTGACAACAAACTGTAAGAAGCCAGGAGTTGACAATCCCATAACCTGGTTTTTGGTGGGGTGGGGTGGGGGGGGGGGAATGGAAGGATGGGGTGGTTTCAATTGACAAGAATTAAATTAAACAAAGAATGAACCTTAGTTATGGGAGGACGAGAAGATTTCGCTTCAAAATCCAACTGTGGAATACGTGCAACCTCAGCTGCATTCTCAAATAAGATATATGTAGGAAGTTGACCCATGCTCCCTGCAAGTACATTATCCCCATACAAATAACTAAAAATACATGTATAATAGTGAAACTGAGATATAAACTTGAACAGTTTCCAAACTAATGATATTTTACCACCAAGATATATTCCAAATTTTTCAGCTGCATTTGGGAAGAGTCCAAGGTCAACTATTCCAAAAGATAATTTTTTGTTTGAATACCTGCCACAGGAATGCACAGGCACACATTAAAATTGGTAATAACAGCTTATATTGATTACTGCAATAAAGGCAACGCTATTGTTCTACAACTCACAAGTTGCTGGGAAATAATCTTTTCTTATTGTTTTGTTCTTTTTATCAAGTTCAAGATCCATGTAAGGCAAAAACGTACGTAATTGAGAGCTCAGGAAAGCACCGACTTGTGCATATGCTAGCAGGTGAACACGATGCACGAAATTCTACCTGCCAAAGTAAATTCTTTAATCATCCAAAATATTTTTAAAAAATGTAAATAAAAAATGAGTCATTCAATCTCAAAATGAATATAGACTATGAGTATTACTTGTGAGGTTAACTGTTAATGAGCACTGGCACGTTTTCAAACTCTATATAATTTTGGGCCTTAATATAGGCATAATTTATTTAGAGTCAAGTGAATCCATGGAAAATGGAGTTTTATAAGGGATTGAAAAACATGAGGGGTAGGCCCATGCAGGAACCTAAGCCACCCATTCTATCATCTCTTTAAATTGAGGAATGTACCAATGATATTGAACATACATGTCGTCTTACAAAAATAATAACCATGAAACAATGTGCATCACTATTCAGCCTATATAAACAACAGAAGAATCTATCTTTTACAAATTTGTCTCATAAATTTACTACATATAACATGTCTACATGCATGTACACACACACACATATACGGAAGGATACTTATATACAAGTGCAGAAAATGAATTAAAGTATTTTGATCGGTAAGATACACACACCAAGTGGACAAACTCACAACCTTACCCTCCACCCATTCTTATGGGAAAAGAAAGTGTCATTTTGAGCTAGAACTTATTGATAAAGACAAATAACTCCAGGGTTGCTTGAAAATTGAAAAGAAGGTAATGTCAGTCTGTCACCCCATCGTAATAGTAAGCACATCATAACTAAAAAGCACTAGCAAGGAAGCATCTCATGCCCCAAGACAGTACCTCAAATGACCAAGTGAGGGCCAACTGGACATTTGCCTAGCACTGCACACCTAAGGAAACCTACAAAAAGATTGTGAAGAAAAGGGCTTGCTGGTAATGGAATAGGTATGTCCATAGCTGGCATAATGGCAAGCCTTGTCTGAAGAGAACAGAACAAAGCTAAAATTATTCCCCAACCCCCCACCCCCCCACCCCCTCCGGCCAAACCAAAAAAGGGTCGCTTTCCTTGGTTGGTTTATATTATGGGGGAGATATTGTATTTTGCACTCCTCTTCAATTGCATTTTCAATCATACCTTAGACCTTGGGATTTTAATCTCCTAACTAAGGTTTTATAGCCTATATTTTGCATACAATTATTGGGTAGTTTTCCTATACATGGTAGATGTTAGTAAAGAAATGGATTCAAAATCCTGTCTCCCTATTAATTGACATAAAAGGAAAATTTCTTCTAAAGTTGAAATTGTTAAACATTATGAATTTTGAGAAAAAAGTATTTAGAACCAACCAGCCAGAATCTTGATATGTTTCCCTCTGTCAGCAAGGCTTCCAACTGCAACGGTGTTAGTTTACTTGAAGTACCTAAAGAATTGATTAAAAAGAAAAAGAAAATATTTTAGGTTTATTGAATTGTAAAGACAAGCGTTCATGAATTTATCAAGTGCATTTTATCAACAAGAAGTTTGACCCAGAGTAATAATAATAATAATAACAAATGAAAAATCTATATTCATTTGTTACCTAGTCCTTGGTAGGCAGGCTGTTGGGTTAGAATATATATCACTGCAAAGAGAACACCACACCAGATAAGCATTTTGATCAAAATGATCAAACCTATTAGTATCCAAGAAAATTTGACTCATCAAACAGCTTATGTTCAGCTATGTTTTTTCATTACAATTAAATGAAGAAACTCTTTTTTATTGGTTAGACATGCACCTGGAAGATATTGAACTCATGACCTCACCCTCCACTTTACTCTTTCAAGGGGAGGATATGCAATTTGAGCTAGAGTTCATTGACAATTAGATGAATATTCTATAATACCATATTGTTATCAAAGGCATACTATCAAATGAGAGAAGATTCATATCATAAAGAAACATGCAAGAGACTGCTATCATAATAAATTCAAATAACTTTTACAAACTTAAGTAAAACTATGAGGCCAAACCTTACATTTAAATAAAACAAAGCAACCCGGTTATTAGTATGTCAACAAATTTTCTCCAGTTAATGTGCAAAAGCAAAAGACGTGAAAAAAGGTACCTACCAAAAAATGCCCCCAAGTACCAAAGAGCCAGGTGGTAATCAATTACCAAAGCAAGAGCGACAAGAAAAACCTGAAAGAAAATGCAACTGAGATTACAAATAAGAGACAAGAAGTACAACATTGAAAATAAACATAAATATATACTTAAAAACTATACATTCTTCCTGCAGAAGCATGCATTTGGTACAAATACAAGTTTAAGTATTCACATCTGATCAATGATTCGATAACTAACAGTCATGCTTGCATATATTATAAGAACCAAGCAAAACCAGGAAATGGCAGTGAGAGATGAACACCTTTGCAAAAAACAGCATGTCAGCAATAAAGGCCTCCCAAGTTTCTTGTCTAACCAACTGTTGCAAACACGAAAAAAGCTAAGAATTAAAAACCTTACGAAACTAATACAGTCAAAAAAGTGGCTATAACAGAAGATACATGAACTTTCCACAATGCACATGTCAAACAACACATAAACCTTTCCTATAATCCTAGCCACTTCAAATATTGTGTACACAATGAAGCGGCTTTATCAAGCATATCCAGAGAGTCAGTACAGAATATTTTGTAAGGCTTTCACAACAAAAATACAGAATAATTTGTACACAGAATTTGTATAGAGAAAGCTCCAATTTTGTGCATCCTTTCTTAATCCAATATATGAATTTGACAAAAATGTGAGTTACATTACATAGTAATATAAACTATTTACAACTAAGCAGAGTAAAAAAATATATATAAATACCTTCAAAAGAGCCAACACAGAAAATGCCAGAACCGCTTGAATTTCCTATACGGTGAGAAATGAAGAAATTAACAAAATCCAAAGCACAAGTAATTATCACCATTAAAAAAAATGGAGAGAGAAAGAGAGAGAGTACTCGATGAAGGAGATGATGAGTTAGGTGAGGAGAGAGAAGGGAGGTAGTGGAGGTGCGGAGGATGAAGTAGGAGAAGAAAGTGAGGAAATGGGAGAGATAATAGGGCTCTGACACCATTTGGTTCAGCCATTCCATCGGATCTTTCCACTATTGAATGTTTATTATCCACACTTCTCTTCTCGCTCTCTCTCTCTCCCTCTGTGTTTGATAGATCTTCTCGGATTTGTTTGAGTTTTTTTGTCGGTTTGTTAGGGTTTCAATGACACTAGAAGTAGCAGTCTTTTTCTTCTGAAATTGATTGCTAGTGTTTGTTTGAATCTCGAGATTCTGTATAGTTCGATCGTTCTCACTTCTCTTTCAGACTCTCTCTGTTGTTCACTTACAGCGTCTTCTATTTCGGTATTTCCAACCGAAACATAACCGGAAAGCAGGGTTGTAAGAGCGTTCACGATGGGAACAGCATATGTCGGGGAAAATTTAGGGCCTGTTTGGTGGACAATCTTGATCTTACATTTTTCATATTTTAAACAACATTACATATATTTTCACACATTTTTTTACCTACACGTATTTTAAAAATTTACAAACAACTTTTTTCAAACTACTCTACCAAACACTCCCTTAGTATGAAAGCCTAAAACTCTCACCTATCCGGACTTGTAAAAATTAATTATTGCAAAAAAAATTTTACAATAGTGCTATAGTGTAATTCTACCTTCTAAAAATCAATTATTGCAATAGTAATACAGTGCAATTCTAAAGATAAATTTGCACTGTAGCTCAATTAAAAAAAAATAATAATAATATTTGTAAGGACACGATTTGTAACGACCCGTAATAACGTTGGGTTCGCACGTAAAAAGACCCAAACAATATCATTTATAGAGCGTGGGTTTGAAAGGTTAGGCCTTGGTCACAAAACGGTGGTTTTCTGTGGTGTTCATACATAGTTAAATCGTGTTCGTTTTAGGAGTCTTTCTCCTGGAGGCGGGTTGGGAGGTTCTGGTTTTTGGCCATTTTTCCCAACCCCCTTCTTGGTGCATTAACCTTTACATTATATAGCCCTTCTTGGTTGATCTTAGCCCTCCACTTGTTGGTCAGGCAGGTGCCTACTTCTGTACCCATCCCATCAGCTGTCCCTCCATACTTTCTGTTAGTTGTAATGATCGAAGTCGCCCTGCCCAGGCGTCTTTTCTCATTAACATGGTCAGGACGCTGGCTGGTGCATTTAATGCGGAGGGGACGTGTTTACCTTGAACCAATTTTGCACCATACCTCTACGTGGGCCCCATTCTACTCGCATCCCCCTTAGGGGGTTGTTTGGGGATAGCCTTCATCGAGACGTTGCTCTTCCCCTTGAAGCCCTGGAGTGCCGAGGATATGGTCGTCCTCAGCTGCCCCCCTTGACACCTCGACATTTCATCATTCGTCCTCGGCACACACCCTCCTCGGCATGGGCCCTGAGCCCTAATAGAACGTGAGCCGGATCATAAGTTCCCTGGCCCCACAATATTTTATTAACTTACTTTATCAATTATCATCTCTCTCATCGGTTTTTTGGTTTTTATTTTTATTTGGGTTTTGGGATATATTATTTTATTGAATAGAAATATTATTTTAATATGTTGTACTGTAAAATAAAAGTTAGAATGCCGAGAGTATTGTAAAATGGTATGGTATAATTGATAAAGTAACTTTTTAGGATGATAAAATAAGATAGGATAGAATTTTGAGATGTGAATGCTCTGAGCTGGGCTGACCCAAACCAAATATAAAAATTGTAAACTTATTCATCTTATTTAATTTTTTTTATTTTTTTTATTTTTTTTTTTTTACATAAGAGGATTTAGAGGTTTTAATTAAGCAATAAGCCCTAACTCATATTTGATTTATTTATTTATTTATTTAAGTCTATGGATACAGCTTTTGTCATAATTTTGACATGTGTGTGATGGATTCATGTAGTTAAAATTGGTACATATTTATCAAGTTGCAAGTCTTGTGACCAATGGTGTCAGGGGCGGCTTTATGTTTAAGTGAGAGTGGACACAGGACCCAACAATCTAACTTATAAAAAAAATGTATATGTACATTTACAATATATATATATATATATATATACATACTAAACTAACCTATTGTGATAATTATAATAAAAATGTTGAATACCCTTATTTGAGAATCACAAAAATTTGGGTTCAAGACAAATAAGAGCAATACTACATTCATAACATTTTCACATTGATTTTACAACAAATCATATGTGTTAAGTTATTGTTAATTCTAATTTAGACCAAATACTAACATCACTTTTTTACCCATCAATAATAGTTTTTCACGTAAAATTTATTAAAAAATGTTATGGACCTAGCATTACTTCAAAAATAATTTTGGCCCCCAAACATAATACTTAACCCCTTAAAAAGGCTTAAATCACATCAATAAAAATTAGTCCAAATAATAACAAAAATAACCCAAATAAAAACAAGTTTAGACCAAATAACAAGTGAAAATTTTTATTCAACAAAAAGCCTATTCAAAAGTAAAAAGATGAAAACCCATAATATTCAAATATGTAACTCGTACACCAATTCAATAAAAATAATTCATAATTTCGTTTTTCATTGAAAAAGGGTATCATGAGAAATTCTATGATTGTGAGTTCCCCTTGGTAGTAATGGTAGTTATGTTTTCTTTAGTTTTGCAATTGTAACAATTTTGCTCTCCTTAATTAGCAACTCGGTTTTTAGTTGTAATAAATATTCTCTCTCTCTCCCCCCTCCCCTCCTCTCTCTTTATTTTTCTCTTCCCTATTATCATTTCAAACTCTCTCTCACTTTAGAACTCTCATCTTAGCATTCTCAGTCTTCATTTTATCTATTATCAGTCCTTTTTTTTTTTCTTTTCTTTTCTTTTCTCTTTGTTAGTTGAAAATTTGTAATACATTATGTATTTGCATGGGTTTTATTTTTTTTGTGACGCTAATATATTTAATTCAAGTTATCTCTTTATTAGACTTTGTATAATTTAAATTTTTTTAATATCCACCCTAAAAAAAATTCCTAAAGCTGTCATTGAATGGTGTGACCCTAGAAAAACTTGTTTTTTTGGTTGATTTGGGCCGATTGCGTTGAAGGAGAGGGGTGTTGGTGTCAATTTACATCCAGTACAACGTGTGAGTCGTAACCAATTATTTAGTGCAATGTGTTGTGACTTTTTTTTTTTTTTTTTAATGAAATGCTTTACGTTATCTATACTACTATTTAAGGGGCTGCACCTGTTTGGACTGGATTTTTGTGTGTTTCAAAATACCCCTACAGCCTATGTTTAAGCAGGACCAAAACTTGAGGATAACAAAGTAAAAATATATCTTTAACTCTCACCTAAAACATTTCCTACAAAATAAGATCACTCTCCCACTAACCCACTTCTTTAAAGCAACTATACCTTTGTTATTATTTTTTTCCTTTTAAAAAAAGTTATCTTCAAATCAAAATTTTTTTTTTTAAACATCCTCAAGTTTATCCAAAAAAAACTAAATAGATATATATTACAATTTATTTAAACTATTTTCTTAACTTCTTTTTAAAAATTAAATTAGAAAACCTAATTGAAAAAAAAAAAAAAAAAAAAAAGAGTTATCTACCCTGTTATTAAGGTTTACCCTTTAATTTTTTTTTTTTTTTTTGTTATCTATTTCATTTTTTTTAAACCCATGTCTAACAATTCCCCTAAGTGGGTTTTTTTTTTATTTTTTTCACTCTTTTTTTCGTTATCTCTTTTTTTTTTTTTCCTTTTTTTTTTCTCTTTTGAATTCAAGTTTCCCTTACTCATACTCCCTCCACGTTTTTTTTTTTTTTTTCAAATCAATTCTTCTTTATTTATTATTTTTTATAACAATTCTTCTTCTTTTTTTTAATTATAACGGTTCTTCTTTATTTTTCATACAATAAAACTATCGCTATAACTTTTCATCCATATCCCTTAAATTTAGACACTACTACTCTCCTGTTAGTTTTCAAATTGCTAACCGTGTCACCACAATTTGGTTGGATCATTTTTCTAAATGGAAACTCCCACATAAAACACTATCTACAAAATAGGACCACACTCCCGGTACACTCACATTGATTTTCAAACTCAAATTGCTTCTTCTTCAGTTCTCCAATTCTCTCAATTTTGTTAGTCTTCTTTTCACCATTATCATCATTTTTTCTATTTGCTCTACTCAAATTTACTTCTGCTCAACGGTATGTGTATGTCAATATACTTTGGTCTTTTCTATTTTGATTTTCTAATTCATGAACAACTTCTTATTTTCTGGAAACAAATCAAATATTTGTTTCACATATTTCAACCTCACCATTATTAATTTCTTTCACATATTTCTTCAAGGAATGTGCACTGGGGTGCCTATCTTTAAGATTTTTGTATTTAAACTTCAAGGAACATGCACTGGGGTGTTTATCTTCAAGATTTTGGTATAACTTCAAGGAACATGCACTGGGGTGTTGATCTTCAAGATTTTCGTGTGTTTTGTCCTCCATCTCCAACGAACTATTTGGCCTTTGAACTTGCAGTGTAGTCAACAACAAAAATGTAAGTATCTTTTATGACCTCTACTTAGAACGCCTCATGCGTATTGAATTCTCTCTATTACGTTTGCTTTTATGAGTTGTCATTTAGTATTTGCTTTTCTATATTTGGTTTTCTTACTTTGTTATCATTATTCTTTCCATATCATTATCTTATCTTAAAAAAAAAAAAAAAAAAAAAAAAAAAAAAAAAAAAAAAAAAACACTTTCACATCACACTTTCTTATATTCCTATTGTTTTGTTCAAATATAACTTCTTATATTTACCTTTTGAAGTCATATAACTCATATTAGCATGAAATTTTTTTGAACTTATATTAGAACTGTGGGGCCCGGCCCAAAAATAATAGGCTAGTCCAAATTCATGCCCGTCCGAGGAGCGTCCTGTCCGAAGAGAAACCACAGATAAAGCATTACTTAGTCCAATAGCGCCAAGGAAACCTGTCCGAGGAGTAACTCCTCCTCGGACATTACGAAGCCCAGACGAGGAACTCTCCCCAACCACTTCAGTTCATCCTCCCAACATATAAAATGAATAAAATCCAAAATATCTCATGGAAAGCTGCCACCGCCACATTAATTGCGCCCCAACCACCCTCTTGGCCGCATTAATGAGGAAAAGACCCCTGAACAGTACCACCTTGGCCTCTGCAACTCACAAAGGGAGTGATCAGGGCGTCTGATGGGACAGGTGCTCAAGTAGATGCTTAGATGATCAACAAGTGTAAGGTTGAGATGAGAAGAGGAGAACTATATAATGTAGTGGAATACCTCAAAGAAAGGGGACGAAAAACTGTATTCGGAACTGAAGAAATAGAATCACACGTTAGAGATCCATTCTTGTGCTTTTATTTTTCTGCAACAGTATTGTCCATTTATCAGATCGAATAGGCTCACTGAAGCTAAGTTCTTTGACCCATCCTCTACAAGTATTTATTGTGGGTTGCGCCTTGGGCCAAGGCCTGATCAATAGAATTTGGGCCAGGAAAATCGTGCAACCACAAGAACTCATATTGAAAACATGAATATAAAATATTTGATTTCTATTTGGACTAAAATTTTTAAATATGAGTTCATATTTTTAAACATGAATTTTCTTATATTTCTAAAAGAGAATTTTATATTTGAACTCATATTTCTAAACGTAAATATTTCAAAGAAAAAAAATGAGTTCTACTTGAACTCAAATTACTTTTTGATATTTTTTTTTCAACAAAATATTTAGCTGAACGCTAACTTAGAGTTTAGGAAAAAAAACAAAAACAAAAACAAAAAAACCTTATTCTTTTATGTAATTTAGAGTTTGAAAGAAAAAAAAAAATCTTTTAACTTCCACAAAAATACTGCGTACAAAATAGGATTACACTTTTCTTTTATTTGGTCAGTTTGATAATTGTTTAATATTTTCTCTAATTAATGACTCTTTTTTAAAGAGTGGGAATGAATTATATTTTTGTTTTTTGTTTTGTTTTTTTTTTTTTTTTTTTTTTTTTTGTGGTTATTGGGTTTGATTAATTTTTTTAGTGCCTGCCATGCAATATTACATAATTTTTCATCACCCCTAGGTTTTTTTTGTAATTGGAAAATGTAGTAATCCCAAATTATAATAAATACTCTAAATTATAATGAATACAAATTATTAACCTTTACCAAAAAATTGAAGAACCTCTGAGCACGTGCTTAAAGGCTAGTTTTATCTAATGTTGTTAGGATAAATAGGATAAAATTTAAAGTTAGTTCATGGATGGACATAAACTAAAATGCTTTCAAAGTGTAAGGATGAAGAATGAACTTCATACAAAGTCTTCTCTCTTAATTAGGAAAATTACGGTTCAAAACTTCAAATTCTCCCTCCCTTATTATTATTCTAACTAAATAATTAATTAATTTTAAAAAAAAAATTGTAGCAATATTATTTTTGCATGGATCACCACTAGCACCATTTTTACTATGTAATTAAGTGTGTGTTTAGCTGTCAGTTTATTTCTCCAAAAAAAAAAAAAAAAATCAAATAGCTTGTACAGACAAATGTGAAAAATTTGATTTCTCTAGATTCATTTTCTTGGTGGGGCGGCGGGGGTGAGGTCAGCCCAAAGTTACAAACATTATTTCGATGACCATCCATAGGCCCAAAGCTGGGCTTAACAAACCCCAATAATATTTGCTTCAAGATTGAAGGTAAGTGCCTAACCCATACATTAAGCAAAAAAAAAAAAAAAAAGTGCCCAACCTCCAATTGCAATTTTCACATTTATGATTTATTCCCTAAAGTTTGAACAACAATAAACCATACAATTGTAGTACTAAGCTATGAAAGGATCAGACTACAAGAGATAAATTGTAATTTACCCTAACAAAGGGTGCGTTTGTTTTGGTGGTAAACGCTTTCAGGAAATCATTTTCCGTAAAATAGGCTGTTTGGTTGGTTTTGAAAATAGAATTTTCCGAAAATCATTTTCATTTGACCGTAAAAAAGAAGCTTTGACCACTGAAATTCATTTCCGTTCCTATTTTCACTTCAAATGGTTTTCGGACCAAGGGAGAGAGAGAGCGAGAGGAAGAAGAGAGAGCCCAGATCACACCTTCGACGTTGCTAGCGAACCTCGAGCTCCAGTTCGACGATCGCACGCACCAAATTGCATCGGTCTCGTCGATCGCAGCACCGCGCCGCTCAATCTCGCCTTCGATCTCGCCTCCGCTCGATCTCACCTCCGCGCGATCTCGCCTTCGACCCACCGATCTCTCTTTCTCTGTGATTTTGATTTTTGTTGTTGTTGTGGTGGTGTGGTAGTGGCGTTTAGGTGGTTGTGGCTTTTGATTGTCAGAGTTTGCTGCCGTGGGTTGAATTGGAGTTTCGGTGGTGTGTGGTGTTGGGATTTGGCTGTGATTTGTTATGTGGATTGGGATTTGGCTGTGATTTTGAAATTTTCTGTAATAAAATTTGTTTGGATGCTGAGAAAATAGTTGAGAAAATGTGAAAAATTTGTAGGAAAATAGCATTTTCAGAATAGAACCAAACACATGAAAATATTTTCTACAACAATTTTCATAATGCAACCAAACACTTGAAAATATTTTTCTTTTCCAAAAATAGCATTTCCGGAAAATATTTTACGGGAACCAAACACAGCCTAAACCATCCAAAATAATAAAATTGCAGGGATAAGGGGTACATATTAGAGTGACATGATACTTGTTTAAGATCATTTTAATTTTTTCTTATTAGTGTGATTATAGGTGTATTGATGACCATTGCTAGGCTTTGATTTTTTTGCTTAAGATGTAAATTTGGGGATTTGATTTCGTTTCAAAAGGAATATGCGATGCCTCAATCAAGAGGAATTTTTAAATTGATGTGATTATTGAAGATGATGTGAGTAACAATTATCAATTGAAAGCAGATGGCTAAATAATAATTAAGATCTTGAGTTTTCAAGTACTGAGAACTGAAATTTGATTGAAGTTCTAAGTTATCAACTACTAGGAAGCTAAGTAAACCAAAGTTATGTTGGGTCATAATGCAAATACGGCACATTGATGCTAAAGTAAATAGCTTATACGTGGAATAATATCGATAATAAGGAACTATGGATCTAACAAGATTAAAAATTAAAAACTTGAATCAAGTTGAAAAAAAAAAAACCTAGTTTAATCAAGTTTAACAAGGTAACAAGTTAGTCTGTCAAGGTAACATGTTAGAAGTAAACTACTTACTTGCATGAAGAACTTCCTAAATTTTACAAAATAAGAGGATTCTACAACCAAAAAAAAAAATACAATAACAAGATAGTAATCTATATATCAACGGTTTTTTCAATGAAGAGTTGTGTCCTCTTCTTGAAAGTAAGACCTGCAGAAGGGACAAATCTTTCCCTAATCAGATATTGTCTGCTTTAGGAATGGGCCAAGGGCCGATGCCACCCTCATAGATTTGCTCAATCCCACATCGGAGAGAGACTACACATGATTGGTACACCCTTCCTTAGGCTCAATGCTTATAAGGCAAGGGTGGGAGGCGTCTGATCTCCCTGATGTGGGATTGAGCAAATCTGTGAGGGTGGCATCGGCCCTTAGCCCATTCCCAAAGCGAACAATACCTGATTGGGGAAAGATTCGTCCCTCCCACAAGACCTTTTAATCTACTTGAGGCTTGACAATTATCAATGGTTTACTCCATCCATGTGGCTTTCGCTTCTTGTGCTCTGATTCCACTTGTCTTTATTCCAGGCATTGTTGCCGAAATTAATAACTACTGTGTCGGATAATTTTTATATTTGCGTTTCTCATGCTTTTTAATGTCACTGTAAAAGCCTTGTAACTTAATTGATTGGCACTTCTTGGTATTTCTAAAAGAGATATTGTTAGAAATGGTTCCTAGTGGGGATGGGTAGGAATTGTAGGGGGATGGAGTGACTACCATGAATTAAGTCAATTTCCTACAATTCCTATCCATCTCCATTAGGAACCACTAGGTTCCTAACAAGTGGTATTAGAGTCATCGATCTTGAGATGACCAAATCCATTGCAACTCATCAGGCTTTAATGGAGATTTATTTCAAATGCGAAGATCCTTTTCGGTAGCTTGTCAAGCTCCATGAATTCTTTGCTCTAGAAAAAAACCATCACATCGCATGGTTTCCATTGCCTCTTGTTACATGGAAGGAGAAGCATGGGAATAATTCCAAGATGTGGAGGCATCGAGTTTGTGCACAAATTGGGTGCATTTCATATGCGCCCTACAAGATTGGTTTTGAGCACCAATCCTTAATGAATCAATGGAGACTACCACCCAAGAATCTAAGATGCAAGAGCCCGTGAATTTCATGTCAGAGGACCAAAAACCAATTCTTGATGCACCAATCATGGTTCTCACTCAACAATCCACAATTTAAGAATTGGCAATCCAAGTGTCGGTGATCCAATAATCAAATATGCAAGCACCAACAATTCTAATGGTTCTAGAATCAAATGAGGTCTTGAGGATCCAAGAACATTTCAAGGTCCAAAGAATCAATGAGATCTTGAAGATTGAAGAACCATTGAAGGCTCAATAATTTGAGAGTTTGAAGATCTACGAAGAAAGAACCTTCATGTACACGGGGGTGCTTGTCAAAGAGAAGTGCATGAATATGGTGATTAAAATGTCACTAAGATATTGATCCATTGGAAGATCTCCTTTGATGAAGATGCCAACCACAACAACACCTTGTGAACATGCAAGGTGTTTTAAAGGGGAGGGAAATGACACGAACCCCAAATTATGTCATATGTCTTGTAATCTCCTCATAGTTGTTGTAATCCCTTTAGTTAGTTAAGTTGAGATTATGATGAGTTAGTTAGGATTTGAGCACATGTAGCTCATCTAACACATGGCTTAATTTATAGAGCACATGTTGAATTAACTAGCCAATTATTTTTAGCCATGTAGACCAATGAGATTAGAGCTATTTTCCTATAAATACACAATTGTAATTCAACATTAAATATCTATGAAGAATAAACCAATTGCTTAGTGCATCTGTGTGTGTGTGTGTGGAGGTCTAGGTCCCTTTGAAGTGGCCTACAACAACTACTATTCCAATTCACCATTCTTACTTTTTCACAATTCATATTCATATTCTAGCAAGTTCTTAGTTTTTCAGTGGTAGGGTCAAGCTATGGAATGGGATTCCCTTTTCAAGCTTCAACACTAGTTTCCCCACCTTATGGGCAAGGTTCTTTAAAGAGGGGAAGGGTGATAAGAGGACCTTGAGGACAAGGTCTTTTAAGGGGGAAGGATTGATAAAGGTTGTAGAATGATAAGCTGAAGTGATAATCACTTGCTGGTGTGATAAGCATTGGTAGTTACTTAGTTATATTGGCAGTTGGCCTTAATTGCTGAGTTGGCTGCCTAGTTGGTATTAGTTAGTTAGGAGTAGTTACCATAGTTCTCAGAACCGGACTGGACCGGGAGGTTGGACTGTGAAAACCGGGAATCGGGATGAAAATCGGTTTTTTAAGCATAAAGAACCGAGCATATGTGGCAATTTCATAAACCCCTAAAACTGGGGTTAGACCGCACGAACTGGTGGTAAGAACCGTGCGGTCCAACCCCTTAGCAATTTTTTTTTTCTTTAAAAAAAAAAAAAAACAACTTAACACAATTTTATTCTACTTAATTAAATTATCCATCTCTTACAAGGAATAAAAAAAATTATAATTAAAATCCTTCAAAGATATTCAACTTTATTTCAAAAATTAATCATAAATTTTAATGTTTTCATGGTTATTATTTTATTTTATTAACTTTCTTATTTATTTATTAAATATATGCTTAAAAGTCATTGAATTTCCCTCACATATATAGATATATTAGTCAATTTTGCTAGTTTTATAAATTTAATATCTATATTTAGGATTTAATTAATTATTAAATTAATTATGACGTTATCATGGTTCGACTCCAGTTCGATTTCGGTTCGACCTCAAAAACCTTAAACCTCTCCCTTTTACGGTTCAATAAACGGTCCGGGTCTGAAAACCTTGGTAGTTACTGGTGTAACAGAATTGTACTATAAGTAGCCAGAATTGATTGTAAAGAGGGATATCTAAAATAAGAAAGTGCATTACTCTCTCTCTCTCATTCTTGGATCTTCTTTCTACTCTTTATTCTCTCTATTTTCTATCCTCTATTCTCTATCAGACATCTAGGATTCAAATTTTTCCTCCTTCAACTATCGAATTACGAACAAAAAAAAAATGTCATGCCCTTATTTTGCCACTAATTGCATTGGTGGCAAGATTGAATTTTATTAAACAACGATCATTCCTTATACATAATGATAAGTTATACTAAACCAGTTTATGATGATATCTATCATTGGAAGGAAGTACCATGTTACTATATTTTGTAAAGGAAAATTTTTTAGGTACCACGGGAATACAGCAACATGTTAATCCATCTTCTTAATAGTGGATTCTTCAATGGAATTAATCAATAAGAATTATTGTGGGGCCAGAGAACTTATGACCCGGCCCACTTTCCATTAGGACCCAGGGCCCGTGCCGAGGAGAGTAGATGCCGAGGACAAGTGGTGAAAGACCAAACAGCCTAGAGATGCAGCCGAGGATGACCCTGTCCTCGGCATCCCGAGACTTCAAAGGGAAGAGAGACATGTCGTCGAAGGCAGCCTCCGAAGTACCCCCAGAAAAAAAAGTGAGTAGAATGGGACTCACATAAGGGTACAGAGTGGGAGTGGTTCAAGGAAAAGACGACACCTCCGCATTGAATGCGCCCACAAACGTCTTGGCCATATTAATGGGAAAAGACTCCTGAACAGTGTGGTTTCGGTTATTGCAACTAACAGAAAGTAAGGGGAGGCGGTTGATGGGACAGGTACTCGAATAGGTACCTGCTTGATCAACAGATGGAGGATTATGATCAACCGTGAAGGGCTATATAATGTAAAGACTTAGGCGCCAAAGAGAGGGGGGGTCCAAGATAGAAAAAGGAAGAATATGAACATTAAGCTTGATGGGCAAGATCCACGGACAACCATGGCTCGTCTCTGCATGTCCACCACGAGTACCATGACTAACCACCGTTCAGTGACCAAGGCCTAGCCTTTCAAGCCCACGCTCTACAAATTATATTGTTTGGGCTCTTAATGTGCGAACCCTACATCATTTTGGGGTCGTTACAAATTGAGTCCTTATAATTACTATTATATGATATGGTGAAATGCTACCTTGTTATACTTATAAAATATTGAATAAATATTCCTATGAAATATCTAATAATTTTACGAAAAGGGAGAAATTTATATAATAATATATAAAAGTTGTAGTGTAACAATTAATGTTGCTACGCTTTTGTTAAGTCATATCACCATTTTTTTATATTAATTTGTTCATATAAATTATTGATAATATTAAATATATTAAACCGTCCAAGATATTATTAGGAAACAAAATCATCCAAGATGAATGTGTAAATTAAATTAGTTAATATAATTAATATTATTTAAAAAATTAGAAGAACAAATCAATTATAAAAAAAAGTGATGTGGCTGATAATTAGGTTCACTTTGGTCTATTCGGACCATTTCGATCCACCTCGGTCCACTTTGGCCCAGTCAGTTAATGTCGGTCCATTTCGGTCTACTTCAGTTCATATGGTCCAACTAGGTCAATTTCAGTCTATTAGTCTACTTCGGTCCATTTTGTCAAATTTGGTCCTCTTCAGTCCATTTTGGTGCACTTAAAAATGGAAAAAGATGGGTTTGAGTTGAGACTCAAGAGTACACATTCTAAATATGAATTTATTATAAAATATAAATTATAAAAAGTAATATTATTATTTTTAATATAAGGACTTGTGTCATTATCTTTCTTTATGTTCTTTTTCCCCCTTATTTGATATTAGTATTTTAGTTTTTGAGTGAATTACACAATTTTAGTGTTTTGATATGATACAATTTGAATGTAAAAACCAATTTCTAAGTTAGATAGAAATTAGGAGATTGCTATAATTATGATGAAACATGACCAAATGAAAGTTTTTTCTATTGACATGTGAAATTCATCTTGTAATGTATAAGTTATTCAATATTCTATGATAGAAATTCCTTTGTCATTTCCATTCTCTAACAACAATAATCATTTTTTTTTATAGAAACAATAATCATATATGTAGGGCATGTTTGAGTTTCAGGCCCAAAAGTGAAAAGGACAAAGGCCCAAAGAGCTCAATATAATGAATTTGTAAAGAGTGGGCTAGAAACTGGATTTCTATGAGTTGGACAACAATCATAGTGGGTTCAATGATACTAGAAAGTAAGAATAAACAGTTTTATGCTAGGAAATCCTCCTCAGCAAAGTCCGAGAAAGGCAATTCTTATATATTTCACTTGGACTTGCACAATTACAGTTCTTCATTACACAATGTCTTTTCTCTAGATTTTCTTATGATCCCTTTGTAATGAGATTTTTTCTCTTTATATTTCCCCTTACATGTGGAGATTAGATTGTTGGCCTTGATACTTGTCCTATTAGTCCCTTCCTAAGGTTCTTGTGGATAGCTGTAAAGCTGAATGTTACTGATCAGATATCACCTCCATATTAATGCGACCAGAGAATTAGCTGTGGAACATTCAATGTGGTGGTAGCAGCTTTCCTTTTAGATATTTCTTAGATTTGCTTTGTCTTATCCTAATTTGATATCTATCCTTACCAATATGATTGCCTAGTGCCTTAATCTTGGTGAGAGGTCAAACCCTTGACCTCTACTTTGCTTAGCCAATGAGGTGTTTCTCCTCGGACTACACTCTCAATTCTTTACTACCAAACTTCATCCATAACCCACCAATTTGTATGTCATTGTTAATGTCTGCCTGTCCTTGGACACAGCCCATGACCCAGTATTCATTTCTGGGTCATTTATCCCTACAACATATATTTTCATATAAATAATCAAAATAGTTAATATGACAAAATTAAACTTCACGATGCAAACTTCTTACGATGATAACTTTGTCGTGTTATTGGAAGAAGTACCATCAAATTTAATGAAAAAAGAATGAAAGAAAAATATCAACATAAAAGTTTATATCTATTACGTGGGCCTACTACTAGTAAAGTCATAAAACTAGGGACATTGTTCACTCAAAGTTGGAATAAATGGTGTAGACTAGACTAGTGAGTAGTGAGTGGTGACCGCCCATCAAAGATGAGGGGAGAGGAACGCACGTGCATTGCCCATAACTCACGTGACTGCGTGGGGCACGGGCTCTGACGTTATCGAATAAAAGCTAATAAAAAGAAAGAGAGCAATGTATGTATCTGCTGGCTGCTGCTACCACCTCCACCTCTCCCCGTCGAAGCATCCCAGAAAAAGGCAAAGGCCCAATAGATTCTCGCTACGTGTCATTTGACCACCGTCAGTTTTGGCTTTTGACACGAGTGAACCACTCTCACATGCTTCCCTGACACCTTATCACGTGCATGTCCGAACCCGTACATCTTAAATATTGCTTTAATAATAATAATAATACTAAAATTACAATATTTAATAACAACTAGTAAAAATCTAAATAAAAAATAAAACCCACAAAAAATTTTAAAAATAAAATAAAGTCTCTGAAAAAATGAAAACCTCCACTCCAAGCAACGACCCAGGTACCCTCTCTTTTTCAGGCTTTCCTTTTAATTCAAGCAAAAAAAGTAAAAACTTGTATATATAAATATATATATATATATATATAAGAGAAAAAATCTCATGGTAGTAATAAATAGGTACACTAACACCTTATCCGTTATTCTAAGAGGACTTGCATAGGGATTGGTGTAATCAATTCGGGCCCCACTTAATCAGATGCACTACTGGATGTTTGACACGTGTCACAGGCAGACATCTACAGTGGGTTTAACTTACCGACGGGTGTCTCACACATGACAGTCGTAAAGACTAGGTTCCTAACTTAACAACTTGTAATCAGCTAAACTTTAAACAATCTTTATCATTTTTTTTTTTTTTTTTTTTTTACAAAATAAAATTTTTACTTTAAAATGTGTGTGAAACTCTTTCCAATAGACTTGAATTCCGGTCCTTACTCTCCACACCTTACAAGTATTTATACTTGTGGAGTGATCACCGCATCAAAGGTGCACGATGATTTAAACAATCCTTAACTTTTGTAATCTGTATGCAGTGGTTTAATTATCCCTAATTTCATTTGAATTAACATTAGCTTTCTAAAAAATTGGTTGAACAACAAGAATTTGATAAAACTTACTTCTTCTTTTTTTCTTTCTCAAATTTGTGACATGATCAACCCACAATTTTGTTCTTGAACATTGTCTTATTAATTCTGTTTTCAAGTCACAGAATTTTTCGAGATATAAATCACAAAAGCAAGGAACAAGGGTATAGCACAAACGCTTTAAATTTTGTGTGCACAAGTTGTTTGAACATGCTTTTATTTAGATTTTAAGTGTAGTAAGCTACAAGGGTCTTTTTGCTTAATTACCTCAATGAATTTAATACTTAACACAAATTTGAGTATTACATTGAAGTAGAAGGTAGGGTTTTGTTTTTTGTTTTTTGTTTTTTATTTTTTATCATATTAATACAGTCTGCTAGACTGATTTTTATTTTATGTAACTGGGATATATCACACTTCTCTCATGATACGTAATACCTTCCCCCATTAGAACCCAATAGAGCATATTATTAAAAAAAAAAAAAAAAAATTTATTACTTTACACTTTTTAACGTACATTCCAAACACTAAATATTTACACTTTTACATTATATGTCCATATTTTTAAGAATATCTATATTTAACATATGATGACAAAGAAAAATATATATGTAAGGACACGATTCGTAACGACCCGTAACAGTGTTGGGTTCGCACGTGAAAAAGGCCCAAACAATATCATTTATAGAGCGTGGGTTTGAAAGGCTAAGCCTTGGTCACCAGACAGCGGGTTTTTCGTGGTGTTCATACATGGTTTAAATCGTGTTCGCCCTAGGAGTCTTTCACGTGGAGGCGGGCTGGGAGGCTCTGGTTTTTGGCCATTTTTCCCAGTCCCCTCTTGGTGCACTAACTTTTACATTATATAGTCCTTCTTGGCTGATCTTAGCCCTCCACTTGTTGATCAGGCAGATGCTTACTTCTGTACCCGTCCCATCAGCTGTCCCCTCTTGCTTTCTGTTAGTTGCGATGATCGAAGTCACACCGTCCAAGTATCTTTTCTCATTAACATGATCAGGACACTGGCAGGTGCATTTAATGCGGAGGAGATGTATTTTCCTTGAACCAATTTTGCACCGTACCTCTACGTGGCCCTATTCTACTCATATCCCCTTCAGGGGGCTGTTTGAGGATAGCCTTCACCAAGACGTTGCTCTTCTCATCGAAGTCCTGGAGTGCCGAGGATAGGGTCGTCCTCAGATGTTCCCCTTAATACATCGGCCTTTGATCACTCGTCCTCGACATACTACATCCTCGGCACAGGCCCAGAGCCCGGATAGAGCGTGGGCCGGATCATAAGCTCCCCGGCCCTACAATATATTTTGCACAATCAAAATCCTAAAAAAAAATACATGTAAGCAAATAAAAAAAAAAAAAAAAAAAAAAAAAAAAAAAAAAAACTTTCTGAAAAATTTCCATGTTCTAAATTCTAACATTACTCTTATGAAATATGAAATTAGACTTGTTTTTAGTTCGACGTGGCAAGGGGTGAAAAGCAAAAATTCTAAGACCTCATAAAATACCATAACTTATGCTATAACTATCTATATGACAGATTGTGAGTAGCGAAAAAAAAAGTAGAAGATTTATGTGAAAGTGATAGCAATAAGTTACAGACTGACACATATAATAGTTGTGGTTTGTGGCATTTTTTTATGTGGTACTATAGTCAATAATTAATAAGTAATTATAAGGTGAAAAGTGAAAAATTGAAATGGCAATGGCAGGGTCTGAGAAGAGGGGACACGTTGGGAAAATCTAGACCCGGCAATCTTACCACCAAGTGAGCTGTACCTATCGTGCTTGCAACTGGGGTTTTGAATATAATAGAGAATTAAACAGTGGGTTAAAAATATTTTAACAAATTTAATATTAGGTGAATATCAGACTCAGAGGAAAAAAAAGAGAAAAAAAGAAAAGAAAATATACTGCGTGTCTCCCGATGAAAATTAAAGCAGAGGAATCGGGCTGTGCTGCAACTCTTGGAAGCTAATGCACAAGCCTCAGCGACAAACCTGCTAGATCGGTTCCTATGGGGTTGAATTTTGAACACTTTATTATCATTATTATTGATTTAACATGTTAATAATCTAATCTATATTCTCTAATTATTGGTCTAGTAAGCTACTTACCCAGTTATTCACTTATAAAACATTTTTGGTTTAACATTTTTTTTTACCCTAATATTATTTTGCCAAGACTTTTGTTACATAATTGCTCATATTGTCAATGGCTGGTATTGTAAGCAAAGGTACAAAAATATTATGATGCATTTTGGGTAGTAATGATTAAAATTTTATCCATGCTGGCATGCTGCTGTGATTATTGTTTGTACAAAATAGGCTATCATCATCACCATCATCAACCAATCCACGTGTGGTGTGGTGTGTGTAAAAAAATAAAAAAAAAAATAAAAAATTATGGTTAAGACGCAATAGGAGGACCCCACTAAATAATGGAGAATGTGTAGGGTTTGTTGTCCTTAACAAACCTATACAAATTCTATACCCTACGAAATTAGACTCACCTGCAATATACACAACTGATTTGAACATTTCAACCGTTTTGATCGGTTCCCAAGGAGGAGTTAAACTGAGCACATCGTTTTACCTATTTTGGATTTTGATGGTTTTTTTTTTTTTTTTCCTTCTTCTTCATTACTTAACAGTTTTAAATTATGTATATTTACCGTCCTCGCCTTCTCTAACATCTTAAACTAGCTGTCGTTGTTATAAGAAATAGTAAAAACCAAAAAAGAAAATATACCACTCTCTGTACTGTAGCTGATGTTTATTTACGTTAATTCAACAACCATTATGCCCCTAAACAGCGTTTTTATCAAATTACATAACGCCACTTCATAGAAATGAAGTTAGCTCTTGGGTTTCATTAATAGGGTGAGTAATAAATGAAAAAGAAGCTCATTAAATTGCTATAGGCCTAAAGATAACGTGGACCATAACACCACATTCAACATTCTCACACTTGCCCCATAATCTATCCTATTGGCCTTCAATCATAAAAGTTCTACCATTTCTCACTTCCCAAACCCTTAAAAGGACAAAACTATAGTAAGCATGATAAATAACATGGTAAATAATATTATGATCTAATTAATATAAATAAAAATTTATCAATTCAACTTTTGTAAAAAATATTTAAAAAATTATCATATCTAACATATCTGTCACACGCTAAACACTAAAAGGTGTATAGTAAAAAAGGGTATCGAAGTAACTTCTCAAAATACTTCCCTCTCGTTTCTTTTAACACGATTAAAGCCTCTTTATATCTATATTTTTTATAGTTTATTTATAACTTTTTTTTCTTTTTTAGTTTTTTATTTTAATATCTCGAAACTTTAGTTTTTCTTCGTCAAAATCCTCCATTTTAGCTGTCTGCCTGTCCCCTTCAAACGCAAATAAACCCTCTCACTCCACAAAACCACAACTTCTTCACACGCACCTCTTTCATTTTCTCTTTCTCTCCCTCTCAACCCGTACACTTTTTCGCACTAAATTCCTCTCTCTACTCACACACAACTCCCATATCCTTAGCTAGCTTATAGCCCCCTCTTCTTTTTTAATTCTGGAAAAGACAAAAATGGAAGCACCTGAATATCAGAGCGGGTTTTGCACACAATTCGTGACCGAAAAGCGCCTCTCAATCGACAATAAAGCAGCCGGCGGAGGTGGAGGAGGAGACCATTTCATGGTGGAGGACCTCCTCGACTTTTCCAATGACGACGATGCAGTCATTGCTGACACTCCTTTTGAAGTCGCCACCACCACCACCGCCGGAAACTCCACGGATTCTTCCACTGTCACCATTGTCGACAGCTGCAATTCCTCCTCGTTTTCGGGCTGTGACCCCAATTTTGTGTCCGACATTGGCTGCCGGAATTTCCCTGACGCCAACTTTGCCAGCGACCTTTGTGTGCCGGTAATTCACTAGCTTATATCAGAATTATTGTTTTTAATAACGTAAAGAAAAGCCCATTAAACTCGCCTCAAACTAGTAAAACTTAAAGATAACAGTTACCCGTCAGAACTAGTTGCTGGGTAATTTAAGATACGGGTTAAGTAATTTATGTTCATGCTCAAAAGAAGAGAGAATTAACTTTAATGTTTGAAACCAAAGCTAACATATTTGAATTCTTTAACGCAAAACTAAAGCAACATGTTTGAAAATAAGTTAATTCACTCTCTTTATCAAAGAATAACAAACCCTTTACGCTATCATTTTTTTTTAAAAGTAATTCTGGGACTAATTTTAATGTTTAATGTTGTTGTTGTTGTTGTTGTGGTTGTTACAGTACGACGATTTAGCTGAGCTGGAATGGCTATCGAATTTCGTGGAGGAATCGTTCTCAAGCGAGGACTTGCAGAAACTGCAAATGATATCCGGCATGAAAGCCCGAACCGTGGACGAAACGTCCGAAACGACTCCACAACACGAGCCGTCGAACCGAAACAGCAACAGTCCGATATTTCGCCCCGAAATGTCGGTCCCAGCCAAAGCCCGAAGCAAGCGGTCACGTGCGGCACCATGCAACTGGACGTCACGCCTTCTCGTTCTCTCTCAACAATCCCCGTCGTCATCACCGCCGCAGTCGCCGTCACTCACTCCGCCGTACTCGGACCTCGACCGAGACTTCGCCGTCGCGAAGAAAACGGTGAAGGTGGCGGCGTATTCGAAGAAGAAAGACGGAGTCGATAGCGGCGGAGACGGGCGGAAGTGCCTGCATTGCGCGACGGACAAGACGCCGCAGTGGCGGACGGGGCCCATGGGCCCAAAAACGTTGTGTAACGCTTGCGGAGTGAGGTACAAGTCGGGTCGGCTCGTACCCGAATACAGACCCGCTGCGAGCCCAACGTTTATGCTGACTAAGCATTCGAATTCGCACCGTAAGGTCCTCGAGCTGAGGCGCCAGAAAGAGATGATGAGGACCCATCATCATCATCATCATCAACAGCATCAGCATCATCAGCAGCAACAGTTTCTTCATCATCATCATCAGAATATGGTGTTCGATGTAACCAACGGTGGTGATGATTACTTGATTCACAACCACGTGGGCCCTGATTTCAGGCAGCTGATCTAGTGGTGTCTTTCATTTGGAGAGAGGAGCTCAGGTTAATTTAGTTGGACAATTTCATTAGGCAATTTCGTAAGTTTCGTAATTTTTATTTTCTAGGGGGGGTAATTTTTTTTTTTTTACCTAGCTTAATTTTTGAATTTCGTAGACTGTTTTGATGTTTTTTTCTTTTACGAATCTTTGCCTAACTTGGCAAATTCTGAAACCCAATTTTTCCGTAATTCAGTTACTATTTTTTTTTTTTTTTTTTTATATAACATTTTTGTTTTGTTTTTACTTATTTTAAGAATTGCATGGCTTTCAAAGTGGGTAACTCACATGAAACAAGCAATTAGTAAGAAAAATAAGTAGGTAATTCATATTAAACTAGCAATTAGTAAGAAAAATAAATATTAAGCTGACTTATAAGTGCATCCAAAACAGGCACTAAGTAGAAGAGTGGTTTCTAAAGCTAGGACCTTGCCAAGATTGGACTCTCAACCTCTGTTATGTTCTCTTTTTTTTACCTAGTATTAAATTTTAGAACAATGAAATAATAAAGAAACATTGACCCTCCAATCAAGGATGTGACTTAATAAAATGTCAAGAAAAAAAGCCAATTGTGGCCTTAAGTTACTGTTGACTATTATAATCATGCAATTACGTACGTGGAGATCCTTGTATCCATTTTAAATTTATGGGTAGATTTTCTCCCCCTAATTCGATTTATATTCTACTCATTAATTAGTCATTAAGTCACAATTCAAATGTTCTTTTGATACTTAGAAAAAACATGTGCTCTTGATCAAATGAATTATGTAATATTAGTCATGTGTTGTTTAAATTACTTAATAAAGTCATATGATTAAAATAAACTTATATTTTTTAGAAGAAGATGGTTAAAAACTTAAAATAAACTTAAAAACTCATGTATGGTCATGTGTATTACACTCATATTCTTTAGGCTGAAAATGGAAAAACAAATGTAATTCCCTTAATTTTTTTATTTATAAAAATGTAATATCCTTAATTAATAAAGCACTTGTTACGTTGTCTTTTTCTTTTCGTGGGCACGATGTGTCACTTCATATATTAACTCCTCTACATTGTTCGTGGCAATATGCATATTTGATATTGGACATATTAAATCATGCCGGTGGACAATGGGTTTCATTTTCATTTAGCCAACCATATCTGTTTGCTGCAATCAATTTATCAAGTGGAGGTTTGGGTTTGTGAATAGCCAGAGAAATTAAACTCAATTTTGGTACCATGTTTTAGAATGTGTCAAACTGACATGGATTGTTTATGGAAAGAAAAAAAAAAAAAGGAAAATTCATTTAATTAAGCCTTTTTATTCTTTAAAAAAATCCCAAGCATTTTGCTTTTAATTAAAACAAGCAACTTCTTCTTTAAGTTTTTTATTCTAATTATTGGGCATTAAAGGAATTTATTGAAGTAATTATTTATTGTAAGTTATGTATTCTATTAAAGTTGCCTTGTTTGAAACATCAATTTATTTTCATTGTTATAACGAAAGTACATTTTTTTTTCTAAAGTATAACTTTTTTTTAATATATACCACTTATATAATAAATTAAATAAAGTGTTGAAACTAAATTCTTGAACACTCACTTTAGTCCATGTATAATAATGCACAATGACTAAGTTTTGCAAATTCAATTCTAAAAAATTACCCATATTAGACTATGTAAAGATGTGTAATTATAGAAAAGCAACAGTATCGTGTAAATATATATAGTTATTGTAGTGGTGGAAAATGAGTATTTTATTAAAATTCTTCTCTCTAGAAGAAAATAATGAAAATGTTGAAGGAAATAATAAAAATAAACATTTTATTAAAATAAATGTTTAGAATAGATAATCTAATATAGTAATATGGGTGGTTTTGAAGAGTGATTGTGTAAAAATAGTAAATTAGGTTTTTATACTAAACTAAACATAAATGTTTGCATGAGTTGATACAAATGCTATTACCACGCTCATTTTTCACTATCAATTGAAGAAGTGACAAGTTGATGAATGTCTAAAGGTATTGGTTTAGATAATATTTTTTAAATTTTTTTATAAGATAAAAAAAACCAATTAATTATTTCATTTTATATTTACCATAAAAATTGTATTAAAATTTTCTTAAAATTTATTATTAATGATTGTACTAGGGGCATCTATTAATTCAAAGAATAAAATTTAGGTACAGTACCTTAGATGTTGTTCCTTAAATTCTCCTATTAAGATTTAACCGTATGACTACTTAACTAAAAAATACACTTTTTTTTTTTATGAGAAAAAATCCACATGATAGAATTTTAAACGGGAAACCTAAAGAACAGCACCTAAATACAGTACCTAAGTCTTGCTCTAATTCAAGACACACCAAAGTCCATTTTACCTTGTGTAAGAGCATATATCATCTAGGTTGCATGTGACCGAGAAAGTTTACAATCTTTTCCAACCCCCAAAAAACAAGTACTAATTTTTGTATTCCAAGGAGTGCATATATAGCTTATTATATAGATTGGATTGAAGCAAAAGAGAGCATGTATTGGTATTGACTTCAAAATTGAAGTGCGTTTTTTTTTTTTTTTTTTTTTTTTTTATATATAACATTTTTGTTTTGTTTTTACTTATTTTAAGAATTGCATGGCTTTCAAAGTGGGTAACTCACATGAAACAAGCAATTAGTAAGAAAAATAAGTAGGTAATTCATATTAAACTAGCAATTAGTAAGAAAAATAAATATTAAGCTGACTTATAAGTGCATCCAAAACAGGCACTAAGTAGAAGAGTGGTTTCTAAAGCTAGGACCTTGCCAAGATTGGACTCTCAACCTCTGTTATGTTCTCTTTTTTTTACCTAGTATTAAATTTTAGAACAATGAAATAATAAAGAAACATTGACCCTCCAATCAAGGATGTGACTTAATAAAATGTCAAGAAAAAAAGCCAATTGTGGCCTTAAGTTACTGTTGACTATTATAATCATGCAATTACGTACGTGGAGATCCTTGTATCCATTTTAAATTTATGGGTAGATTTTCTCCCCCTAATTCGATTTATATTCTACTCATTAATTAGTCATTAAGTCACAATTCAAATGTTCTTTTGATACTTAGAAAAAACATGTGCTCTTGATCAAATGAATTATGTAATATTAGTCATGTGTTGTTTAAATTACTTAATAAAGTCATATGATTAAAATAAACTTATATTTTTTAGAAGAAGATGGTTAAAAACTTAAAATAAACTTAAAAACTCATGTATGGTCATGTGTATTACACTCATATTCTTTAGGCTGAAAATGGAAAAACAAATGTAATTCCCTTAATTTTTTTATTTATAAAAATGTAATATCCTTAATTAATAAAGCACTTGTTACGTTGTCTTTTTCTTTTCGTGGGCACGATGTGTCACTTCATATATTAACTCCTCTACATTGTTCGTGGCAATATGCATATTTGATATTGGACATATTAAATCATGCCGGTGGACAATGGGTTTCATTTTCATTTAGCCAACCATATCTGTTTGCTGCAATCAATTTATCAAGTGGAGGTTTGGGTTTGTGAATAGCCAGAGAAATTAAACTCAATTTTGGTACCATGTTTTAGAATGTGTCAAACTGACATGGATTGTTTATGGAAAGAAAAAAAAAAAAAGGAAAATTCATTTAATTAAGCCTTTTTATTCTTTAAAAAAATCCCAAGCATTTTGCTTTTAATTAAAACAAGCAACTTCTTCTTTAAGTTTTTTATTCTAATTATTGGGCATTAAAGGAATTTATTGAAGTAATTATTTATTGTAAGTTATGTATTCTATTAAAGTTGCCTTGTTTGAAACATCAATTTATTTTCATTGTTATAACGAAAGTACATTTTTTTTTCTAAAGTATAACTTTTTTTTAATATATACCACTTATATAATAAATTAAATAAAGTGTTGAAACTAAATTCTTGAACACTCACTTTAGTCCATGTATAATAATGCACAATGACTAAGTTTTGCAAATTCAATTCTAAAAAATTACCCATATTAGACTATGTAAAGATGTGTAATTATAGAAAAGCAACAGTATCGTGTAAATATATATAGTTATTGTAGTGGTGGAAAATGAGTATTTTATTAAAATTCTTCTCTCTAGAAGAAAATAATGAAAATGTTGAAGGAAATAATAAAAATAAACATTTTATTAAAATAAATGTTTAGAATAGATAATCTAATATAGTAATATGGGTGGTTTTAAAGAGTGATTGTGTAAAAATAGTAAATTAGGTTTTATACTAAACTAAACATAAATGTTTGCATGAGTTGATACAAATGCTATTACCACGCTCATTTTTCACTATCAATTGAAGAAGTGACAAGTTGATGAATGTCTAAAGGTATTGGTTTAGATAATATTTTTTAAATTTTTTTATAAGATAAAAAAAACCAATTAATTATTTCATTTTATATTTACCATAAAAATTGTATTAAAATTTTCTTAAAATTTATTATTAATGATTGTACTAAGGGCATCTATTAATTCAAAGAATAAAATTTAGGTACAGTACCTTAGATGTTGTTCCTTAAATTCTCCTATTAAGATTTAACCGTATGACTACTTAACTAAAAAATACACTTTCTTTTTATAAGAAAAAATCCACATGATAGAATCTTAAAAGGGGAACCTAAAGAACAGCACCTAAGTACTGTACCTAAGTCCTGCTCTAATTCAAGACACACCAAAGTCCATTTTACCTTGTGTAAGAGCATATATCATCTAGGTTGCATGTGACCGAGAAAGTTTACAATCTTTTTCACCCCCAAAAAAACAAGTACTAATTTTTGTATTCCAAGGAGTGCATATATAGCTTATTATATAGATTGGATTGAAGCAAAAGAGAGCATGTATTGGTATTGACTTCAAAATTGAAGTGCGTGAGCAGATTATTATTGTATTAGATATCTACATGAATTTCAGTGAAAACTCACTGTAGCCGGAGGTGATTAGCTCATTTCATTTCAGAGAATGTTAGCGTATCTCTGAAAACAATGGCTGATTCGTTAGCTTTCCACATCGATTTCTGCTACTCAAATTCTGGTAGGCAGTTTTGTTACTACTACCGTCCTTTTGCACTAGTTTCATCACTTTTTGGAAAAGAGTGGTTTTAGCATTAAAAATTATTCCAAAACTTTAATTATGAGTAATTGCATATCATTTACATATAGATTTGTCATTTTTTCTTCACCATACATATTTTATCACATCACAACTGTAGCAAATAAATTATATAATAATTTGTGGTACTATTTTTTTTTCTTTTTGGACATTTGCAAAATTAAAATATACAATAAGAAGACCAGTTTCATTTTATAGTGCGTTGAAATCACTTTTTTTTTGCAAAATTTTTCTGAGCTGAGAAAAAAAAAATACTAGCACTGCCACTTCTCATTTAGTTTTGGGTCAACAAAACATAATTTTGCCCCCCCCCCCCCCCAAAAAAAAAAAAGAGTCGATTGGAAATGTGTTTCTAGGAGCAGATCAAGGTGTTATTAATTTATTTATCAAATAGGTGTGTAAAGCATAGGATACGAATCAAAAAAAATCGTACATTCACTTGAAGTTTTGGATTCCGTGGGTTTCAGCATTTTTTTTTTTTTTTTTTTTTTTTTTTTTTTTGGTGTTGAAAAAATTAATGCTATAAGAATATTTATTTATTACTGCATGCACGATCCTAGGCAACACTAATCCATAGGTTAATTTTTTAACAATTCAACATGTTGGGAGTGAATTATTGCTGTGTGTCAATTATTGTCCAAGTCAGTATTTTTTTTCTCTTGCTAGAAATCCGATTCTTCGTCTTATTAGCTATATTTATTGATAAAATTAAAATAAGAATAAATACAAGTTGGAATATCAGAATGAGAGGAAGCGATGTTTGCGGTGGTCACATGTAACTCTTCCATGGCCTCATGCACTCTTTGCCAGTATCCACTGGTTTATGATGCCATCACTAACACAAACCCACACCAGTTTGTGAAAAAAAAAAATGTCACGTACTCACGTAGTGCTCAATATTTTAATGTGTTAATAATATCTACAAAATTCTACTAAAAAAAAAAAATCAAATCATCTTTTCCTTAAAAAATCGAAGTGTAAATGTGGACTAATTGGTCAATTTTTTTGTGGAGACATATCAGTGAAAGAAGTTATATTATTATTACCTATTTTATTTTTTTTCCAAGTAATTATTAATTCTATAGCCTATACATACAATTAGTAAATTTAATGAATTTAAGTGTTTTTTTTTCTTTACGGGATCATCTAATGCATGTTATGGTAACATTTCATAACTTGATTTTGGCCAACAAATTAGTTTTCTTCCTTGAGTAATTTTCTAGTTAGAATTTTATTTGTGGTTAACATATTAAATTAAAATAAGATAGTCAAGAAAGAAAATATTAAGCGCCTAAAAAGTAAGGTAATTATGATATAAAAGTTTGTTTCTCTGTGAGAAATTGTTTGAGAAAAATATTTAAAAGTAGGACTTATTAGTCTGGTAAAAAAATTGTACTCCCTACTGTTTATTTGTAGAGAATAGTAAATTCTCGTGCATATTTTACTTTCAAGATATGTTTGGAACCAAAAGAGATGGAGAAGAGAACAGGGAAAAGTGTTTAGAATATATAACAAAAATTTTAATGCCATTTATTTCACTCAAAAGTATTTATAACTTTGAAAAGAGTTTTTAAGAAAAAGTTGGCCTTATCCTTAATTTTCTTATTTTTCTTCTATTTTTTGATTGGTCTGAGTCTTATCCTATAGGATTATGGCTGCTCATCTTATTTATTCACTCTTGTATATTTTGTAATTGAGTGACATTAAGCAAACACCAACCCTATGGGCTTTGGAGACGATTTTCCATGCTCATAGAGTAATTCCTAAGGAAAAGAAAAGCTTTTTGTTCTTTTTTAATGATTATTCAAGGGCATTAATTTCCAGAATTCTGATGATTTGTTGAACTAGCTTTCATGGAAGAAAAAGCAACTCCACTAAATAAATGGATGCCACCCTAATAAGGTAAGTGGTACCATGCATGCTGTTTGCTAAAGAGTAAAGACAATGATGATTATAATACTTATTATTATTATTATTATTTGATAATTATCATCAACTGCTAATTAATAGATGCATGGGGGAATATTTTCCATGTTCTTTCTCAACAGGCTGTCCTTTTCAGAGACACTTCTGCTGTAATCACTTGGGAGCCCTTTTTATTAGTGAAAACTTCCTCAATTGCCCTTACATGTTTAACAAGTGAACCTTTAAATTAAGCAGCATTATCTTTTCATTAATAATTAACACATGCTCAAACCCATTGTTAAGCATTTTTTCATCAAAATTCTAGCTAGAACAAACTAGTTTTTCCACAGAACAGAAGAGCCTTTATACGAAGTTCAAATCTTAGACACTCATAGATGAATGGATATGATTAATATTCTAGAATTGAAAAAGGCTTGAAATTTATATTCCCAAAAAAAACTAAAATTTTGACAATTTGATTTTATTGTATTCTCTCATATACCCAACATTAACTTGTGTCTTTCTTTTTTATTTTTCTATTCTTTCTTCTCTCTCCTCTCTCACTTTCCTCTTCAGTCTTCTCTCTTTCTCATAACTTCTGTTCCTCTTGGGTTCACGGTTTGAGCTCCACTTTGCCAAATGCCACTGGACACAAAATCCACTTCACCTTCGGAGTGTTGCCGCCGATATGGAGGTAGAGCTTGACAGTGGGGTGATTTGATTTTGTGACTTGGTAGGTTCGTAGGTCTCTAACTGGCGTGGGCATCAGCATTGAGGGGAGATTGGCATGGGTCATCGGCTAAGAGTTCAGTATGGGTCATCGAGTTGATCAGCGTGGGTCTCTGATCGGCGTGGTGGTTGTTGGAATTGTGGTTTGGTTGTGATTGTGATCAGCGTGGGTCTAGGTTGTGGGTTTGTGATTTGGAATTCTGGTCGGCTGGGTATGGGTTGTGGGTTTGTGATTTGGAATTGTGATCGGCTGGTGGTTTTATTTTATTTTGTTTTTTATGGTGGTGGTTGGCAGCGGCTAGCCGTGTGGGTTTGCAAAGAAAGGGGTGGGTTTCAGAGAAAGGCAGAGACATAGATACGAAGAGAGAGAAAGAAGAGAGAAAGCAACATACATAGAATAAAAAATAATATTTAAATGAAGTGCTAAAAGAAATAGAATCTTTGATGTATAATGTATTATAAAATGAGGTGTTAAAAGCTAAAAAATAGTATTTTGAGATGGTAAATGCTAAAAGTTTTGCCTCCTTTGATGGGAATGCTCTTAAGCATTTGTTCATCAAAATTCTGGAACAAACTAGCTAGTTTTCCCACAAAATAGAAGAGCCTTTATACAAAGTTCAGATCTTAAACACTCATAGTTGAATGGATATGATTAATATTCTAGAATAGAAAAAGGCTTGAAATTTATATTCCCAAAAAAAAACTAAAATTTTGACAATTTGATTTTATTGTATTCTCTCATATACCCAAATGGATAGTTAGGTATTGCAATCATGAATGAATGGTTGGGGGCAGGTACTGCAAGTATGAATTTGAATTCATACTCGAACGTTGAAATAATCTAACAATTCCACTAAACTACAAGGTTTTTGGCTAGTACGCGTATATCATCATGCATAAACACGCTCAATTCTCGCGAGTGGGCATGAGTAGACGTAGAGATGCAAAAGAAAATTCAGATAGTGAGTGGAGATAGAGAAAGACACGCAGAGTTTCCACATGCAAGTGTATTGTTATCATGGAGACATGGGCACCATGGCCAAGTCTCTTTTCAAAGAAATGGGAGACATTGCGACATTATCTCATAAACCTTCCCACTTCCTCACGTGCACTTCACGTCGCCTAAGAAGATAAATATCTTATATAGAAGATCTATATCACATATAAATCAGTTTATGGTAGATAAACCACGACTTTGTTACCTTTAACTCTTATAGAAGTACAAAATATGCACTTATCAAAAAGAAGTACAAAAGGGTTTTGAAATAAAAAAAGAAGTACAAAATGGTAGATGCCTGAGACAATCAATGCTGAGACAAATTTTAAGGAATTCTAGCAACAAGATGAGCCAGAGAATTGAATTCTTGCACCCAAATCCCAATCATACAGAACTGTCAAAAGCAACTCTTAGTGATAGTGAAAAGGACAGCCCAAGAAGAGCAGCATGACTCTGATCCATCAATCACTATCTTCTAACTGTAGTCTCATCGCGGCACGCTGAGACCTAGTTCTGAACAAAATTGAAAAAAGAAATGTATTAGCCAATGCAATACTAGTAAATGCTTCATAAAAGAAATGGGCTTATTATGATAGATAAGTCCTTAAGAAAGCTATTTGACTTTAATTTTTTCTATCCATCCGAAGAAGCTAATTAACTAAGGCAAATAATCCTTAGAAGTCAAATGAATTAAAAAAAAATCAGGATTAATTACTATAGTGCAAGAGTTAAATAGTTGCCATCTACCATTACCACAAGGATAGAAGAAAACAATATAAAAGTGATGCTCATGCAACTTCATAAAAGAAACTAATCCTTTAGTTCAAAACTATTAAGAAATTACTGGGGGAAAAGAAAATCTTAGTGGACATAATTATAGCTAATTAAATTAGCAGCAATAACCAGAAAGATAAACTAATTGCAACTGCAAGAGAGTACCAGCTGAAAGCTTGAAAATCCCCCACCACAAATAAGTACACACATTGGCACAAATTATTACATTCAAATTTGATAGTATCATTCTGAATCTTGGCCTGAGTTAATTGGTAACACTAGAAAATTTCTTCAAATCAAAATTAAAACAGTGGAAGTTTTGCATGGGAAACAGTCAAATTTGGACATTGTTTCAACTTGCTGGAGTCCTAGAAAAAACCCCAACTTTGGCAAGATGCGCATACTCATTGGTTCTTGAACCAATGATGAAAGCAAGACAATCTTACTATGAACACAAATTTCATATAGTCTAAAAGTGGTCAGGGATTCAGAAATAAATAAATAAGTGGTCAGGTGACCAGTGTGTGAAGAAAAAAAAAATTTACAAGATTGATTGTGCAACCAAGTCCATGTATTTTAAGCTCGTGAAATACAAGTAATCATGACACTTTAACCAGTGGACTTGGTTTATATATATATATATATATATATATTGGTAAGTTACAGAAATAACCAATAGGTGTTAAACCCACAACCTCACCCTCCATCCATTTTTATCAGACAAGGAAGTGTTATTTAAGTTGGAGTCTATTAGCCCCTTTAACCACTGGACTAGTTATCATTGAAAAGCTTCAAATTGGAAGCAAAAGGTATAGGGGCCAATGAGCTCTAGCTCAGCAGGCACCTCCTCTTTTTAAAGTACTAAGATGAGGGTAAGGTCTTGGGTTCAAGACCCATCGGGTGTGTGTGTAACTTATCAATCAAAAAAAAAAGAAAAAAGCAAAAGGTTTGCACCAACCCTTATATCTCTATGTAATTCATCAAAATGGTAAGAAAATGTGCAATTAAACAGGTCAAATTCCCAGTTATAAGAATTTAATACCATGGCATAATGAGCACTGGTACGACTAGCATAAAACTAAACAAGCTTTTGCAATCTATTAATTTTAGACTTAGTGCATACTTATCAAAGAAGCCTTTTTCAAATCAGTGTCAGGTGCCAGGTGGTCAGTTTGGTTTTCTCAGTTCTGCCTACACCCCTATCATGAGCTATCAAGTACTTCTAATCACATAACTTAAAAGTCTAGGGTCATGCCAACAATATAACCTATAACAATTTAATTTTACACCTCCTTGAGACAATACATTGATGTTTAAGTCAGTATATTTATGAGAAACGACTTTCTAGTAAACACATATTTCTTTTCCTGGAAAAAAGAAGGGAAAGGAAGGGAGTGGTTAGTGATATAATTCAGCAACTCACACTAAGAGATAATTTTGAGAATAACCATAATCTTATCATAAGAAAACAACATTGAAAGCCAAGAGCCATAATGTATATGACACTAAAATATGATGGAGACCATCACAAGCATGATAACATTGGGTCATACACCAGTATGCCTATGCAAGCAGAGCTCCACATCATACTTTCATAAAATATAAGAATAAACATCTTGTATTTATGAAAAAAGAAAAAGAAAACAGAGATTAAATTAAATTTTCATTGTGTTTTATTTGTTACGGATGATCTTCAGTAGGATACATACTGGTTATGTGAGTGTGTGTGTGTGTGTGTGAAAGAGAGGGAGAGAGCCCTATGTAACTAACCAATTATCATTAATAATTCCCCACACAACTCTCCCAACTTCTTTTCAAGCAAATGTTAATATTTCAGAAGTCTCTTCATTGGTAATATTTTCAAAGCTTCGTATAATAACTCCTTGTGCCAATCATGACAGAAACTTCACCATTCCACCCTTTATCTAAAAGGATGATACCATATAAGTCAAAAGTACCCCCTTTGGTTTTTTGTTTGATAAGAGGTGTAAGTCAAAATTACCTTATTATCTATTAATATAAATCTTAAGCAAAAATATAATAGGAAGCACCGTAATGTCTCCTCAATTTCCCCCTTTCTTGGTCTTCCTCTCCTACAAGCTACCTTTATAGCAGTCCCTTGATTATCTTTCCCTCTATCCATTTTCATCAATAAACTGGCCCTCTGACATTGAACAAATTGAGGAATTTGTGTGTGTGTGGTTGTGGTGGGTTTAGGTTAAGAGAATTTGTGGATCTTGGGTTTAAAACCTTTTAGAAGAAGAGTTAAGGTTCAAAAGAGAAGGAAAAGAAAGTAATTAATAGAACATAAACACACACACACACAAATATGTGTGTGTGTGTGTGTGTGTGAATAGTGAAAAGAAATGTGAACACATGTCAGTATTTGAGAGAAGAAGAAGAAGAAGAACCCTATGGCCAATGTGCCTCAATACTCAAAACACTCAATAGTTTTATTAATTAACTCTAACTTGTTTGAGTACAATAAGACACTCATAGAGCTCACTCTTAAGCTTAACTTCTCCTAGTAGAACTATGACTTTTTTTGTTTGTTGATAAGTTAGTAGAATTATGACTTCTACCTTGACTAGTAAACAAAACTTTAGTAGAATTATGACTTCTACCTTGACTAGTAAACAAAACCCTAAATAAATTAAATCAAAGCCCACACATAAAGACCTAAGTTGACAAGAGCCTATTATTGATAGAATTTTTATGAACGTAATTATTACGTATATTATCCTGCTGCAATTAGCTTTTAGCTTGTCCGAAAGGAAAAACTTTGGTGCAGATATGATTGAAGAACTGCCTCTTGCTCATATCTCTCATCAAAAGGTGCTATTCGATAATGTCCACCTAGCAAATCCCCCAATAGAAGTGACCAACCAGGGCCCTATTGATTAATGAAAGAGAGGGTTTATGCGATTGGGCAATTCTACTCCGGACAGCAGGCAGGTCCAAATATATGGCCTACCCCAAGCAATGCTTTTATAAAGTAGCTGGCATAAGCTTGTGTGATCCAGCAATGTCCATGGTAGTAACTAGCAATGCCTTGCTGCAAAAGGGTACATTAGGAAAAAGTCTAATACACACCCTCGGCTCTCTTATGAATTATGATGACAAACATTAGCCTACTAACTAATAGTTTACCTGAAATTATTATTTGACTTCCAAATTTTATTATTCAAGAGACTAGTTAGTTAATATGTCAATCCCACACAGACCGCTGCATCCCAAAGGCTGGTTCTTTTCATCTAGCATGCGTGCACACACACAAAATTACTATTTTTGTGTCTATATTCTTGATTTATCCACTATGTCGGTATGGTAGGTTCTTCGAGCCTAGTTCTCATGCCGCAGATAAATTTTGATTCATCCACTTTTTTCCAAGGGTTTCATGATTGAATATTGAACTCATTTCAAATATGTATTGGGCATTGCTTTTCTATGCCACACACACTCACCTTTTTCTTTTTTTCTATATTCTTGATCTATCACTAGGTCAATCTAGTTGGTTCTTTGCACCTAGTTTTTGTGTCACAGCTATATTTCAATTCATCCTCTTTTTCTAGTGGTTTCATAATTGGACATTGGACCTATTTTATATGATGGGAGTTGTCAGTGTGAATGTCACGCAGGTGTGGAATTGAAACTGGGACCTCATCCTCCACTCCACATTTGTGGGGGAGGAGATTCCATTTGGTCCCAACAATCATTGCCCCAGCACATGTCTAATAACCAAATATAAGTTAATATCAAAAAACAAGAAAGGTAACAGGGACGTTAAATAGTTCAGACCAAACCTTAAGCATTAAATTAAGTAAGAAAATTAAACTCTATCTTTGCAGTAGACCATTGATGAAGAATATTTGTGCCCCAAATAACAAATGTTAGTTCATCCAAGCAGAAAACCAACTGCTATAGAGGCAAAAGGATATGATCCTTTCAACTACACGCTAAATCTTTTCTTCCAATTCACTTTAGAGGCAAAAGATCAGAAAAACCAGATAGCCTGGACCTTTAAAGGAGTTATCAATATTGTATGCCTAAAAAAGACCCTATAAAATAACAAATGCTTATTCTTTTATAAGCAATCAATCAAATTACAAACACAGGAAGACTTAAAATCCAATAACAACTAATTATAGAGTAAAAAGTTGCTTACAGATACTACATATAAAACAGTGGAGAAAATCAAACTCCTGGGTTTGCACTGCAAAGCATACCCTGAGACAACGACCTGGAGCTCGTAGAATCGAGTCCAAGGCACGACGTGAGCCGGGCCGAAGAGACGGCTGAGTGGAGAGGAAGCAGAGACTGAAGAGCACCCAACTGAGGAACCGACCTGAAATTTCAAAATTTTGCAACTTTGTTAAAAATTTTGCTGATTTTAATGAAAACCCATTTGAGAAATCGACCTGAATTTACAAATTTCAAGCACCAACGGTCAAAATTCGAAGAATTGAAAAAAATGACAAAAATGGGGGAAAAAGGGTTTAAGGGGGGCTTGCCCTGGAGTTGTGAGAGGAGAACGGGCCGTGACTGTGCGAAAAGAAGGTGCCGATTTGGGCTTAACAGTGGGTTTGGTGAATGCCGATTTGAAGACAGAGAATGTTGGTTGTGAAAGAGATCTACATCGATAGGCCATTGGAGAAGACAGAAGAGAAAAATTGTTAGGTGTTAGTTTAGGGTTTTTGGTTTTGGCAACTGAGAGTGAGAGGGTTTAGCGTTCTTTTCTTTTCTTTTCTTTTTTTTTTTTAGAAGATTTTTTTTTAAAGGGAATTTCCAAAATGTTAGGCTATAAAAATGATTAAACAAGAAAAAAACTTTGTTTATTTTTATTTATTTATATAATAGATGAATTAAGCTCAACTACAAATTTAGACGTTGCTATAAAACAAGTGATACTCAAATAAAATAATGTTTTTGTAACTAAGATTTGATTTAAGTATATATAATATTATATATTTATTCAATCTGTATCATATAGCCTCTATATTGTATTGTGTAAAACTGTAAATTTGAAAACAAGTTCACAATATATCAAATAATAAAATTATTATTTATAATTTACTGATAATATAAATCCATTTTGTATTAAAGATTAAATTCTTTTTAACAATGATGGTAAATATAATTTTTATATGTTCAGGAGTAAAAATCGGTTTATATAATTAAATAAAAATATATAATTTAGTTGTTAATAATTAGCATAAATTTATGAAGTAAAAAATAAAAATTAGTCATGGTATTTACTGTTTATAAGAAAATAGAAAGCTAATTAAGTAATTTGTAAATAAGCTTGGATTTATTTGATAAGAAAATGAACTAAACTTAAATATGTAATATAGTTTATAGAATGTTCTCTTTCTTCCTCCTCACCCAACATTTTTTCCTCTCATTTATAACTCATTATTAATGTTTTTTTCTTTGTTGAAAAGAACTCTTTATTAGTGTTGATTATTGTTTAATAATTTGTTTGTTGTTTTATCTATTTGCTGATGGAGAATGCTAAAGTTATTGCAAACTGATGTGGACTTCAACAATCTAATAATTGAATTTTTTTTTTTTTTTTTTTTTTTTTTTTGTGTGATTTGTATCACTTCAGTTTGTAAGCTCTATGTAATAAAATTTATAATTCCTCTAGCATTACTCTTTGTTGTCATGCTAACCTTATAGAGTTAAGGATACATGGATAGTTGTCATTATACTCATTACTTTCAACATTGATGTGATTAGCAATGTTCAATCCCCCTCCCTCCCCACCCCCTTCATATCTGAATTTGGGTCCAAAGACATGCAAATCAAAGCTTGATACATGTTCGACAACAAAAACATAATCAAAGGCAAACCGGTAAGCCAATTATCAAATGGACCTAGTCCTGGTGGAGTGGATTGAACTCATGGGCTACTTATAGAGCAAGTGCCACAAGCAATTGGAGTTGTAAACAACCTAAATTGAGCTAAGTATTAAAAGTTAAAGATTGTTCATTTTATTTTATTTCAAATATGAACAGAACTTGAACTCATCACCAAACTAATTAGATTATACATTCAAACTTGGTTCATTTTCTTATCGAACAAGCTAGAGCTTCATCGTAAGCTACTTGAATAACTTGTTTTTTTTTTTTTTTCCCATAGATTAACTTGTTCTTAGAATCTCTAAAACCAGAAGAAATGGATATTCAGAAGTCTGTTTCTAGCAATCTCTGATGGAAGTAATGAGGCTACCAAACAGACTACCTAGAATTTTTATTATAGAGGCATGGATTATGAAAGTTGACCTGCCAAAAACAGAGGTGCTGTGAGAGGTGTTCATCTGAATTTTCTTATGTTTCTGGGCTCTGAAGAAAGAAACAACTAAGGTATATAGGATGATGCAACATTCATTCAAGTGTACATGGAGTACCTTATGTGATATTGGCATATTGCAACTCTTTGTGGATGCACACAAGAGTATACCGGTAAAGCATTTTCAGATGTTTTTTAGACTTTAGAGAGAGAGACCTGGTGAGCTTAAGGTTGTTTCGACTCTAATGATCTAATCATCACCTTGGTGTCACTCCATCGCAACTTTCAGGAAGGATAGATAGGCTGGTCATATTTTCTCATATTCTGATGTCTAACATACTTGGAACAAAATATAAATTTTCAAATAAAGTGGAAGTGACCGGTAGTATAACACAAAGAAACATTGATACAATTCATGTCCTTTTTAATTGCCAAAAGAATGAATATTAAGTTAAAAATTTGCACTTCTACATTTGATCTTACATATATTCAAATCAGTATAAAGGAAAATTCAGGATACCTAACTCCCTTTCTATTACTTAACTTTCTCCAGCTATCTAGGGATTATGTGTACAAGACACCTAATGGCATTTTGTATTAAAAAATAAATAACATTTCTCCTACGGAAAATGGACTAAGAAAAATAAAATCTCAATCAGCCACTGCTTGAAGCATAGAAAAATAAAATCTCAATCAGCCACTGCTTGAAGCATGGTCTGCAGCACCTTGGCCATGTTCTCTTCTCTGGATCACAAAACATTCTCTCCCATCAGAAATGCAGCAAAAGTATTGTACAGAAAACTGACCGGAACTTAGAGACACAATGAAAAAGGTGTTTTTTCTTCAACAATGTCAGAGCAAGCACAGTTTTCCTGTCACTGAATCCACTGATTCTTTTGGTCCTGCTCAAATTAAAAGCAGCAATTAATAGATTTACAATAGAGAAAAAGGTATTTTTGGTTGGTGACTTTATCCAATAAACATCAGTAGCTACAAGGCAATAATATTAATAGCTGATTGTTTCATCATCTAAATAAAAACTTTCACAATACTTACTGTGGCCTTGCTAAAAGTTGTATGAAAAACAAGCAACAAATAACCACTTTAGTGGCAGAGAGAAAAGCATACCAGGTCCAACGGCAAGAACTGTCTTTGACCCAGACAACACCTGAGCAAAAAATGTAAATCAACTGAAGCTGAGACCCAAAATGCATACTTAACACAAATCCTTTAAGATATCTATAATCACATTGATATTACAAAAGTACTCAAAAGGTTCCATAACCCGGAGTTCCATAATATGCATAAATTTGACAGAGAATATAGCTTCAACATTTATTGTAGCATTTACAGGAATCTCGCAAAAGTAATACTAATAAAATAAAGCTATAACATTTACTGCAGTCTAATTGAGGTAAAGTTCTGATCCCTTCATTACACAGAACAACAAAACCTGCAGCCTATGAGGTGAAGCTTGTGACTCAAATCCAAATTATTAAGTGCTTAATACCTGAGTACCTTGTAATTCTAGATTGCAAAAAAAAATGAAGGTTCAAATGGTTCTACTGCATGTTAATCCACCAAGTCTTACACCAGTCAGCAAATGAAAGAACAAACACCACCCAAATGAGAAGTGGGGATGTAATTGCATAACAGTGGACCAATCATCAGTATCATTCGCTGAAAGCCACAAAAAGAGCTCATTCCATATTTTCAGGACAATACCTGTGTTCTTCCAGCATCGGCAACAACAAAAGTTGGAAGGCCAATGTTCTCAGCTGCTTCCTTCAGCTTATTCCTGATAAAAAGCAATACCCACAAATCAGCAAACAAAGAGATTTGTCTCCAATAAATAAATAAATAAGAATGTTTCAAACAAGAGAGATGTTGCCATATCTAGTGAATAATCTATCATTTGCAATGAAATCACATGCTTACATTTCTTGTTGATTCTTGCATGTAACAACTATTTTGGGTTGCCCACATTGCTCCCACTGTCTTAAAAGGGATCGATGGCTGCACTGAAACTTGATGGTATTATTTTCAATCGTAATATGAAAAATATTAATAAATACATAATAAAAGTGGGGTTGTCTAGATTCACTTCATTATTAAACATCTTCACGAAAAGTAAGAAAATACACACTTATTGTCATCTCTGTATTCAAGACTAGAAACTTGAAAAATTACCATCTTTGGTTGCACGCTGCACTTTTAGATACTGTAAATTTTCTTGAGTTAAAAGGAAAAGGAACTAATTTTTTCCTTACATGTGACCAAGTACACAGTTTTTGACATTTTCTAAACAATTCTACCAAGCAAATAATTTTTATTTTAACCATATGGCTAAAGATGGTGAAGAAAGGACAAAATATAATAGTGGTTGCTATTAGAATAACTTTTAAAGATGTAAAAAAGGGTGCGTGGTCGATCAAGCTGACAGTCTGAAGCTTGAAAATTTAGTGCACATGCAATATAATAAGGAACAAAGTTGCAGGTTCCTCTGCGCAAGGAGGAGACTCATAATCAGAACAATGATACCTTTGCATCAATTCCGCATACATGCCAGTGGCAGCATCTGCAAGATCATAAAAAGAATATTTAGTCATCTGTTTAACAAAAAAAGAAAAACAAGAATTCACTGCTGAGTGAAGAGAGACGGGAAGTACTGGACCAGAAGAAATTAAAAATTGCAATCAAATGGAACACCACAATATTAATAGGAGTTTTAGTATCTTACGAGCACATTGAGATGCAATCTTTCCTGATTTCATCTTTAAGTCTTGTCTAACTATGAGAACCTGAGATAAGCACTTCACCCTTTGAAAACAGAGAATTTTTCAAGAAACAGAAATGTCAAATCTACCCAACTACCACAACCGGATATAAACACGCCATTTGAGAAAACATAGAATTTTTCAAAAAAACAGAAACATCAAATCTGCCCCATCAATTGATCTGAAGCCCAACACATAACTAACTCCATAGTTTCAGACATCCAAACAACTGTCTTGGAGAGGTACAACTGTATTGGCTGTGTGCATATAATGATCATTTTTTTTTTACTAAAGCAAGTCCCTAAACAAACCCAATAAGGTTCACTTTGTTCTTTCCATGTCTTAAATCTACAGCTATAAACTGACTATACTCATCAACACAAGAGAGTAAGAGAGTCACAACATTTATCATTAAAATTGAGGATGCATTTGACAGGCCCGAAAAAATTTTATGGCTTTATTGTTTTATATGTAGCATCTGAATTAAACTGGCACCCTAGAAGCTAGAAGCATCAGAAAGAACTAACAAAAGGTCAGTATTCCGCAACCCCCCCCACAACACACACACACACTATATATATATATATATCTCAACAAAACAATTATAGGAATTCAATAAATGTAGCAATACATAATTTTCTACTACCATTTGTGAGCATCACTACTAGTTCCATTGGAAAGTGCTGCTCATGATATAAATTCATAATAAATGATAACCAAACAAGATTGGACACTTCAAGTTAACCTCCAAATGTAACCCATATGGCAAAACAACTTAAAAAAGCATAACCCATGAAGTAAAATTCTACAATAACAAAGTTGCAAGCATAAAAATTTCGTATGGAGGTCAAGTAAATAAGGCAAAACAAACCATTTTGAGCTCTTGGTCACTGTTATTTGAGACAGCAAATTGCGGTTTGCCTGGTGCGAAATTTTTCTTATTGGTTTTGTTTTTGGAGGGCTTAGATAGATCCAACAAAAGCCCAAGAATGAAACCAATGACAAGGCCTGGAATAAAGTTCTCTGGGTTGAAACTTAATGCTAACCATTGTCCTTCTTGCTTTTGCTGCTGCTGCTGCTTCTAATTGTAAAAAAAAAAAAAAAAAAAAAAAAAAAAAAAAAAAAAAAAAAAAAAACAAAACAAAAAACAAAAAACAAAAAAACAAGAAAAAAACAACTTAAGGGAGGATATTCCGGATTGTCTTTTCCTTCTCCTCTATTATCTTGGAAGCCAAACAGAGAGAAAACAAGGAAATTTAATTTAATTTAAAAAAAAAATTAAACCCAGAAAGAAAAAAAAGGAAGAGATGAAGAGAAATACTCACCTTCTTTGGAGACTGGGAAGAGTTCCCAAACGAGCCTAACATGGTGTTTGTTGTGGCTTTTTAGAGAGAGAGAGAGAGAGAGAGAGAGAGAGAGAGAGAGTCACTGTGATGTTATGGGCAGAGAGATTGGGTGGTGACTGGTGAGTATGGACGAGTGGTGCTGTTGCCTGTGGAAGAAAATGGGAAAAGTCATGGCAGTGTCCCACCATGCTTATGTGTCCTTAGATTATTTCTCTCTCTCTCTCTCTCTCTCTTCTTCTTCTTTTTCTCTTTTTTTTTTTTTTTAATTTAATTTTTTCAAAATATTAATTGTAGGCAATAAGCACTTTAAAAGACCCAATAAAAAACCCTAAATTTATGTTATCAAAAGTTTTAAGATATTTTAAAAGAATTTTATTGTTTATATTAAATAATTTCAATCAATCAACCATGATTTTTTTATATTATAGATTTGAGATAGAAATTATACTTTAACTTAGTTAATCTAAACATATATATATGTGTGTGTGTGTGAAGTTCTGAAAACTTGAACCTCGGTCAGAAACACATGAAAAAGTCAAATTCATTTGAGTTATTCTCTCAATTTTTCACCCTACAAAAACTTATATTTATAAAGTGATTATCATGTCAAGGGTACACGATAATTGTTTTAATTATTATAACCCATGAGGCCCAAATATGTTGTAAGCTTATGCATTTGTAGAATAAACAAATTAACCCTATGAGTAATCTAGATATGGTTTATGGCTAACCTAAGATTCTCTAGTATATAATAAATCATTCATTAAGTTAATTGTAAACACTATTCTCAAAAAAAAAAGTTAATTGTAAACACAAGTTAATTGCAAAGATGTAGATGTCAAAGGTGCTTGTTGCCTACCTAGAGCTAATAGGCTGAATCATGTTATATTTTTGCTATTGTTTTTCTCTCTCCTCTGACTCAGTTAACTTTCGTTTTTTGCTTCGGTAAAAGGACACTCAAAGAATATATTATTTATGCTTTCTATGTTCCCCTTGCAAAATACACATAGGAAAACTCCAAAATAACCCCACTGAACAAGTTTATCTCTTGTTGTTAATGCGTTTTTCATTGTAAACCACAATATTCTTAACCACACTCCTCAACTTCCTTCATTCTAAGTGCATTAACAAGTTGCTGCACATAATTAAGTAATAGCCAGAGTTCGTGATGGTCCATCTTGCTGCATCCTCATCATCAAATCCTCATATCTAACAGGTTTCCAAACCTATGTTTTGTTGATAAAGTTATAGTTCACCTTTGCTTCAGCCTTGCTTGCTACATCATATAAGCCAAACTTTTTTTTTTTTTGATAAGATAACAGCCAAACTTTATGAACAAGATAGCAAGGTGCCAATTATGATGCCATATATAGTTCTTGGAAAATGTTAACAAGCATCATTTTGTGCTTGTTAAGGTTGGATTAATATGGGTCATTCTTAACAAACAAAAAAAAAAAAAAACAAAAAAACATAAAGCTGACCCCATAGCTTATATTAATATTTCTTTCTCTCTATGAAACTGGCCCTACAACTTATAAGACTGCTAAAAAAATGACATAAAGTTGTTAACAATCGCCTTACGCTGCTTGTTAACACAACCCTTCAAAATTTATAAACTTTTTGACTTCATCTCTATTAAGTTTGAGGTAAGTCAATTACAAACACAAAGAAAGTACGAAAGATGTTGGAAATATGCATGATCCGTATGAATATATACAACTTCCTCATGTGGTGTAAGAGCATTCATAATTGATATGGTATATGCCAAATGTAAGGAAAATTTAGCATGTGAGGCCCAAAGTAGTTCAATAGACAGAATGCTAAACATGTAAAAATGTAAAAAAATTTGTCATAGTGCTATAGTACCATCGTAAATATATGATAGTACTGTAGCTGAATGGTATAAACAAATATAATATTTTAATATACTCTCTCTCATTATTTCTCTTCCTTCTCTCTTTCTCATCTACTATCTCCTCTCTTTAGACCCAAAACCCCATTTGCTCTCTTCGATGACCCTCTCTCTCTCTCTCTCTCTCATCTGGTGGTTGTTGTGGGTTTCTCTATCTCTCTCTCACCGGTTTTTTTTCCCTGGTGGTGGGTTTGTGACTGATGTGGATGTGGGTCAGGTGGTGCAGCGGCAGCAAGGGCAGGGGATTGTGGTGGCGTGGGCCTAGTGGCTTGGCTGCCGCCGATGAAGCATAAGCTGGGGCCACCGATGAAGCATAACCCTCTCTCTCTCTCTCTCTCTCTCATCTGGTGGTTTGTTGGGGTTCGGCTATGGATTTTGGAATTTGGTTTATTGGTGGTTTGTTGATGATTGGTGGTTTTCTAATTTTGGTTTGTTGGCGTGGTGGTGGTGATTTTGCTATGGATTTTGGATTTTGATTTGCTATGGATTTTGGCTGGGTGGCGAGATCGGTGGCTGAGTTTGATTTTGCTATGAATTTTGGGTTTTGATTTTGCTATGGATTATGGCTAGGTGACAAGACTAGGATTCTGGGTGGCTGGGTGGGTGTTGTAACTATGTTGCTCAGCGGAGGTGGGTGGTGTGACTCAGAAGCTGGACGGTGGTAGTAGTGGTGGGTGGTTGAGAGAGTAAGAGAAATAGAGATCAAAGAGAGAAGTGATAAATATTTTTATATTATTTCTATTTTATTTTATATTATTTTAATGTGTAGTATGGTAAAATAAAAGTTGAGATGTTAGGTGTATTGTAAAATGATACTGTATAATTGATAAAGTAAATTTTTGAGATGGCAAAATAGAATGAGATATGATTTGCAATTGTGAATGCTCTAATGATAAGCATTGATGCAAAACTTTTCCTTTGTTGTTTGCAAATGTAATAGCTTGGTGTTCAATTTATATCACAAAAAGAAAATCATTAAGCCATGTGGGGTCAAGTCACAAGTCACATTCCTTTGGGTTTTAGAAAAAAAAATCATCTACCATAAAAAAAAAAAAATAAAATAAAAATCATATATTATTATATATATGGTTTTGAAACGAGGTTTGACTAATAATATTCTGTGACATTAACCTATTGGATGGACATCTTTATGGGTTTCGTATATCCAGAGGCTCAACCATATATTTATCTCGTATAAGACCATACGGCTCTACGAAAGGCCCATGACGTGCCTTATAGTTTTCCATTACTACAATTTACACACAAAGACACCAAACTCATCAAGCTCTGGCATTCTCCACCTTAATGGTTAATACTGTTTCCCATACCCACCCGCAATCCTTCACGTGTCCCACAAAACTACACAAAGAATCTCTTCCAAATTCCCCTCCTCCCTACAAAACCCCCGTATCCGACACGTATCTCATTTTCCTATAAGGACTCCATCCTTAAAACCAATAACGACACGTATCAAAAAACGACACGCTTCATTTTCTCAAAACCAAAATTTACCACCTTAACTCCCGATGGAGTCTGTTGCCTCCACTTCTTCATCAACATCACACAACCACCGTCCTCAGCCGCGGTTCAAACCCACGCAGCCCATCGCAGACAGGATAGTCCGAGCCCTCCGCCACCAACTCCGCCTCCTCCACCGCTCAGAATCCAAGTTCTTCGTCTTGGGTGCCACGGGAAATGTTTACACTGTAACCTTATCAGCCACACCTTCATGCTCGTGCCCTGACCGTTTAACACCATGCAAGCACATCTTGTTCATCTTTATTCGAGCACTGGGTGTTCCTGTAGATGATGTTTGTCTTCGTAGGAGGACTCTGAGGCCATGCCAGCTCAACCGACTACTCGGCTCGCCTACCTTGCCTGACTCACTTGCAGGGGCTAGCGTACGCGAGAGGTTTCATCAGCTATTCGTTCAAGCAAGGCAAGGTGACAATTTGAGACCAGTCGTTGAGGTAGAAGATGGAACTACGTGCCCAGTTTGCTTGGACGAGATGGGAAAGGAAGAGAGAGTTGTGAGGTGTGGGACTTGTAGGAATCCAATTCATGAAGAATGTTTATTGAAGTGGAGGAGAATTAGGGGAAGAAGGTCAGCTAGTTGTGTGATATGTAGGGCAAGGTGGAGGGGGAGTGATCAAGAACAGTACTTGAACCTGGCTGCTTTTGTTAGCGAGGAGGACAACACAGGTGATCACGGCGGCGGTGGGGGTCTGGGTCTTGGTCTTTGTGGTGGTTAAGTCTATTTCATCATCTGATCTCCGGCAAGAAGGAAAATGCATGTTAGGCTTTGGGTTTGGGATATTTGTTAATTTGTATATATTACATGCGTAGAACTTTGTAAATTTTTAAGGGTTAAACAGTGTTTTCGACTTCAGTTTTTGTTTAGGAAATTAAATTATGTTGTTCACTTCATTCTTAAGATTATAACATCCTGGAATAACGAAAAAAAGAAAGAAAAAAGAAACCACCAAGATAATGATGAAGTAATTCATGGCTTTCTTCTCAAACAAAGAGGAAAAAATCATGGCTTAGATGTTTCCTGATATTAAGGTCCAAGCTAGCGATCTTGGTAATAGAAGTTCCCAATTTCATAAATCCTATCATTCTTTCACTGTATTGCATGCCAACCTTTTTCCTGCAACAATCTCCTAAGAGGAATGTGATTTGCCCCTGCAATAAATGCATGTCTTCTTCTAATTAACCTCAACCCCAGCTGCACCTCTGTTTCCTTCTCAATGCCATTTCCCTCGTAATAACTCTTGCTCCGGTTATCGCAGAGACGCAAACACATCTTGTTCATCTTCGTAAGATGGTATACTTCTGATTGTATTTTATTTTTTTAAGTTACATATTGTGTATGTTAGTTTTTTCAACCCATAAGACATAGCCCAACCAATCATATGTATAATTTTTTTTTTTTTTTGGTTGAGATATAAATATTTTTTTAGTACCCTTATTTTAATTTTATTCGTTATGATTTATTTTAGTATTTTGAGAATTTATTTGAATGAATTTGAAAATTTAGAATATAATTTAGGGATATTATGTGAATTATAACAATCTATTGAAAAGAGAGCTTTAAATAGTTGATAAAACCTTAATTTTTTACTATACTTGGAATATGTAAGCACAACTTATTGACCCAACTCATATTGGTTTCTACATATGTGATGGGTTGGGTTGAAAGAACTTTCTAACCAAACCCATGCATAATTTGTTATTTGAGAGAGAAAAAGAGATTTTATTGGATGTATATGAGTTTGAGTTTTCTTGCTAAAAGTCAAGAATATTATTAAAACTACACAAAAGCAGCATCCTTCCTACAGGCATCCAAGACTGCAGCAGGAAGAATATGTGAATTACAACAAATAGAAGACCTATGAATAACAGCAAATTTAGCTAGACAATGAGTTGCAGAGTTAAACTCTCTTCTAACCAAGTTAAAATTACAACTAACAAAAAATTTGCTAAAGTCTACAACATCACAAATCATAGATTGGAATCATTGGATAGGCCAAGCAACGGTGGAACAACCTTTTTTTAATAGCATCAAAACAACTTTTAGCATCACCATCCACTTCAATTTTTCATCAGAGTATTGTTATCTCTTTTGTATCATCTATATTTGTTCATGGTGTTGACTTTTGTGTGTTTGTCTATTGTTTTTTTGAAGTTATATTTGTTTTTATATTTTTCTAGCTTATAATAATTTTCACAATTAACCTGTGTGAGAGTGCTATCTAGAGGTCTTTCGTGAAACAAACTAAGTTCGATACCTAGGAATTTGAATGTGTTCTCTTTAGAGATTTTGCTAATTATTTTGTGGATCCAATTATATTGAGAAGAAATATGTCAAGTGAGTCATTTACGAAACCTTTGACAATTAGCACTATGATCTCTTATGCCGAAATGAGAGAGAGATAACAAACAATTTTAACATGTGGCAATGCAAAATTATGGATTTCTTAGTCCAACAAGAGTTGGATATTGATTTGTAAGACAAAACTAAAGAGATGTCAGATAAAGGTTGAGAAATATTAATAGATAGACTTGTGGCGCGCCATCCATATGTATTTGACCAATAATTAAAAATATTTTTTTACTAGGGAAACATAGGCTAAGGAATTGTGGGAAAAAATTGGCCGACAAATATATGACCAAGAATGTGGAGAATCAACTCTATTCTAAGAAAAAACAAAATATTAAACTCACTACCACACAATTGAATTATTTCAACAAAATATTAGCTAATTTGCAATATTTAGAAGTAGATATTAGGGATGAGAATTTGCTATTAAACTCACTACTTGATATATATGAATATCTTATTAGCGCATTTTTTTTTCTTTCTAAAATCTTATTACCACATTTTTTTATGAGGATTAATACTACATTTTTGTATGGAAATTATGAGATTAAATGATGATGTGTACAGTGCTTTGATTAACAATGAATATTATAAGAAAGATAAATAAGCTTATAGGGATAGTTTAGTGAGGCTTTGACAATTACAAATATGGATAAGTGAAGAGTTAGAAGGTTGTTCAGTCTTAAAAAAAAAAAAAAAAAGAAGGTGGTTCAATTTTCATGAGAAATAATCAAACATATGAGATTTTATATAAGATTAATATTTTGAAAATTCAATTGATGGATTAATTTTCACTTCTCTTAATAATGTGAACATCAGATTTTACAATTATTCACAAACTCACGTTTTGTATATATTTTTAAAAGATAAAAAGGTTTAAATATTAATTATTCTTATAATGAGATAGTTATTAATCTTAGTCCATCTTGAGATTTTGCAAGTAAAGAGAATAAAAGCATATAATATAATCTAACAATTATTTTTCCCAATCGCCAAAGGGGGCTTGGCTGAGTGGGTAAGGCTCGGACACTTCATGCAACACACTTAGGTTCGAGTCCCGCTGCCCACAAGAGTTTGTTGGTGGGCATCCTTAGTGGGGTTAAAATCCCGCACAGGCAACAACTATAAATATGGTTCGTCTGGTGCCCTACCTGGGGGTGTAATATAACCATAAATCCCCATTTTTATTTATCAAAAAAAAAAAAAATATATATATATATATATTCCCAATCAAAGTTATGGATTATACACATTGAATTGAACCCATATTTTCCTCAAAAAAAAAAAAAAAAAAGGTGTTTTGGACCCTTCACTCTTCAGTCGTGCCCCTTGTGCACGTTAGCATGCCCAAGAGTCTCTCCACACACTCTTCGCAAACCCTCCCAAAACCCTAGAACACTCTCATACACTCCGACTCTCAGCTTCTCCGTCCACAATGCCCGGTGTAACCTCAGGCACCGGCGACGGAGCCTCCGTATCCGGCACCGGAGCTCTCGTCCCGTTATCTCCAGAGGCCCGAAGCCCCTCCGTCTACCCGCTCCACCACGGCCTCAAGCCCCCACTCGCTCGCATTGCTATCTCGTGGGCCAGAGGCAACGCCCTCCGAGTATCGTTCTTTAGTCAGCCCTCCGGCGACGACTCCAACGGCGCCGTCGAGGTCGGTGGGAAGGTGATCGAGGTGAAGCTCACCGACGGAGATGGAGATATCGGCGACGCGCAGTTCCGGAAAATCGCGTACGGTTCGGTCTCGCCGTTCGCGCTTCTTCAGAGCCGGAGGAACTCGCTCGCGACCATGTCGAAGATCTCGTCGCCGTATCACTTTGAGTGGTGAGGAATTTTGAGGAATTTGTTTGTTTTTGCTTTTGTTTGAATATGTTTGGTTGCCTAGAAAGCTGAGCAGAAAGATGCAAAAGCAAAAGAAAAGTTTAAATATTGCTTTAATTTTTTTTTTTTGAGCAACGAGGAATTCACATAAAGAAATTTAAGAATTTTGAAGCTCTTAGTATTGGTCTTGTTGTTGTTATGTATGTTTTCAATTTTGCTTTACTTAGATTTTGTTATTTGTTTGAAGCTTACAATGATTTTCAATATATTAAGAAGGCTGAAATATGATTTTTCTGGCTGTTCAATTTGAATCCATTCCATTTAAATAGCAAATTCATTCAATTTGAGAATGCCCTTCACTGTATTTTGCTGGAGCAATAGTTGAATGTGTTAAACTGTTAACAACATTGGGAGCTATTCTTTTCATAGGTAACATTGGGAGCTTTTCTGTAGAGAAGTGGATGCCTTATTCATTTGAGGATTTCTGATACATATACTGTTTCTTCATAGAATTTTGTGTTTACTATATGGTATTTGACTCTTTCTGCGAAAACCAGGTGGGAGTATGTGATGGAGTATAGCAGGGACATAAAGGCACTTCTGGGCAATCCTAAGTCGCTTGCTAGTCCGTTGATTGATGACCCAAAGACTGTTTTAAAGGTGAATCTGCAAATCTTGATGTTGGGGCTCTTTGACTGTGTACTAATGGACATGGGTTCAACATTAGAATTATAACTTTGAAACTCAATTTAAAAAACATTTATGTAGAATGTTGAGGAGCCAACCAGTTTGAAAGCTGCGTGGGAGCTGATGGAAATATTTTATGCAGACAAGCAATCTCAATCATGGCTACCTGAGCGGCTTGTTGATTGGTTAGCTGTAAGGATCTTTCTTCCACTCTCGATCTGTTGATTAAGTACATTTTGCCATTCTTTCCTTAGTGGTGATCATTTGTGGCTCTGTCATTCTAATGGTGCCATCTTTTGGCAGGATTACGATTGTCTCCTCTCCTCTACACAAGCAACAATCCATTCAAAACTTGTGGATTTTCAGGAAGAGCTTGTTACTTTACAGGTTTGACACTATTCTGTTCTTTCCATTTTGTTCATTCTCATGATCTTTTATCACATGAGACTTCACCATGGTTCATACATATTTAGCTGGGTTGCAGAACATTTTGCTATCAAATTATTGTTACTAGTTTTTAGAGTGGCTATCAAAAGTAGGGTGTTTTTTTTTTTTTTTTTTTTTTTTTTTTTTTTTTTTTTTTTTTTTTTAAATTGAATGCAAACTTTGTTGGCGCAAGGATGTTAATTATGAAATTACTTCTGCGGCATACCATTTTGACTGTTTACCTGTTATTTTTAAGTTCTCTTACTGGTAATATTTTATTTTTACTTATCAAAAAAATTGTTTTATTATTTAGTTTCTCTAGGAAGGTTGGAAATTTTATGATATTCTTCTATGCAGGTCATTGAGGATAATCCTAAATACTGGGAAGTAATATCATCAGCACTTGCAGTTGGCTGGCTAGATATTGTGGTTAGTCAAGTCCTCTTTTCCCCATCTTTTTCTTATTTGTACAGTCTTGTCTTTATTAATTTACTTTGTTGTGCTTTACATTTTATGGTGCCAAAGGACTAGATATATGCTGTTTGTTTTCATGCAGGTGAAAATGTTGCGATTGCATGGGTCTTATCAACTAGATCAGATAAACAATCGTGAGGTTTGATAAATTTACTATGACTTATTGAGTATAATAGTATGTTTTAATATATGTACAAGTGGATCACAGGTTCAAGCTCTAGGGGGAGCATTATAAGGTAGATTAGGATTTCTAACTCAACTCCACCAATATATATATATGATGCGGGAGACACAAGAAGATTTTTATTTAAAATTATTTATGTTTGCAAGTCAGTTTTATTTATATGTTTTAGGTACTAGTAGTTTATTAGGTTGTTAGGATTTTAATTTGGAAGGAAGGTTTTTTTTGCAATAAGGCAATTAGGGTTTCCTACGCGAATTAGAACTAGGGTTTAGTAATCCCTTTATAAGCAACCTATTGTACTTCTTGAGGAGATAGTTGATATTTTAATGAATGAAAAAAAGAGAGACCGCATATTAGAAATCCTTCATACAAGAGAAAGTAGGGGAATGCATCCTCAAAATGATTCTTTTTTCTTTTAGTGGTTATCTCCTAGACAATAATGCAAACAACCATTTGATTGGTAAATGGGTTTATTAAAACCTGGGAACTTGTAAAATTTGTGCTGTACTTAGCCAAACAAATTTAGATAAATGTGGGTCATTTGATGGTCCTTTTTAACTATATCTATGATTTATGTCCAGAAGTTAGTGATGATACTGCAACAATTGGATTTTTTGTCCCACTCTTGACTTATCTCATCTCTGTCCTGCATGTAATTAAACAGACAGAAAATGGACTGGTAGAGGCAGTTGCTGTTCTTATTTCAAAAATGCCACGGCTGCGTCCTGAACTGGAATCTGGAAGATTAGGTGAATGCTATAAAGCCAAGCCTGATTTTGTCAAGGTATGTTTTAGTGTGCCAAATATGAATCATTCTTTCTGGTTTTTGAGATTTTTCTTCCTTCATTAAAAAAATAAAAAAATAAAAAATAAATAAAAAAAACTTAATATCTTTTTCATTACATAGGCTTGGGAGAAATGGAGGGCACAAATTACTAAGCTGGACTGTAGTGCATATTGGGTTCGCTGTGGTCACCACCAGACCAGGGAGGGTTTGAGAAATATGCTACAACTCATGCTGGGAAATACTAACAGTCTCTGCACCGCAACGTGTCATTGGATAGAGTTGTTTATTTCTCACTTTCTATACATAAGGCCTTTCACTGCGGTAATGCTCATTACTATTCTGATTTGTTTGTCTGGACATAAATAAAATTTTATTATCTGTGTTTCTATTGTCTTGCTATTAATTTTTTGTCTGTTTGTTGGAGTCTGAAGTGTCTACTAATTTCTTGTCTTGAATCAGGGTTTAGAAAGCATGTATAATGTGGCGCAGAAATGCATGCAGTTCAAACCAATGTCTGGTTCCCATGGGTTGTTAGGATTAATTATTGGAATTCTAGGAGAAAATACTGAGGTGAGTAATGTTAATAAGATAACGGTACTATACAATCTCTATAAATTTCAATGTTCTTTATGTTAATAAGATAATGGTACTAAACAATCTCTATAAATTTCAATGTTCTTTTTCCTTTTGCCTTTCACGCTCTCTTAAACTCTATCGGACTTTTTAAAATCAGGTTGTCTTAGCAGAATGCTCCAGAGAATTTGGCCCTTGGTGAGTTATGACTTTATCTTCTCTTTCTAATTTTTTATATATAAAGCCATGATTGGAGGTGCCATTATTTTTCCCCTTTTATTTAACTTGAAGTTAGGAATTATAGATTGCTAAACGAAATAAAACTTCAACATGCTTCTGTTTTATTTTTGAGATTTTTTAATGTAACGTTATATGTCACTTATCAATAGGATGGTTGCCCATGCCATAGAGTTGTTGACTGCTGAGAGTGATCAAGCAGAAACTCTTTTATGTGAAGAGCATGATAACTTGGGGGGAATCAGCATAGAGGAACTCCATCGGCTTGTCTATGCTCAAGTTCTATCTTCACATTCATTGACTTGGCAAGTGAGTACAAGGGACTTGGATAGATTGACAATACTGTCATAGTTGAAGTATGACTTATAATGGCAACTAGATTATTACCTTTTAATATATATCATTTTGAGAATCACTTTTACGATACTGTCCAAAGGAATTGGTAACCAATTATGTTTTCCTGATGACTGAGGAAATTTTATATACAACCGAATTGGCCATTTGAAGCTTTTATTCCTCATTTGGCCCAATGACGCTATTATTTAAATTATTTGATAAAATTAATAGTTTTCAAAATTAATTATGTGGCAAATTAACATGGTCATAATTTTTTTTTTAAATGATTATATCAAATTCTTTATTTCAAGAAAATTTTTAAGACATTTTCATCGTCAATTCCATGAAATGTTGTATCTTGTTCCTTATGATATCATACCCTTCCAACCATAATTGCCTTTGTGCTACCCAGTGTTCAGTAGTTTCAATAGATTTTTAGTGCCATCTCTAAGGGTCACTTTCTTATTCCAGACTGTGCCTTGTAAATATGAAGTTCTTTTTCTTTCTGTGTGCATATGAACTGTTGGAAGTTGACTTGTGCCTAGCTATTAATCAACAGGTCTATCAGTATCTCTACTTAGGTGCTTTTTGATATTTGAACTAATGTGTGTTTTTCTCATCTCAAGTAATGCTTATAAAGTTTCGTGCCCCTATATGCTTATATCAAGTAATCCACACTAACATATTCTAGATTGCACCTTGTAAAATATCATATCTTTTTAATTTTTGCACGCATGTGTGTGTATGAATTGTAAAAGTTGACTTGTGGTTGGCTGTTAATCAACATGTCTATCAGTATCTCTTCTTAGGTGCTTTTTGTTTTGTTTTGTTTTTTTTTATTATTATTTTTTTATTATTATTATTATTTATTTGAACTAGTGTATGTGCTCATCTCAAGTAATCCTCATAAAGTTTGATGCTCCTATGTCTTCAGATAGCTCCAATTTATTTGGCATCATGCATAAAGCAGGGAATGGGTTTGCTAGAGATTTTATTGAGCAAGCAACCTGTTCAAAATAATCAAGTACTGCTTAAGGTAATTAATTCACCTTTCAATGTAAGGTTTTTTGGATTTTAGTGTCCTATAATTTAACGGAGATATTTGTGACTGATTCAAGTTGCATATATTTTTATGCAGATTATAGAGATATGCCGTCTGTATGAACTTGACAGTGTTAGTTCAAACATTATGAAGGTATATATTATTTGGTGTAGCATGCTTGTACTATATATGATTATAGGGAATGCACTGCATGCTGTGTTGGAATTATGCAGCATGGAGTTTGGTAAAGATTATCTCCGTGTTCTTTCAAAGTTACATTTTTGAAAGAGTTGCCAGAAATTATCTTTATGTGGAATTCTTGTTAAAGATTTTCAATGTGTAGATTGCTGGAGTATACCACTGGAAGCATGGTAGGAAAGGTTCTGGAGTATTTTGGCTTCAGCAAGCCCGCGATGAAGTTCGTCTTAATAGGATTGCTCAGCAGTTGTTTGATTCTGTTGGAAAGTCGATCTCTGATGAAAGTTTCAAGGTGTATATCTTATGATTCCGTTAAGTCAGGCAACCTGGGATTTCTGTTATATTTTTGTTTACATCCTTTGATACTTAAAGCCTCCTGCAAAACCATGAAGTCTTGATTCTAATTAAATTACTTGATGAAACTCATGTTGTCTATTATTCGTCCGTGCAGCAATGGGAAGGTTTGATTGAATTATTGGGTTCTGAATCTAAGACTGCTGGCGGTTTAGAGTTTCTGCACAAGTAGGATTTTTCTCATATATGCATTCTTTGAGCAGTGGTTTTCTTCATCATTTTTTCTCCAGTCTTTTTCTGGTCTAATCCTTAAATGCATCACAGGTACAGGGATTTCAAAAAATCCCTAAAGCAGGTTAATGATGGAAAAACTAATGATGCGGCTCGGCAAGCTGTAGAATCGCTTATATCGGTAGGTGTTACTTCTACGTTTTTTATTAGTTGCCGTCCTCTATAGTTTTTAGTTTGTTGTATTCAAGCTCTTCCAAATTAAGCGGTCAACATTTGTGCCCTCAAAACAAACTAAATTATCAATCTACCGGTCCATCATATATAGAGGACCCCCCCATGGTGGCAAATGTTTTGGGATTTGATTTGTCATCTCCCATTATAGAGTAATGCTTGTTCTTTTGCTATCTACTGAGTGAGGGTTTCCAATCTTTTTAATAATTTCTTTTATAATGATTCTGTAGCTTATGAAACCGTTCAACACCTCAGTATTCAGCACCTGTAATTTCTTTTTAGATTTGATTTTTGATCATTTCTTTTATCTTGATTTTGTAGCTTATGAAAAACCCATCAACACCTCAGCGTTTTTGGCTGCCTCTTCTATTTGACTCGGTAAGTTCTCATACGGTACAAGCCTCAAGGGTTAGTGATTGCTAAATTAAGACTTTCTCTTTCTGCAAGTTATAGTCTTTGCAATAGATACAACAACAATAATAAAGTCTAAAGGCCAAAATTTGATTTCAGCTATAGATCATTGACAGATAATTGGGTTTGGTCCCATCTATTCCTCTCTGCATTTTATTCCATCTAAAATCACACTTTCTATCACCTCCTTCCAAAGTAAATTTAGGCTTTCCTCTACCTTTGTTTTTTTCATTCCTTTGACTTGAATCAAATCTGTGAACACATATAGGAAATGGCATAGCTGATCCTTATTATTCACTTTTCATTATATCTAGGTCCAATGAAGCACATTACTAATATGAGATGCCCCAACTTGTATTTGTAAAGGATTATGTGGCAAAAAGATATTTTAGATTTAAGGTATAATCTATACAGGCCTGTACTATTATTGACTTATTCTAATTCTTTTGTGCAGTTGAAGCTTCTCAGTTGGCAGGAGCGTCCTCTGCTAAATGTCTCACAGACCAACCTTTTGTTGAATAAACTGCAAGAGTTATCCATGGCGAGGCTGCGTCCAGATTTCATTGAAGCTGACTTGCCGAAACAGGCCTTAAGCTCTGTGAGGCTGGCTCTTGCTACAAACCTTGGACGTGCTATCCTGGAAGAATGATGGGGCCTACTTTCTGCATAACCAGCTTGCCATTTCGGTACTGGGGCTGTTGGACAGCATGTAGGATGGCTGTTTCAATGTGTTCTGCTGAACATAGCATGACAAGCAGTCTTAACAAAAAGTTTAGAGAAGCTGAAGATCATTATGTTGCAAAAGGTTTTTGACAGTCGCATATGTTGTAAATTGGCATGATAGTCAACTGATGCATCCACATATCACATGAGAAGGGCAGTTGCAAAGCGCTTATTAGCAAATTTTGTCTAGGATTGCAACCAAGAGAGAGACAGAGCACTGGTTAGGTTTTCCTGCCTTGATGTTTATTTGTATGTTAACCATTCTGTTGCTTTAGTAAATATCTGAACAGAATTAAGCTCAAAGTAACAGTGTAACGGAATTCAGAGAACATACTCCGATAGCTTAGAGGCCCCATATTTATTGGGTTTTTGAGTGGGGTGTGACCGCTAAAAAATCATTTGGAATGAATTTCAATGTACGTTTATAGTAGTAGAATCATTCATGAGAAAGTATAAACAGGAGCCTGTCACATTATCTATTTATTGATCAGTATTTCAATTCTTTAAAAGGCAATAGACTGAAATTCCAGTCAGTATCTGATGTAACCTCTGAATAATCTTCTTTCTACACTAGTTCGAACATGATGGAAGCTAGAATGAAGTTATCACAACTTAGGCATTGCAAAGTAAATACTCCTCGAGATGCACCAAAAGAATAATCTAGAGTCGATCATATACAAACTAGCGCACACAGTATACACACTGAATATAAATCTGACTGCAATAAGAGCAGCCTGGTTTATAATACATACTAATAACAAATACCAGTACTTGTATGAAAACAATAATGCTATACTATGCCTTGTACCGGTAAGGCCTACAAGCCACTACAATGAAATTCAACCAAAAGAGGGGGGCAGCAAAAACAAAAGAATGGGGGGAAGATTTAGGAAGAGGAAAGAACCACTAGTGGGAAAAAAATTTGCTGCAGATTGCGGTATGGAACAGACAAGAATATCATCGAAGGAATCTCATGGCTTTATACGATGAATATGAATCTCAAAGAATATCCACTATTCTTCACAAGCAAGCCTCTTGGAAGTTCCGCACTCTTTTTGTCTCTACTTGGACTTTGAATCGTCACAAATGGTGGCCAAAGTAAACCAAGACGCTTGGAATGTAATATACAAAGATCACTGCTATTTCTTAAGGCACCTAAAGCTCACCCACCCATGAAAATAAGGAGCCCTCTCAATTGGGCCATCTTTACTAAATACAAGCAGAACTACGAGTAGGTTCTGCAAATGCAGTACCAATGCAAGAAGAGATTTCCCTAGTTTCCATGCCCATGCACCGCAGCCAAGTTTCTCACAGCTTTTTAGGCAAATTATAAGTCTTCTTTAGAAACCTCGTAGCTGCTTCATCATTCCTGTAGCACAAAACACGTAGAAGTGTGTTTGGTTCAGTTGGGTTCCAATTCCCAGAAGTTGGAGGTAATGGAAGTTTGGACCTGGCAGAAGAGCCATATGTCTCCAAGGTCACACGTCTAAACCGCTCAATGAGGCTCTCAGTATCGGTTCGGAAAAGTGGAAGCACACCTGTCACCATAGGAGAAAACTTGTCTATCAACTCAGAAGGCAAGCCATCCCCACCAGCCAAGAATAGATCTTTGAGAGATCTGTAATCATCCTCTATTATCTGAGAGTCTTGCCGGGAGAAAGCACGGGAGGGGCCTCCAGCAAGCAACACCAGCAAGAACCCATCAAAGGATGCTCTCATTATGTCAGTAATCATCCGTGTTCGAACTCTTTCATGCACAGTGTCTGAAATGATCATCAAGTTTTTCTCAAGTTCCTGAATAAAAGGCTCAATCCTAGAAGACGATGGCTCTCCAATGTATAAACCATCCCATAGAACATGACTTAAATCATGGAAAACAATTCTATAAGCCACAGCCTCACACAGTTGCTGAACTCCTTCCACACAAGCAACTGGTGAAAGCTCAAATTTCTTTCCTAAACCATTAGAAAAGTCCTCTGCATGAGCAGATTCAGAATTCCTGAGATAAGTGATTATCCTCTTCTCCAAGGCTTCCAACTCAGTTCGGATTTGTTGCAAAGTGTTTATACGAACACATAGCTGAGATATCCCAAAGGAGTTATCACCATTCACTGTTGCAACCTGAGGATTTCTCTTCTGAGAATTTGGTGTTTTTTCTTTCTTCTTCCCAAAGCTGCCAAACTTTGATCCTACAGTACATCTGGTTAATGATGGCATGGTGGGAACAAACGTAGTTCGTGACCCTGATTTCAAAATAAAGAGTGATGATTACCACATATATCACGCATCTGAAGCTATATGTTCATAATTTGAGATTTGTGAAAGCACTTACCACAGCCTGATTTTGCCTTGGTTATGTAGTATTGAACACATCTGTCAAGACCAGCCATCAAGTCAGGAAGCAATGCAGGATGCATTGGTATTGGCAACTGAAAGAATGCAACCAAAGTTTCATCTAGAATTCGCAAAACTTCAACAGCAGATGGAGCAAATCCTTCTTGGTTTGCTCTTGGATTCCAGACCTAAATATCATAATGAACAAGGTTAGGTGAAGGAAAGATGATAAAGATCTTTGTTCATTTGCCAATGGTCCCTGGACCAAATGCCATCTGCTCCCCTCACAAGTGACAGATGGAGGGTAAGATCATGGATTCACTCCCATGTTGGTGCATGGGTTGTGTATTTCCCTAATTTGAGATAATTGTTCATTTTTATAACAGAATTATTAGTGTCCATCTTTAATTGTTTATCTGCAATAAAGGATGCATAATAAGAAAGGGCATTTAGCATGGTCAAGTAACCAATGTTTGTCACAAGATTTGACAAATGTTGTGTTCAAAATATTCAGGATATTCATTTTTATTTATTTATAAATAATAATAATAATTGTGGGGGATGGACAAACCACAGGCATTAGGTACCACAGATAGTGCTAGACTGCTAGTACCACTGGGCTATCACTTGAACCCCAAAATATTTAGGAAATTCCACCCAAGGAAACTTGATATCATAACTGGTATGATGTTAGATAAATTCTATGCGTGCAACCACACATATAAAACAAGTCAAGCTTTTCACTTATACTACAATGAATAGAAAATATAAAGATGGAAAAAAAAGGGGGTGGGGGGGGACTGAGACGCTTCTTATCCAGCTGCAATACATTTGCCCATGAGCCCACAATAGGATCCAATATAATTGCCAATGAGCTGTGACTCAAATGGCACTTCCTCCTCCCAAAAGGTGTAGAGAGAGTACGGTTGCGGGTTCATAACCCATAGGGCGTGTAACTTATTAAAAATAAAAGACCCAGTATAATTACTAATTAGTCATGATGACAAACTTCAATAACAATGCATCAATAGAGTGAACATATCCTCAAATGAATAATGAGTGCACACCTCTTGTTGCAGATTCCTATCAACCCATTCCTTCAGTGTGTCTAATCTTGTTTTCATCCACCCTTTCACCAGATTGGCAATAGCAGCTTCAGCCTCATAAGGAGGCATCTCACGGATTATTGCCTTCCCCCCATCATCACTGTCCACCGAATCTTCCACAGCTATCTGCACAAGATCCTTCTCCAGCTTATCTGCAGCCCTCAACACTTGAACTGCATCTGGTGTCAACTCCATTATACCTGATACAAATTGTTTTAGCTCATTCCCATAGCAAGCATGAAGGGTGGCTACAGCCACCCCAGCTGCTAAAGGATGCCATATCTTCAATATTGGACTGAACACCTTCTTCTCATTACTTGCCAGCTCACCAACATCCTTAGCAAGGATGGCCAGCACAGGAAGAGGATTTGGCTGGTTTTTGGATGCTCTCCTGCTAGAGTCTGCCTTTTCCATTCGCTATATAATAAAAATTCAAACATTATTTCAGGTGATACATCCAACTTAAAAGAACCCAAAATAATATACTGCAAAAATATGAGTAAAAAAAATGCTTGCTGCCAGGCAGAAATAACACAACCAATAGGTATCCTCATCTCTCTCTCTCTCTCTCTCTCTCTCTCTCTCTCTCTCTAATAAAAAATTCATGCCACCCAAACCTATGTTCAGTGTCCGCTTGAGTCTTGGTTGAGTTCAAACTTAAAATGAGGAAAGGTACAGCCATACAGGTGTATTGAACTAAATTTGAGCAACACAGACAACCTAACTTGAATACTAGAATGCTAAGATTGTTATATAAACATGTCAACATGTCAAGCATATAATACATGGTCTCTCAGTAAATAGGGGACTGACATAATAAAGTTGGTTGCTCATCATGCCCCCAAAAAAATTTGTTCTTTACGGTTATAAAATCTAAAAATTTAGGACAATTAATGTCTTGCACAAATATTTGCTTTTTTTTGGACACCTCTCCCACAGCATTATGGTCTTGTAATTTTACATGTTCTGAAAATGAAACAATGCACATGCTATTTTGTTGAAAGTTTTTTGGGAGGTATATTAAGAAAGCATCCAACATATTGCAACAGACTTGCTTACCAAATTCAATTCTTTATACATGCAATGTAAATAACATAGGGTCTACTAACAATGCAAAATCCCCACCGTATCACATTTTAGACCCTCTTAATAAAAGAGGGGGGGGGGGGGGTGGGGATGAGATGCAGACTGTATGGACTTGCCTGTGCAAAAGCTGTGCGTATTGATGACCTGATGTAAGTGTCAATCCTGTTGCGAGCCACATCAACTTCACCTTTCCTTTTTCTGCGATACTCATTAGATATATCTTCAACCAAAATCCTAGCAGCTGATACCCCCAGAGACACAATGCCCTGCATGGAATCGATATTTCCAGCATCAAAAGTATCATGATATGCAAGGAGCCTTTTCTCTGCCCAACCCAATATCGAACTCAATGTAGAACTCAAGACCTTGGAGTACTCTGGATCCTTTGTTATTTTTGCATCTTTTGCAACTTCTGCAAGCTGAGCATCAGCTGCATACAGCAGGTCCATCTCAACTTGGCCAGTTGCAACAAAACGGTGAAATAAAATCCACGTGAAGCAAATGTTATGGAATATTTGGTTTATTCCAAGAATTACCCAGGTCTTCTTAATGTGTTCCATTAGCTCATCAACTTCATCAGCAATAGACGTTTCGTCATTAGCATCAAAGCAAGCTTCTAGAAGCATTTCATAGAGCCGGAGATTCAGCGGAAATCCATCTGCCCAGTGGCATGTCTCATAGATAGAACCTTCAGATGATCTGCTAGCAAGAGCCGTAACAGCACTACGAAGGACTTGCAGCGATTCATTATTCTTCCCAGTTTCAATGGGTCTATCCAAAGCCCCACGAATAAGTTGCCGCAGCCGCTGTGCAGCAGAATTTGACTTATCCAATGGCATTTGGGGATGCAAAATTAGACCAGCCTCAAGAACTCTCAGAGTCCTCTTTTGCCACGCATCATATTCTTCATGATCAGTAAAGTCCGAAAGCTTGAGCTGCTGTAATAGCTCTAATGGAACTACTACTGATTCAATTCTCCTTCCAACCTGTCACCAAAACACGAAAACAAGGCCATGAAAAGCCGATTACTTAAATGCAACAACGGTTATAGTTGTTTATCCAACACTGAAACCACATTGTAGCATAGTAACAAAAGCTCAAAACTTTCAAAAGTAGTCAATAATTATATCCAGAACTATAGGAGACAATCCAATAAGGAAATGTATTTGAAACCCAAATATCAAAAATTGAATAGAATATCCAAAAATTTATCATGATCCATATAAACTCAATTCCATCAGATCAAACAACAATTAGCATAAACCCAATAAAACATTCAACCAAAATTCCAAACTTTATCAAATGGGTTAAAATTTAATAGAACTAACAATCAGAAAAGACTAAAATTGAGTAATTCAAAAGCAGAAAAGTTAGATCAACGAATCGAAAAGCAAAAAGACCTGACTAGCAACGATTCTGAGAAGAGCTCTACGAACTCTGGAATCCATAGCCTCAGAGACACCCATTTGAGTTCTCATAAGCTCTCCAACGGTCAAGGGCCTCCTCGGCTTGCCGTGACCCGAACCCGAACCCGACCCCGACCCGGGGCTTTTCTTAGGGGACTTGAGTCCGAAAGCTTTCTTGACTTTACTAGCTGCGGTGGAAGTGATGGATCGCTGTAACCCGGGCGAGTTGGGCGAATGGTGACCCGGACCCGAACTCGGCGAGTCGGAATTGCTGGCGCCGTTGTTGAAGTTGTTGGAGGAGGAGACGAAGCTGAGGGGTTTTGCGGTGGAGGTACGGCAGACGGCGACGAAGATCTCGTAGGCGGTGAGGCGGAGGTCGGAATCGGTGAGTTGGGTGGTGGCGAGTTGGCCGAGTGGGGAAGGGAGATCGGGGGCCGTGGGTTTGGCAGGCATTATTGGTGGCGGAATTGGTGGTTGAATTGGCGGCGGAGTCATCTCTCTCTTGGAGTGGCCCAGAGACAAGTCTCTGAAGAGATGAGCCATTGTAGAGAGAGAGAGAGAGAGAGAGAAGGAAATGAGAAGAAACAGTCAGAAAATATATGGACTCAGTGGTGATGAGACAGTAAAATGTAGAGTATACAGACAGAATATAATAAAAAGCAAAAGCCATCTGTATCCGTGAAACTATATGATATGTTGCTGTTGTGTTCTTACCTTTTTGTTTTTTTATTTTATTTTATTTATTTATTTATTTATTTTTGGAAATAAAATGGATGAATAGGTTTTTGTTCATGCTTGTATGATAGAAAAAAGTAATATCTTTTAGCTAATTATACCCAAAATCTAGCTAAAAAAATAGATAAAGTAGTTTTTTGAGATGTCAAATAACTAAAAAAATAACTCCACTGTTATGAATGTTCTAATAGAAAAAGTACTACATTTTAGCTAATTATATTCAAAATTTATCCACATTAGTTTATATAAAGTTGTGTAAAAATATATAGTTGTTACAAATTTACGGTAACCGTGTAAATTTACTAAACTTTCGCCGACACTTTTTTTTTTTTTTTCTTTATGTATTTTGAGAATGATAGAAGAGAGCGTATGATATTTGTTGCATGTGAAAAATGATATTTTTTTTACTAAATTTGATATTTTAAAGAAATATAATGTAAAATATATAATTTGATGAAATGTTTTAAAAAGTGAGTATGTAAAATAGGAAAAAAAATCTTATGTTAAAATAGACAAAGTTTGCGTAAACTAATGTGAATACTATAAATGTACAAAATGAAAAATAACAAAAACTAATAGAAATATAAACTTTAGAATGAAAATGACAAGACTACCTTAAGGTACACAAAAACACCCTTGGACCCTTTTTCTTTTGATATAATCAATTTTACATTTTAGTTTCTATTTGGCATAGTTTCAATTTATATTGTAAGTTTTATAAAAGTATGTGTGGGTACCTAAGGCATGCTTGGTAACGTCTTCAGCATGCTTGCAACGTCCTAGTCGTCCCATATCGAATAGAAACCCCCCCCCCCACTTTCTACCTTATAAGCATTGACGCAAAGGAGTAGTGGTAAGAAGTAGTGGTACACTACTCCTTCGCGTCAATGCTTATAAGGTAGAAAGTGGGGGAGTTTCTATTCGATGTGGGACGACTAGGACTTTGCAAGCATGCCAAGGACGGCCAAGGACGTTACTTGCATGCCTAGGACGTTGCCAAGCATGCCTTAAGTACCCACAGTATGATTATTGTTATTTTTTTAAGATAGTTTCAACTTAAAACGTCCGTTTCTTATGATAATTCTGATAAAAGTATGATTTAGTGAAATTTTAAAATGTAGTATTTAAAGTTATACAAGAAATCTATAGGCACCAAATTTTTTAACAAAATTTTCAAATACTCAAATTTTTTTTCTTATGTTTTAAGGTGTGTAATAAGGTGAGTAACGGATTTGGGCCAATAAGAATTCGGTCTTGGGTTCGAGTGTCCTTCACTAGTGAGCACATTAGTGTTTATCTTTATCTCAATTGCTTTGGACACCCTCTACACATTTTTCTTTTTCAAAAAATATTGTAAATTTTATATAAATTCTGGTGCCTCTAGTGTGTGTCTTTATATATATATATATATATATATATATATATTTATTTATTTATTTGAAATGGCCTATAGTATTAAATAAGCGGACACTTTTTTTTTTTTTTTGGATAAGAATAAGCGGACACTTAAAAAGGCGTGAAGTTGAATATTAGAGGGTGGATTTTGTGGACTTTCTAGGTAACACAATCTTGTCTGAGTGAATTCATCTCCGAGCACTATGTATTAATTTTGAGTTTAAACAGTGTTTCTTCTCGCTTAAGTTTATGAGTTCAAACAGTGTTATTTTTTTCCTAAGTTTCTCAACAACAAAAAAAACTTACAATTTTGATCAAAGCTTTGTTGACAAGCTAGTTAAAATCAACATGATAGAACTTTATATAAAGAGAGACTAACTCATTAAAGTAATAATTTACGTAGTCAGTATGCACGACAATTTTACCATCCAATTTGTTTTATTTTTATTAAAGAAAAATAATAATAAATAAAAGTATGCGGGGATATTATATGTTTCTGAATTCTGACACAAATTTACAATTATTTATTTATTTATTTAATTTTCATTTAAAAGGAAGTATTTATTAATTAAGAGTGTTCTAAAGTTACATAATTGGCGTCGGTATAGAAAATATATGGTCGATTTGGTCTCCACATGTTTGTAAAAAAGGTCAAGCACATTTCATGTTCTTAATTTTATTTATCAAAACTAAAAAAGCTTTCTCATATATCCCATCTCACTTGTATTTATGTTTTGTTTGATATTTGTTCTAAAATTCTATTGGTGCTCCTATCCAATCCATTAATTCTGGCTTTAGCAGTGACCCATTCTTTCATGGGAACCTAACCATAAAAGTAAATGAAACAGTTCTAAAAGAAAAGTAGTTGGTGTGCTGAATTATTTTCAGCCAACTATACACTAATGTCAAATACATTTTATTCATACGTTCACATTAATTTTACTCAGTCCTATATATTCATCCAAAACACTATTAAAAGTCTACGTCTTAAAAAAATGTTTCAAATCAAATTCAAACAAACCCAATACATGTCACTTTCACACCATCAAATCAATAGAATATAGATTATTTGATGAGGAAAAAAAATAATTATTTGTTCTAGAAATGATGATCTTTTATTCGCAAAGAAAAGAAGGTATAGTTTCTAATAAGTTTTAAAAAAATGGATTGTCATATAGTATTGTATTTTGAGTATTTGACCTTAGGCACTTTCTGGGGTAGTCTGTTTTTGTTTTCGTTGGTATGCATAATAATACAAATTGACAAAGATCTAAATAGTGACTGGTTGAGAATGCGCGTAAAATAAACACACATAATTAGGAAAAGTAGAAATGAAAGCTGTAATGGAACATGGAATTTCGGTGGTTAAAGAGAGAAGCATGAGATTAGAAAAAGTAGTTGGTGTTTTTTTTGGGTATTTAAAATTAACACAATAATGACAGAGATTTGTTTATTATACACAACTCAACAACCAATCCTTGCCAAACAGAAGCTGAGAATTGTTCAATAATATAGGGCAAGAGCAGCGTGGCTAATAGCTGGAGATAAGGACAGAGAGCAGCCATATAGCCTATTTGACCTTTTACTTCCTCTGAAATCCAATGTAATTTACCTTGTTAAGTAATTGAAAATTTCCGAGTTTATTGTTCATCACTTTTATCTTTATCTTGTACCAATAGTCCAACACAACCAACCATCATAAACAAAATTCGTGGGTCTATATAGGTACTGCATAAATTTGTGTCTGAGGATGGGCTACCTTACTAAATTTTTATGCTTAAAGTGAAATCTTGAGTTTAATAGGTAAGATAAGACGTTAAAATGTGACTAGACTTGAACAAGCAATGAAAATACGCACCAAACACCAATTATTAGAAAATGCATCAACCACCAATTATTAGAAAATGCATCAACGAATTAAAGTGTTGCAGTGACCAAAATATGTATTGGACATTGACAAATGGATTGGTGAGTGCATGGGTTTAGTGATTTTGTGGACGATCGCTTTAACAAATTGTGTGCGTGTTTTTTTTTGGGGGGCAGGGTAGAGATTGAATTTTGCTATGATTTGATGTGTCATATATATCTTTAAAACTACATTGTGAGGAAAAAAAAAGGGGAGGTCGATGGGTGACTTAAGTTGGCGTTTTCCACCTAGGTGTGATTATAGTGGCACCCTACCCATTGAATTCGAGTTTGTAGGAATCCGGATGAATTATAACTGTGCACTTAGTTCCATCGAGAATGTTAGTGAGCATGAGCCAAAAGTAAGAATTTTTTTTTTCCTAAGCGCTTCCTATTGCAGAATTTGAACTTGAAATCTTCACTACCCAAATCCTTAGGAGTGAACCCATGACTAAGAGAGAGAAACTTTGAACTAACTTTGTTGTTAAAAAAAAAAAAAAAAACGCTAGACAAACTCTAATGTTGTTTCATGTTTGTTGTACTTACAGACAAGTAGGATTAGGATTTCTTTAATGAAATCAGAATTTTCACCTTTGGAATCTAAATTTTAAGAGTTGGAGGTCAAGTATGATATCCGTACAATTTGTTGGGGGGTCACCATAAAAGTTTTAAAATATTAATCTTATTTGAAAAAGTAAAAAAACCAATTTGCATTTCCTTGGAGAATCATCGAAACATGGTGTAGATAATCCTTGTGACCTTGTCTGCTAGGTAAGATAGCGTTAGTGTCAAATGTCTTTTAAGGTACTTTAGTTTAGGTTCCTCTTAGCCTCTTTGGCCTGATTGTCGGTAGAGTCTAGTTGCATGTAACCACTGGTGCACCAATTTTCGGGTAGATTGTTACTTTCTTTAGGAAGTCGGTAGTTTTTACAAACACAGGGCAAAGAAAAAGTAAAAAAGTAAAAAATTAAAAAATGATTTCTTGTGTTTCTCTTCTTTGTTATTGATTTTGACTAAAGTGGATCTGAAAACCATAGTTTAACACTAAGTGTCGTATAATGATTCCTATTATTAAAAAGGTGCATTCAATATGATTAAAGAAAAATTTAGGAGAACAAGACAAGTAACAAAGATGGAACAAGCTTAAGGAACAGAACTGGGTCGTCAATAATACGAGCCCAGGCAAGTTAAATGGCCAAATGGGCCTGCAGCTTGGTTTGTTACGAGAGAGTGATAACAAAAACGGCAAAAATGGCCCATTAGCATTAATTTTTGAAATATTTAGCAACAGAGCACTGTTTCGGAAATAATTAGGGAAATACCACTTTTTCCGAAAACGCCGCTATAGGGCCCGAAAACGTCACTATAGGGCTTAAAAAACGCCACTATAGGGCCCCTTGAAACTGTTATGGGACTTACAAAAAAAATTTTTGCAGGAAAACGCCGCTGTAGGGCCAAAAAACGTCACTATAGGGCTTAAAAACGCCACTATAGGGCCCCTTGAACCTGTTATGGGACTTATAAAATTTTTTTTCAGAAAAACGCCGCTATAGGCCCGAAAAAGTGGTAGATTGCTATATAGTTCGGAAACAGTGTTTCTGAGCAAATTATTTCCAAAATTGATGGTAATGGGCCATTTTTGCCTAACAAAAACAGATAAACAGTTAATTTTTTTTTTTTTTTTTGAGAAAGAGATAAACAGTTAAGCTAAGCGTACATTGAAGAGAAACTTATTTCCTTCTAGTTGAGTAAGTGATTAAAATTAAAAGATTAATAATCAAACTAGCCTCTAAGCACGCACGTTCACAACATATTCTTAATCTACGTACATTATGAATATAGACAGTGATTTTTTTTTCCTTTTTGCATTATTATATAATTATATACTTGATTGGAATTTCCTTTTATGAGAAAGCATATTTTTATCTCTTAAAGTTAGGCTGTAAATTTAAACACATTTAACCTTTTTACGGTCTTTTTTTTTTTTGGTAATATCCAAGCATTTATGGTATTTTTGAAACTTAAGCTACACAATACCTCATACTAATAATAAAAACAAAAATGTCACTGAATATTTTATTCTGTTGCTTATTAAAAAAAACAAAATTTTAGATACACTAAATAATTTTCTATTTTTAGGATGATTCACCACATTTTATGTATACAGAGCATCCACATTGGTGGAACTAAAAATTTTAACATTTAACATCTCAAAAAGTAATTTTATCTATTTTAACATATAATTTTACAACACACACTATATTGATAGTCTTATTTTTACCATCAGCCAAATACTATTCATTTTTTTTTATCAATTCCTCTCTCAATTCCACTATGTCACGAAACCCATCTAAGTGATAATATAATATTTTTTTAATACCTTTTTTTATCTGCTGCTGTCTTCGATACATTGTGTATAGCTTGTTGGATGATTTGGACATGCAGGAACAGAGTTGTTTTTAACAACAAGGCTCCTTGTTATCATGGGCTATGGAACCGGGCTGACCTGTACAGAATGGAATATGTAGAAGTACAGCAGAAAAACATGCAGGACGGCAGTTTGAAGACAGCAAGGTGGATTCCCCCTCAGTCAGATGGTATTTATAAACTTAATGTGGCTCTCTCCCAATCAAAACAGTCATATTCAGTGGGTATTGGACTCATTATCCGAAATAAATTTGGAGAAGTGTTAGCGGCTGCTTGTGATAAAGGTGTGAAGGAATTAAACCCTCTGTGTACTGCCGCTTGTGTGGTGAGGAAAGCTTTACTATTCTGTCAAAGTACAAGTTTTTCCAATGTGGAGGTGGAGTGTAATTTTGCAGAGTTGGTGGACTTGCTGAATTCTGATCGAATATGCTCTCTAGAGGTGGCGTGGATTTTGGAAGATATTGCCATTATTAAGGATAGTTTCAATTTTATTTCTTTTTCTAGTATCCCTTTGAGATGTAATCGAGCTGCACTAGCTTTAGCTAATGCTGCAAAAGAGAAAGAGGAGGTCATTGTTTGGTTAGAAGAATGCCCCTCTTTTCTCTTCCCCATTGTACATAGTGATATACATCAATAAAGTCTACTATCGTTTCTGCTCAAAAAAAAAAAAGTCTAGGCAGTTCACTGTAGCAAGAAGGCAAAAATATTTGCCTTTAGCTCCATTGATGTTGGGCACTAAATTACTTTTTTTTTTTTTTTTTGAGAAAGCACTAAATTACTTAATTGGAGTTTGAGGTGGAAACCACCTACGGTGATGCTAAGATGACAGTACGAGTGATTGTGTAGATAATTTATGATGTGACATGCTATTATTGCTAATTGGTTTTAGAGAAAGGGAAAGTAATGTAGAGGGGATGGGCACTTGGGACTTGGGAGAGCGATAGAGGGAATGAGAGAGAGAGAAAGCGACAAGAAAGATTTTGGTGCCTTCGCAGTTTGACAAAGTATGGGCTGTTCGTGAAAATCCTTAGATTTTTGTTTTGTTTTGTTTGTTTGTTTTTTTTTTTTTTTTAATGACCTACCGTCTTTGTAAATCACTTTTAATGCTTTCTTTATAGATTTCATTATAATTCAAAACACAATAAATCAATTGTGTAAAAATGCAGTTTTTTAATTTTGGAAGAATGTGTTGGATATATTTCAACAATTTACTTTTACGATAAAGCAAAAGGAACAAAATACATATCTAATAATAAGCAATGACAAATAGAAGTGATAGGCATAAGCAATAAACAAACATTGAATATTTGTAAAGAAAAATCTGCAAATAATTAAAAACTCACAGACTAAATGCGTGAAATGATGAACAATTCAGATCAAGTCTTGTATTTGACACAATCTCTTGAAAGCAAATTTCGCCCCTCACACAATCATTGTGGTGCTTTTAGACTCGCGGACGTCTGCCTCCTAGGATAAAATGATCTACAACATGAAAACAAAGCACTCAAGGTCGTGCTCTACAAATTACTCAATGTCTCTTTCTCTCTCTTTGACACAAAATGAATGCACAAAATATTATCACTGGAAGAATTTTCTCTAAAAAGTTTTTTTTTTTTTAAAATAAAAAAAATTATGAATGAGAGACTATGAAATTATATGTAACTTAAAACCAAAACAATGTTTTAGAGATAACTGCTGTATACAGACTTACTGACTCAAAAATAAAATAATAAAATATTATTATTAATTGGATAAGTGGGCCTAGTCCACACATGCCTAAAGTCCAACCCTATATCCAGCCCAAACTCATATTCTCTATCATTTCCAATGTGAGATTCAAGGATTTTCACCACTTATAATAACATCTTCAAGTGAACATAGAAAATATCAATTTCTTATTCATTCCATACTATTTTTCCAATAGAATGCTCAATGGAACTTGGAAGGAATGACTCACGAGGTGAATTGTAAACTCAAACAACAAAGGCGAAAGACATGAGAGCTAAATTAATTTTATAAATATTAGGGGAACTTTGAGAATAACAATGTGCTTTTCTTTGTTGAGGTGGTTCTTGATTCCCCATACAAATTGAAACTGTGAAATTTTCTTTTGGAAAACTGTATGATAATGTCATATTTTAAAAGAGTTGATTTTTTTTTTTTTTGGGATGCATTGACTGAATTGTATGGTTGGTGTGTGGCAAATAATTCAAGCATTTGTGTCTGAAAAGGAAAGAGTTTGCTAATGAGGGGAAGCAAGAAGGTCATTGGTCATGCATTATTTGTCTCTCAATTTAGGAGACGCTTGGTGGCAGAAGTAAACTATGGAAAGCATGTTAGAGGTGGAAAAATGATTGATTGAGAGTTGTGAAGCAAGAAACAATAAATGATATCTTGTGAAAGAAGAAGTTATTAGATATTCCGTCCTTTTCCAAGTAGCATGGAATGTTCTTTCCTAAAGCTTACATTTACCTAATCTGCATTTAGCATTGAAGTCATATTCTTATCCATTCTCTAGTTCTTAGTCATCAACAATGGCTGGTCCTTCATATATATATATATATATATATATATATTTTAATAAAATTGGTTTGGAATAGAGTTTTACTATGGGATTAATTATATGGAAGTATGAAAAACTTGAATTATTTGATAATAAATTTACTTTCATAAGGTTGTACTATAAGCTGAACATGTTATGTCAAAATGCATTCTACTAGAATGCATTATAATAATGAAAAATTACGTTTGGTATTTGTAAGGTGGTGGGCCTTGTTTGTAATGTTGGGCTACTTCTTACTGCACTAGGCCCGAATTTTCTGGATAGGGGAATTGAGACCGGTCCAACTGGAACTCACCTTGATCCGACTTGTACACAAACTACACCACGTCTGCCAAGCTTTGGTTACATGCCCATGGCAAGCAAAGCCGATATAAAGAAGTTATGGCGGGCAGATATAATACAGATAACACAAGAAAATACAATCATTACTTTTAGCCACAATAAATAAAAGTGAGCAACAAAAGACTTTTCGTACACAGAATAAGCTAAGTGAAGGATAAACAGAGTGAACAAAATCAAAGTGTTAGTCTGTCATGCCAACTAATACACGGGATTGAAACCAAGAAGGGAAAACCGTTCCCTCAACACGAGTAATCTTAGAGAAGAAATTAATTGCTTTAAGGGAACATGCCTAAATGGTTTATGCCCAAATACAGATCTTTTGCCTTTTATAGAGAGCAAGGCTATTGAGGGAGAGAGGAGATCAACCTATTGGTGCATGTCTGTTGTTTTAAACTCTCTATTTTTCTTTTCCTCTCGTTACTTCTTACTCTTTTTTTTTTTTTTACTTCCTTTCCTTCTCAATGCTTACTTCTGGTTATGATTTTTTCTAAAAATTCCTATTACTGTGATTTTTTCCAAATCCCCTTTAGTGCATAGCAAGGGATCTTTTATATAGAGCCTACTGTGACTGGTATTTACTGTTTTAGTCCTTAATTGCCTTTGTCTGGTGTGGGTGTCCTTGCCGACCACTTACTGGTCGTCAGTTGTTCAGCCATCATCACTTACTTGTGCTGGCTGTGCCGTTCCCCTCTGCCAAACAAAGAAGACTATTTTGTTTGTTTGCTTGCTTGTTGGGGTTTTTCTACTCGTTATAATGTGTGTGCTCTCTCTCTCTATCCCTCATTGCATGCACCTAGTGGTTCCAACTCATCATTGCTTTTTTTGTGTGGCATGTTATCTCAGTAAGACATTTCCCCCAAAAGAGCCTGAGTAAGAACCCTAGAATATGTTTTTTCTCTCTCCCCACCGCCAGACCATGCCCTCCCTTACCTCTGACCCATGACCCACCACTTCTTATATTGGCTAGGTACAGGCTGGTGGTGTTTGGGTCTTACGCGTGCTTCACCTTCTTCGCTTGCTACTCATGCATTTGCCATGATCTGGAGATTGGTTTGTATTCTGTCGTGCACTTTTGGCTTCTTATGACGTGGGTTGTTTTTTGATCTGGCATTCTTTATGACTTGCTTCTTTTGGGGATTGGGCCTTGTCGGATCATGGGCCTTCCTTCCCTCGGCTTACTCTGTATTTACTCTGTAACCTCGTTAGCATTTCTTGCCATACCACTCTGCTATTCCTGCTGTAATGTCGTTTGTCTCAATCCTGCTGGGCCTTTTTGAGCCTATTGTTTATTTCCCTCCTAATGACTCAGTGTGTTCACTGGGCCTTTTCTTACATTGTTTGCGGGCTCCTGTGTCCCATTTTCTTCTTGGGCATCCTTGGGCTTCCTCGACTCTTTTCCAATCCTGCTTTTCTATGTGCCTTTACTAACTCTTTTAGGCTTCTCTAACCCAATTACTTTATACCTCATCCTTGGGGCTTATGGGTCTTCCATTAGTCCCTTACTTTCTTTGCTTGTATTACTTTGTGCCTGTTGTGGCCTCTTCTCGCTTTTCTACATACTGCCTATGGGTTTGCTTCTTCTCTCTTTCCAGGCCCATTCAAGCTCGTTTGCTTCCTAAGGACCCACTTTATGAGCCCGTGAGCCGTTCATTCCTGCCACTTGAGCTCAATGGCTTTTTCTTGCTTGCTAACTTTGGTCTGCTTGTGTTGTTGGGCTTTTTCTCTTATTGGGCTTGTCAAAATGAGCCTCAACAGTATTATGTTGTGAGAACCACGAATTTGAAATTATTAGTAATCCATGATAGTGAGTCTCATGGTGGAGATTGAACAATGGAGATGTCCTTTTAATGACTTACATTGGATTCACCATTTAATTTTATTGTACAACAGAAAAATTAAGAAAAGTATTAGGCATATTTTTTTAATGAATAATGCTATGTCTATAAAAGAATTTTTTTTTAGCTCAGATAAAAATCTTAATCTAATGAATATAATATACTACCCCACCCCTCCCCACCCAAGACCACTTAAACTTGGGTCCTCAAACCCCACAAGCCCTTAAGGCTTGGGGAAGTACAATTCCACCCAATGTGAGCGGTGGTATAATGGAAAACAAAAAAAAAAAATTAAGACAAATGTATTTTTTTGGTCATCTTTTATTTGTTGAAATTTATGTTTATAGTGGAAAAGAAAGAAAGAAACCATATTGGAAATGAAATGAATAAATAAAAATGATGGTGATTTGATAAATACCAAAAAAGGCCCCATGGGTGGTTTTGAATCTTTTGATAGTAATCAAACGGCTGTTAAGGCAGGATCAGATTTAAGATTAACGGTGGCAAACAAATTCGCTTCAATCGTGGTGAAGGGCCACCAAATTGACACTTGGCTTAGGTTCAGCGAAAGTCTCCTCACTCCTCGTTAACAAATTTATGTTTGTGAAAGTGGAGTGAAGAGGCCATTTGACTTGTTCTTCTTCAGCTAAACTAAAAGTGTCACTCCAAGCCAAAATTTTAAGGCAAGCTTTCAGATTTCAGATACTTTTTCTTTGAGTCTCTTGGTTTGCTTAACTAGCCTGGTTTGATAGTTGATACTACTTTGTATATTTTTATAGCTACTCTTGGCAATAACCAATTAGAGTAACATTAAGGTTTTGCAATTTACATTTATTTTCATTTGTGTATATGTTTTTTTTTTTTTTTTTAACATTTGATTCCTAGCACAAATAACACAAATTGAGAGTTATGTCAATGTCATCATTGTGTGATGATGAACTAGGCTTAATACTCGAGCGGGTCCATGACCCATGTGACAGAAAGTCGGTCTCTTTAGTTTGCAAGCAATGGCTGAGAGTGGAGGGTCTTACCCGCTTATCCATACGGGTTTTCGAACTCGATTCCCTTCGTCGGTTCCTACCCAGATACCCAAATATAGTCACATTTGAATGTTCAACACTAATCAATGATGATGAGCTTAAATTCTTGGCCAAAACATGTCCCAAGCTCGAGGTCCTTAACCTTAGTTTAGAACGCCCATTCCACGACGAGTTTACAACTGTTTTTGATAATGTTTACGACGATGGTTTATGTGCTTTAGGAAATGGGTGTCACAAATTGTCGAAAGTTTTACTAAGGAGGAGAATTTGCTGGACTGTTGTTTCGCTTGTTAAGTTGGCGCAAAATTTGACAATTATGGATTTGGCAAAGTGCTGTTTAGTTACAGATCAAGACCTTGAAGCTATTGGGGCATTGAATTCTATTACTATTTTGAATTTGGAAGGCTGTTCAATTACAGATGTTGGATTGGTTTCTTTGGCAACAGGGGCTTCATCGAGGTCTTTGAAAAAGTTGGTTCTCGAGGGATGTTATCAAATTACAGATTATGGGGTGTCAAGTTTGAGACAAATGTGTTGCTTGGAGGAGCTTAACATGGCAGATTGTGGCACGAAAGTTTCGAATATTGGATGTGTGGAACTTGCTGCAATTCAAACTCTCAAGAGACTAAATTTGTCGTGGTTGTCAAATGTATCAGATCCTACACTTTTAGCACTAGCTGAGAACTGCCGGAATTTGAAGCAGGTTGATTTAACAGGTTGTGAGTTAATTACTGGAGCTGGAATTCGTGCTTTTGCAAATCATGGGTGTGTACAAGCTCTTGTGTTGAGTTATTGTCGCAATATTTTTGCTTATGATTTGGAACATTTAGCACTTGGATGCCGCTCATTAAAGTATGTTGTGCTGGATAGAGGATGGAAAGCGGCGATGCCTATGAAGATGGTAGAGAATATTAGCAGGTTCTGTGACATAATTTGTAGGCTTTAATGAACAAATAAACATCAATTTGGTTGGCTTGGATTATATCCAGGCTAGTAACTGTTTGTGTCATTTCTTGCTTCTTGATGTGTCAAATTGATGTTTACTATTTGATTTCTGTTGGTTGTGTCATGAAGGTAATGTAGCTGGCCAAATGGGCCCTTAGACGTAAGTTCTGTGGTATTATTAGAAGCCAGGGCTCTCTCTAGTTCGTTTTAGGAGGCCCTTGGGTTAGGTAACCTCATCTGAGGTTCTTTTGTTCCTTTTTTTCTTTTTTAAAGTATGTTTCTGCATTTAAACTTTATATCAAGCAAAACGATGTATTAGGAATTGCAAGCCAGGTGCTATTATCTTCTGTGTCCTTTGATTCATAGGGCTTGATTTTGTATGAGCTATTTTATTTTATATATATAATTTTATAGTTGGGGGATTTGAACCTAGATATCTCAGTTAGGAGGTGTCACTTAAGCTACAAGGTCTTGGCCTATATGAGCTTTTGAGTAAAGCGCATTTTATTGCTTTCTGTTCTAGAGACTAAATTTTTAATCTGAATCTACTAATAGTATAATACAACCTTTTTTGCACATATAAAGAACAGAAAGAAAGGGAAGAGAGAGGGGGGGGGGGGTGGGGGGTTGTGCCCTGAGTAGGGGATGGTGGGAGGTTAAACAAAAATATCTCTTGCATTTCGTTCTACACAGGCTTTGAGAATAGTACAATTGTACAGGATACTGACAAGATGATTTTGAGGTTAAACATTTTTTCTATTTACAACACAATGAAAGTTCAAGGGAAGATATTAACCGAGAGTTCTAGCCAATAGGCCCAATACTATAGTCATTACAAATCCAAAATATGTTCATGAACTTTTGGAGGCAAGAATGCAGGATTAGCTAGTTGTTGCGGTTCTTGCAGCCCAGCTTGATGCATGGCATGAATTATTTATCTTCTGTGCCAAGATGCTTTGATATTCTGCAACTAAGGACTCTGCTCTCCATTAGATGCATTTGTTGCCTTTGTTCATTTCCTCGATTTCCTTACTAATAATTAAAGTTGATAAAATGAAATGATGTTTAGGTGATTTGTTTTCTAAAGAGCTTCTCTGATTGCTAAGCATCTCACCCCCAGTCTATACTGCATCAATTCACTAAAACATCCTGCACAATTTTTCTTTCCTTCCCTTGACTTTGCCACCATGTTAGTCTGCATAATCTTTGGTGTTTCTCTTTGCAACTCAGATTAACATTTTTTTTTTTTTTTTTGAGAAACACTCAGATTAACTTGACTTGTGTTTAGATCTTCAAAGGCTCCGGCGTATCTGAGTGGAAGAATGCTTTGACTGTTGAGCTTAAACAATTTGTCATGAACATAATTATTCTTGGTATAAATTTTAATTTTTATTGGGATTGGATGTATCTGTGAATTAGTGCTCTCATTTATATGTGTGACAGTGTGAGAGACATGAAACATCCTACTATTTAAATACTAAGAACCTGTAATTGGAGTAGCTCTCCCTGATTGCTAGTAAATTAAATGCAGGATGTTCGTAGTTACAGGGTAGTTGCAAGTATAACTTGCAATAGTGAAAAGCTAAACTCGAACCAGAACACCATGGGTCCGTTTGGATTGAATTTATTGTTGCTGAAACTGAAAACTGAAAATACTGTAACAAAATAATTTTTAAATGTGTGAATAGTGCCGTGGGACCTATTTTTAATATTTTTAAATATGTGAACAGTGCTACTATAGTGCATGAACAGTGTTGCTACAGTGGTGAATAGTGATTTTTGTCTCTGCATAATAAATTCATATGATTTTACTGTTCATGCGCTGAAAAAAAAAAAAGGCTGAAACTGAAACGCGCAAAACGCGCAATCCAAATGGGAACCATGTTGCTTCTTGTAAGTTACATGGCCTTTAAGTGCCATATTATATAATTTATATATTTTTGAATGTCTATCAATTATTTGAGCAATATCATTATAATTATATGTTAAGTTTTGATTATCATGATAATTTCATTAAAAAAATGTGAAATTTGAAGCTTAAAAATTTTATTTGTACTGAAATTATAAAAATATAATGAGAATATGGACTACTTCAAAAAAAGAATAATATCAATAAAAACATAAAAAATAATAAAATAATATATTTGTAAAATCAAAGAGATATAAATTACTTTTAGAAATTATTTAATTTGTAAGGAGAACAAATTATTTAAGAATAAATTATATATTATACAAAATTTCAAAATAATTATATATTTTCACCCATGACTAATAGTTTTACATCATAAATAATTCAATAATTAATTATATAAATATAAAAATAATTAAAAATAAATGATGACAAGTTGATGGATAATAAAAATAAAAATTTAACTAAAAAGATATCTAAAAAGTTTATATAGGTAAAGAAAAGATAAAGAAAAGAAGATAAAGATAAAGATAAAGATAAAAAAGGAAAGATTGAAAGCAAAGAAAAGATAAAGAAAGAAACCATAAAGGACAAGAAAAAAGAAAAAAAAAAACAAATAAAAGAATGATGTCGATTTGGAAAATAAATAAAAAAACAAAAACAGGGGGGACAATGAGTAGTATAAATAATCAAACGGTTGGTTCCTCGAAATAATCAAAAGAATAATAATAATCAAACGGTTATACTGAAGAGAAGAGACGGAACAGATTTAAGATGAATCCAATTCAAAGTCTGAAACTTTGACACTTAGCTTTGTGAACGAGGAGAGAGAGAAAGAAGGAATCTGATCTGACTTCTGAGTCCACCCACTGGTCCTTCTTCAGCTAAAGTAGGCATTTCAGATCCTTTCTCTCTCTGAGTGTCTGGGTTTGCTTTACTATAGTCTTTGTTTTATACAATATAGTTTTGTGTTTGTGTTTGTGTTAGTACAATTTTACATTTATATTCAGTTTGTGTTTTTATAAATTTTGATTCCAAACACAAACTGGGCTATGTCACAATTGGAAGATCATCAACTAGGCTTGATACTCGAGTGGGTCAATGACCAGCAGGACAGAAAGTCAGTCTCTCTCGTCTGTAAGCAATGGATGAGAGTGGAGGGTCTTACCCGGTTGTCCATACGGGTTTTGGAACCCGATTTCCTTTGTGGGTTCATACCAAGATTCCCAAATATATTCACATTTGAATGTTCAAGGTTGATCAACAATGACAACCTTAAACTGTTGTCCAAAACATGTCCCGAGATCAAGGTCCTCAACCTTAATTTAGATTGCCCAGTTGAATTTTCTTCTGAAGAATATCTGTTGGCTTCTGATGATGTTGGGGACGATGGAGTATGTGCTTTAGCAAATGGGTGTCGTAAATTGTCAAAGGTTTCACTGAGGACGAGGAAGAATATGGGCGATGTTGGACTTGTTTCGCTTATTAAGTTGGCACAAAATTTGACCAATTTGGATTTGGGTTGGTGCAATAAGATTACAGATCAAGCCGTTGAAGCGATTGGGGCAGCAAATTCTATTACCATTTTGAATTTGGAAGGTTGTTCCTTAATTACAGATGTTGGATTGGCTTATTTGGCAACAGGGGCTTTGTCGAGGTCTTTAAAAAAGTTGGTTCTTGAGAGTTGTTATCAAATTACAGATAATGGGGTGTTGCTTTTGCGGCAAATGTGTTGCTTGGAGGAGCTAAACATCGCATATTGTGGGCGTAAAGTTACGGATATTGGATGTACGGAAATTGCTGCAATTCAAACTCTCAAGATACTAAATTTGTCATGGTTGTGTAATATGTCGGATCCTACACTTTTTGCACTAGCCGAGAACTGCCAGAATTTGATGCTGGTTGATTTAACAGGTTGTAAGTTAGTTACTGGAGCTGGAATTCGTGCTTTTACAAATCATGGGTGTGTCGAAACTCTTGTGTTGCTTTCTTGTTGCAAAATTTCTGGTAATGATTTGGAACATTTAGCACTTGGATGCCGCTCTCTGAAGTATGTTGTGCTTGATAAAGGAAAGAAATTGAGGATACCTATGATGATGCAACGGAATATTAGCAGGTTCTATGACTTAATTTGGAGGTGATTTGATGAACAAAGAAATATCAATTTGGTTGGATTGGATGTGGTAAATAATTCCAAGCCAACATGCTATTTTCTTCTGTGTCCCATTGGGCATAATTCTGTTTAAGCTTTTAAGTAATGTACATTTTTGTGCTTTCTGTTCTACTCATCTTAATTTTTTTCTGAACTTACTAATTGTCAAATTATATATAGGGTTTGAGAATAGTACAGTTGCAATACTGAAGTCTTGCATTTAATTATATAAGAATAGTACAGTTGCACAGGCTACTGACAAGATGATATTGAGCTTAAACAATTTGTTCTGATTAGTAGTTCTTGGCATAGATTTCAATTTTTATTGAGATTGGATGAACAGTGAATTAGTGCTCTCATATGTATGTGGGACATGATTTTTTCCCCACCACTAATTAAATACTAAGTACCTGTCATAAAGGTTGCTCTACCTGATTGCAAGTAAATTAAATGCAGGATGCTCAAGGTAATATGCTAGTTTAAGTATAACTTGCAGTAGTGAAAAGCGACATTCACATCAAAACAATACTTTGTTTCTTCTTTTAAATTACATGGCCTTAAGTTCTGTACTTAATAGAATGAGGTGCTCTATCTGTTCTCTACTTTCAAATTTAAACTTCAGAATTATGTTTATTTTTATATAGGCATGAAATAATATTCCTGCCTGGACTTCATAGTCCATTTTTATCGTAGTAGTTGTCATTGGACATATGATTTACTTGGGTGGGTTATTCTGCATATCAATACTGCCTGACCATTCATGTTTAACCGATTGCCACTTTCATGGATCCTTAAATCTTTTCTAAGCTGTTGCAGCTTAATAAGTTTCCATCTAATATGGAGAATCTCACCAAAAATGATCAGGCTTATCCCTGATTCTTCTACCCCAAACCCATCAAAGCTGATACATAGATTGAAAACAAATGTGCCTATTATATGAAGAATCTTGTTCACAGACTTGGGATAGGGACAGATGTCTGTCCCATTTCTTGTTGCATGAATAGGGCTCAATTTTGTTTCAGAGAATAGAAAATAAATAAAAATTGCTGTAATTCCGTCAAATTTAACGTTGCAATAATATCTATTGGTTAACGCTGCTCAAATATGTGGACTCAGTTTTGTTGTATACAATAGAAAAAGAAAGGTTAATTTAGCTATGTACTAGGGCGCTGGTTAGAAAATGTTGAATTCTCCATCTCATGTTACTCCATAAATTATCATTGATCAATCAATTTGTGTTTGTCCATAAATGGGTCATACATCAGTATAGTATCTGGGATTGTTGTGAGGAGCAATGAGTGTGTATGCCAAGCTAATGCTTCAGTCAGCTTGGTTGGGCCTTTTTCTGTTTGTTAATGTAACGAATTCAAATAAAGTGTGACGAACTGACAATCAATCTAAGAAACATTCATTGACAAAGAAGAGCAAAAGCTTTTCAGTATTTGGACCTAAGCTAGGAGTATCCATCTCATTATAGTTGAGGTGTTTTTTTATAGATGCATCATGACAACAAAAGTGAGCGATATAATAGTAGTATTTCAATGTCGACTTTCATTGTGGTTGCCTTGTGTGGTTTCTTCTACATATTGGGTGCATGGCGTAGTTGTTTTTTTCCATCTAAGGTAAGAAGGTTTTTCAAAAATGTTTAAAGAATGCGATAGCTTAAAGATGTAAGAATGGAATGTGAGAGGTGAAGATAATGCCACAACGATTTTTGATGATATCTAAGAAACGTGGAAATATATCAAGAAGGGGCATCCAAATGGTTTCATAAATGAACATGTTCATGGGAAAGGTGAGGTGAATAGTGAATGAAGTCCCACTTACCTCAATGGGAAAACTAAATAAGCAAAATTTTTGTCACCAAGATCTTCGAAGCCTAAGTCAAAGAAACATAATAGTTAACAAGAACATAAATAATTCCACACCTACGCTATCGGTTAACACAATAAATACTAGTAAGATCCTTTTGTTAATCCTAGATAAATTTAGATTGATTCTAACATTTGGTCACCTCACACCTAAGTATATGTTAGGGGTGTGCAGAAAACCTGCCAACCCACCAACTTGCCAAACCTGACCTGAACTGACCCGACTCGACTCGTCGAGTCGAGTCGGGTTGGTTTTTAGGGCTTGGTGGGTTGGGTTGGGTTACAAAATTTTTTTATAGCAAATCGGGTTGGGTTTGGGTCATAAAATTACAAACCCGCCAAACCCGACCCGACCCGACCCACCCATATTTTAATATATGTTTAAAATATATTATATATTTAATAAATTAAAAAAAAAACCACCTGTAGGGATAAAGGCCCAGAATGACGTGTTGGGCCTTGGGCTTTTGTCCGGGAAAGCTGAATTGTCCGAAGAGAAGCAAGTAGTTATCAGAAGTCCCCAGTGAAAGACTTATAAATGAGGAACGAACGGAAGGTGATCCGAGGAGAAGCTCCTTCTCGGATATGATGAAGATAGCTCAAGTACATATTCCAGCCACTAAGGTAAACCTCCAAAAAGCTCTAGTGATAAGAACGTGTCTCATGATCGTGCAAGAAGGAAAGAGATTCAAAAATATCTATGGGAAAGCTGCTACCACCGCATTAAATGCACTACAGCTACTTTTCTGGCCGCATTTATATGGAGAAGACCTTTGCACAGTGTTGCCTTAGCAAACGCAACTCACAGAAAGCCAAAAAGGGTGTCTGATAGGACAGGTACTCAAGTAAGGGCTCAGATGATTAACAAGTGTAGGATCAAGATGGTCCAGAGAGGGCTATATAACATGAAAGACCCTCCATGAAAAGAGGGAGAAAAAACTTAAAACAAATCTGTAATAAAGCTTTACGAGTAAATATTTAAGAATCGGTGTTCTCGGACCAATCTGAGAACGTTATTCCTTAACAAGCTTTCGTTATCTTTCTCTTTTTAGCATCAAGACCTGTTTTTCTGTTATCTGGTTCACGAAAGCCCAGTTTTCCAATCCATTCTCTACAAATTTATTGTTTTGGGCTGTTTTGGGCTTAAGTCCATATTCCTGTTGGGTTAGGAGTCTAAATCAAGTCCTTACACCAGCTGTAGAACACTTCCTTGATTCCTATTATCATATATAATATAAAATCCTATTAGTTCTTTTAATATATATTTAAATATATTATATAATTAATAAAAAAATTTAATTTTTTTTAGATATATCTTGTTTATAACTGAGTTAGGAACTCATATATATTTTGTTTATAAGTGAATTAGGATATTAGTTTATTTATATTTTGTTTATCAACTCAGTTGGATACTTAAACATTTTTTGTTTACAACTAAATTGGAATATTAGTTTATATATTAATGTATATTTTGTTTATCAACTCAGGTGGCAAGTGTGATATATTTTTTTCTGCTCAATTTAATAGTAATAAAAAAAAATTTGTCTAACCCATGGGTTCAACTCGACTCAACTCAACCCATGTGGGTTGGGTTGGACTTATGTGATGAGTTGGGTTGGGTTGAATTTTTTTTTGACCCACCATGGTGGGTTAGGTCAAAAAATCCCCTCAACTCAACCCAACCCGATCCGACCCGACCCATGCACACTCCTACTATATGTTCAAACTTGTAATTATGTATCTTAATTTGATAAGTGCATTAAGGGCACCCCAATTTACATAAACAAATTAAGAGCAAAAAGCCAAAGTTTGACATAAATTATAATCTTAGCAATTTTTATTCTTCCATTAATCATAAATCTATGATGTTTTTGCTTGATTGGTGTTATCAAACCCTGATTGGATGTCCCAAATACAAATTATTTCATCCAATTTGGTTAAAACTCTTACCGGATTGAAAAACCCTAATTCTCATAATAAACATAATGCTTGAAAACCTATCTTCTGTTAAATCCTTTCACTCTGGTAAAGCTCTGAACAAATGGAGAGTTAAAATCCTTAATTGAGACTTTTAATTAAATTATTGAGCAACTAATTTAATGGAGTGATAGCCAAATTATAAAATCCTCAAATTGAGGTATAAAACCGTAATTCTAATATGTGAAATGTTAAGAGATAACAAAATATAACTAAACAATGTAAACACAAAAAAAGAAAAAAAACAATGAATATTACAATATCAAAGGCAATAAAACATTACCACCGCATACCTTTGGTGCGATAGTCACTCTACAATTACAAATGTTTGTGGGGTGTGGGAGGTAAGGGTCGGGTTCAAGATTTTAAGAAGAGGCTTCACACACATATACATTTAGATTACTTTATAGTAGAATTTTTATCCTGTAAAAAAAAAAAAACATTAAACAGCCATTTTTTTAATTAATTTTTATTAATTTTGTAATGTGTGGTTAAAATTTGTTTTTAAAGAAAGAGAAAAAAGCAAAAAGAAAAAATGATGAAGATTTGGTAAATACCAACCACAAAAAAAAGAAAAAGAAAAAGCGTGAAACTCTCTTCAATAACAAATTTGCTTTGTGAACGAGAAGAGAAGAAGCGATCTATCCCCATCCACCAGTTCTTCTTCAAATTCGCATCTTGGCAACGTAAAGGCTTCTTGGTCAGCAATCTGGGTTTGCATAACTTGCTTCTTTTTCTTTCAAAAGAAACTAGTACATTTGTAGCTAAACATTATTGATTTACATTTCATATTCATTTGTGTATGTGTTTATTTTAAATTTTGATTCCGAGAACAAAGAAGAAAGAGCACAATCTGGGTCATGTCACAATTGGGAGATGATGAATTAGGATCTATACTCGAGTGGGTCCATGACCCAGATGACAGAAACTCATTCTCTCTTGTCTGCAAGCAATGGAAGAGAATGGAGTGTCTTACCCGCTCATCCATTCGGGTTTTCGAACCCGATTCCCTTTCTGGGTTCTTACCAAGATTCCCAAATCTTGTAACGTTTGAATGTTCAAAATCCATCACAGATGATGACCTTAAATTCATGGCCAAAACATGTCCCAAGATTAAGGTCCTCAACCTCAATTTCAAACGCACACCGTATGATGAATTTATACTGGTTTGTGATGATGTTGGGGACGATGGTCTATGTGCTTTAGCAAATGGGTGTCGCAAGTTGTCGAAAGTTTTACTAAGGAGGAGGAAGAATGTTGGGAATGTTGGAGTTGTTTTGCTTGTTAAGTTGGCACAAAATTTGACCAATTTGGATTTGACTTGGTGCAATAAGATCACGGATCAAGCTCTTGAAGCAATTGGTGTAGCAAATTCTATTGCTTCTTTGAATTTGGAAGGGTGTTCATTAATTACAGATGCTGGATTGGCTTCATTGGCAACAGGGGCTTCGTCCAGGTCTTTGAAAAAGTTGGTTCTTGCGGAATGTGATCAAATTACAGATTATGGGGTATCACTTTTGCGGCAAATGTGTTACTTGGAGGAGCTAAACATGGCAGAATGTGGGCCGAAAGTTACGGATGTTGGATGTGTGGCAATTGCTACAATTCAAACTCTCAAGAAACTGAATTTGTCGTGGTTGATTAATGTTTCGGATCCTACACTTGTTGCACTAGCTGAGAACTGCCGGAATATGAAGCAGGTTAATTTAACGGGTTGCGAGTTAATTACTGGGGTTGGAATTCGTGCTTTTGCAAATCATGAGTGTGTAGAAGGTCTTAAGTTGATTTCTTGTTACAATATTTCTGGTTCTGATTTGGAACAGTTAACACTTGGATGCTGCTCTTTGAAGTATGTTGTGCTGGATAAAAGACGGAGAATGTGGATACCTATGGTGATGCTACAGAATATTAGCAGATTCTATGACTTAATTTGGATGTAATTGATGAGTAAAGAAACATCAATTTTATCTCCAGGCTATTGATAGTTTGTGTTATTTCTTGCTTTTTGATGTGGTGAGTAATTGCAAGCCATATGCTATTTTCTTCTGTGCCCTTTAATTCATTGGGCATACTTCTGTTAAGCTTTTTAGTAATGCGCATTTTTGCTAAACAAGCTTGGCGTTTGATTCAGAACACTCACTCTGTGTTCTATCGGGTATATAAATCAAGATATTTTCCAAATTGCTCTTTTATGGATGCAGAGATGGGCAACAATCCTTCATATGGGTGGAGAAGTCTTTTAGCAGCTATAGATATTATTAAAGAGGGATCAAAGTGGCAGGTAGGGGATGGAAGGTACATTGAAGTTTCAACACATAAATGGTAGACACACAAACCGGTTTTCCTGGGAGAGATTCAGCCTAATTTTAATGTGAAAGACCTTATTGATAGTGCCACAGGACAATGGGATAGGGAGAAGCTATTTGATCATTTTGCATATAGGACACGTACGGAAATAGCAGCTGCCTCTGCTAAGGTTGTCTTCAAGGGATGCATTGGTTTGGAAGGAAAACAAGTCCCAAAAATTTACGGTTAAATCAGCTTACCAGATGGCACAACAGATGAAAGAGCAATCACGGGTTGAACACTCAAGGATGGTGGCTGACCGTGGAATATGGAGAAGGCTGTGGAGTTTGAATGTACCACCAAAAGTACGTATGTTTGTATGGAGAGCATGTTCAAATATTTTGCCTACTAGGAACAACTTGCATTGTCGAAAGACAATCCACAGTGTGAGTTCTGTTGTCAACAAGTGGAGTCTGCTGCACACTTGCTTTGGGAATGTCCTTTTGCAAGAAATGTATGAGCCCTTTGCCGAGGAAAAATTCAGAAACACCCTAACAATGCTCAAGATATTTTCATGTTATTTCGTTGGTTGATAGATAAACTTTCACAGCAGGAATTGGAAAGATGGGTGGTAATTGCTTGGGCAATTTGGAATGCTCGAAATAAATTTTATTTTGAACATATCCAAACTCACCCCAAGTCTATATTTGATGAAGCAATTGGATTTTTGCAGGAATATCAAAGATTGGTAGTTGCTCAAATAGATAGTTGAATGGTCTACTTGTGTAGGTTTTGTTTGTTTTTTTTTTTTGTAATGTATGTCAATGGCCTCTGTGTTGTATTTTTTGCATATTTGCTGGACTGAGAACTAGCTCCTGCACTGTGTGTTGTAATGGTCATCGGCTGTTTAAGGCTTTGGCTGTTTGTATCTTCTGCAAAATTACCACATCCTTGTGTTTTTCTGCATAATTGTCTGGTATGCAGATGGCCTTGTGTTATTGTAATGGTCATGGTCATGTGTTTTTTTTTGCATTGTGTGCTGTTTGTATTTTCTGCAGAATTGCAGGAATGAAAACCAGCTTCTGCTAGTCATGGCCTTGTGTTTTGTTTCTGCATAATTGTTTGGTTTGCAGACTAGCTGTTGCTTCCCCTGATGGCCTTGTGCTATTGTAATGGCCAGGGTGGCCTTGATGTATTGTAATAGTCAAAGTTGTCACATGTCATGTATATTTATCATCAATAAAATTTCCACCTTTTACCTCAAAAAAAAGAAAAGAAAAGTAATGTGCATTTTTGTGCCTTTTTTTCTATACACTTAAATTTTTATCTAAACCTATTAATTGTCTAACTAAACCTTTTCTGCACATATAATTAAACAGCTTTGAGGAAGTTTATGCCTTTCCATTATCAAAGTCACAAAATAATTAAACAGCTTTGAGGAAATTTATCTTCACATCTCATTTAATGCAGGGTTTGCGAATAGTTCAGTTACACTGGCTACTGACAAGATTATATTGAGCTTAAACAGTTTATTATGAGCATTGGTAGGTCTTGATATAAGTTTCAATTTTTGTTGAGATTGAATGTATCTGTGAATTAGTGCCCTTATATGTATATAATGTGTGTGTGGGGGAGATGATTTGTTTTTCTTACTAGTTAAATACTAAGAACCTGTAATAAAAGTAGCTCTCCCTGATTGCAACTAAATTGAAATGCTGGATGTTCATGGTAAAATGGTTGTTCTAGGTATAACTTGCAATGGTGAAAAGCCGCATTGGCACCTGAACACCGCTTTGTCTCTTCTATTAAATTACATGGCCTTAAGTGCTGCCCTTAATAAAATGAGGTTTAATTATTGGAATCTGTTCTCTACTTTCAAAGTGGAACTTCTGAATTATGTTTACATTCTTTTGTGGACTTCTTAGTCCATTTTGGTATTTGTCATTTGACATATCTTTTACATGGGTAAGATTATTCTGCATATCCACACTGCCTGATTGTTCATGTTTCCCACTTGCCATTTTTATTGGCCCTTCAATCTCTTCTAAGCTGTTAAAGATCATGCTATCTCCTACATCAGTATAATTATCAGGATCTGTGAAGAGAAATCAGTGTGTATGCCGAGCTAATATGGGCAATCCAATGTGCTTTAGGAAAATTGAAGTTGCAAGAAAAATAGTTGGCAAGTGGCATGCTGTTATATCTGATGACTTTGTTCATATTCATGGAACTTTGCCTAATGTAGCTTTTGATCGGGGCTGATAGATTTTAATGTCCCATCATTTTTTTTTAGAAGTATTATGTTTCATAACATTTTTATAATACTTTTACAACAAATCTTAGGTGGTAAGTTATTATGAGTTTTTAATTTGAATTCACCACTAAAATTACTTTCTTACTCACTAATAACAGAAAGTAACAACTGACCACCTAAGATTTGTTGTGAAAGTATTGTGGACATAACATTTTTCAATATATATATATATATATTTTGGTGCTAAGTAAGTTAATTCAATGCAAAATACGAGTTCAATATAAATGAAGTATAAAGAACCAAATCATGTATCTAATTCTATATCTAAAATTAGAAGAAAATAGAGTTAGAAAGAGTTTGCTTTCCAATGCAATTTGTTTTTTGCTTTCCAATGCAATTTGTTTGCCTAGCTAGAAACAACTAAAATTTATTAACTTTTTATATAATGCTATGAATGGTTTGTTACTTATTAGTTAGAAACTTATATAAGTATATGATATGTGAGTGTGTTTATTATTCAATGTACTCATATGTGTATTTCTAACAATAATGACTTAGGAGAAGAAAACCATTTCCAAGACAAAAAAAAGAAAAAGAAAGAAAGAAGAGATTCCATTTACAAATGTTTGCCTAGTTGCCGCATAAATAAAATGTCTCCTCGGCCCCTCCCATGCACAAATAAAATAATAAAGGAAGAAAAATAAAATTTTTGATTGAAGGAAGATAGTTTGTTAATTTTATTGAGATTAAATTCAATCTGGACGGGTGTAAAAGATTTAGGCCCTCCAGTAGCAACTTGACACGCTAGATTTTTTATGCAATGCTGGACCAAATTTTAATTTTTTAGGGAGACCGGTGTTACTGGCTCTCTAAACAAAATGTTTAACTTTGTTTAATTGCCATGTAGCGTCTCCAAAGTTTCCACAAGCTCCAAATGTTATAGAGGAGCAATCATCTGGCAAATTTGGTGGTTATGAATTAGCTGAAGGAGATATTCCCTGATTTAGCTAGAGGAGCATCCTCTGTTCGATACAGTGGAGCCACATACTCTCTTCCTAATGTTACTAGTCCAGTGCCAATGTTAGTACTCTCTTCCTAATTTGCCATGAAAGGAAATGAATGAAAGGATACAATGCTTAGTGTTGGTTTATGTACTGTGCACGGGTTTCTTTTTAATGTTAATCTAACTTATATTATAATGATTCATCGAAAAAAAAAAACTTATATTATAATTTAAAAAAGAATGAAGATAATCCCTCAAAAGAAACATTTAATAATAAGAACTTAATAATCATCTCCTCTTTATAAAGAGTATTTACAGCAAAAGCCATTTACATTCCTTAAATTGTATTTTAGACCAAGGCCATTTTTTTTTTTATTTTAAAATTCAATGAGGTGTAAATTACATACTTATCTATTAATAAAATGATGCATTTTTACATTGTAGTTTTCTTCCTTGTCCTGTTTAATAAAATAATTAAATAAGTGACAAATTCATATAAAATACTTGAATCTAGAGGGACAAATGATTCTAGTTAAAACACACATTCTGATAGGCACCTAATATTACCTCCCCCAATCACACAGACATACAAAAAAAAAAAAAAAAAAAAAAAACAGTTAGGCGGTTGAATAAACTGAGTTTGGAGTTTGGACATAGCTTCAAAGTTGAGAAAACAAAGTATAAAAGGCATTGAGATCCAAACCACTGAGAAAGAAAAACAAAAAGAGAGAGAAATCCAAACCCTCTGTCTCTGTTTATTGCTCCTGCACTTACACCATGAATCTCTCCCCAATACCCTCGACCCCTTCCTTTCCTCCCAACTCCAAGGAGCCCAACACCCAAATTCTACTAATAGTCCTACCAATACTAGTAGTCATTTTTGTTGTGATCATTTGCTTCGTTTTTGATTTTTTCCAAGAATCTAATACCCATCAACAAGTACATCGCCATCGGCAAGAAGTGCCGGAACTGGAAATGCGTGAAATTGTTGGTGGAGTTGACCCTCATTTACGTGACAACATACCCAACTTCGTCTACCAACCTGGCATTAGTGGCACGGTTCCCTTCGAAGAAAGAAAGTGTGCATGGTGCCAAGAAGAGTTCACTAATGGAGACCGACTCTCATCCTTACCATCTTGTGGCCATGTGTTCCACTCCGACTGCATAGGTGAGTACATGATCCGCAGGAATACCTGTCCTTTTTGCCGTCAGCCTATCGCCCTTTCCAGCGGTCCAAGATTGAATCTTTAATTGTTCCATCATTCTTGTTCTTGATTATCATCATCATTTGGGTTTTTCAGTATGTGAATCTAGTTAGTACATCATGATTAATTTGTAGGATAGCTAGGTAGGTACAACAAATTAGTGGCTTGATTTCTTGTAGCTACTTGGAATAAAAAATACATTTAAATCCACTGTAGTATGGGATTCTTTTTCCACGTCTTTATGAGAAATTGTTTCTGTTTCTACTGTTTCTGGAGGTGTCTTTGAAGCAGTTGAGTTCTTGCTGAAATTGGATTAATTAGACTGGAGTTTACGTAGGAAAGTTAAATGTAATGAATGAAGATTTCATTTGGAAATGGCAATGTTGAAGAACTGTTCATCCCATTAGTTTTTCTTTTGTTCTTTATGTGCTTTACAATGATTTCTTGAATATCTTGTTATATCTGTGTCCGTATAGGGTGGTCAAGAGCGTTTTAACTTAATTACATTGTTTGTATTCCTTTATTAAAAGAGACATGTTTCAAATCTTTCATTTTCCATGCCATTTGTTTGTCTAGCTAAAAATAATTCAAATTTATTAACTTTTTATATAATGCTATGAATGGTTTGTTACTTATTAGTTAGAAACTTATATAAGTATATGATATGTGTGTATGTTTATTATTTAATGTAGGATTTTACTCATACGTGTATTTCTAATAATAATGACTTAGGAGAAGAAATCAATTTCCAAGACCAAATAAAAGAAAAAGAAAATAGAAATTCCATTTACAAATGTTTGCCTAGTTGCCGCATATCTCCTTGGCCCCTCCCACAAATAAAATAATTAAGGAAGAAAAATAAAATTTTTGATTTTCTGTTTTTGAGAAGGAAGATAGTTTGTTAATTTTATTGAGATTAAATTCAATCTCGACGGGGTGTAAAAGACTTAGGCCCTCCAATAGCAACTTGACACACTAGATTTTTTATGCAATGTTGGACCAAATTTTAATTTTTAGGGAGACCGGTGTTACTGGCTCTCTAAACAAAATGTTTAACTTTGTTTAATTGCCATATAGCGTCTCTAAACAAAAAGTTTCCACAAGCTCCAAATGTTATAGAGGAGCAATCATCTGGCAATTTGGTGGTTGATAATCAGCTGAAGGAGATATTCCCTGATTCAGCTAGAGGAGCATCCTCTGTTCGATACAGTGGAGCCACATACTCTCTTCCTAATGTTGGTAGTCCAGTGCCAATGTTAGTACTCTCTTCCTAATTTGTCGTGAAAGGAAATGAATGAAAGGATACAATGCTTAGTGTTGGTTTATGTACTGTGCACGGGTTTCTTTTAATGTTAATCTAACTTATATTATAATGTAAAAAAGAATAAACTCAAAAGAAACATTTAATAATAACAACTTAATAATCACCTCCTCTTTATAAAGAGTATTTACAGCAAAAGCCATTTACATTTCCTAAATTGTATTTAGGACCAAGGCTAAATATATATATATATATATATATATATTTTTTAAAAATTTCAGTGAGGTGTAAATTACATACTTATCTATTAATAAAATGATGCATTTTTACATTGTAGTTTTCTTACTTGTCCGGTTTAATAAAATAAGTGACAAATTCATATAAAATCCTTAATCTAGAAGGACAAATGACTCTAGTTAAAACACACTCTCTGATAGACCCCTAACATTACCTCCCCCATTCAAATGAGTCTCGACTTGAGCCAAACAAACGAGTCCCCTCCTCAAGCCTCTCTCTCTCTTCCTCTCTAAACTAAATCTCTCTCCAACATTTGGAGAAAAATAATTAAAAAATTTGAATCCGAATATTCAACATGTATAAGAATTCACTTTTGTAAAAAAATAATAATAACAATAATAATAAAAAATAATAAGCATGGATCTTTAAGATCCAGATTCCTATCAAATAATTAATTAATTTCGCTATTAGCAATAAGTTGCCTCTTTTGGTCTCTCTTTTATCATGTGTGAAAATAAATTCACACAAAAAATGTGCAAAATACCAAACTTAGAGCATTAGCATCAGTATGTTTAAAATCTTGCAAAATAGAAAAAGTTGCTTATTTTACACATTTTGAGCAAAAAAACACCCATATCAATGGGTGTAATATGGGCATTTATACATAATTGCTACAGTAACCATGCATATATGCACGGTTACTGTAACTCTTCTATTTATTATTTTATATTTTTTCTCTTTCCTCTATCATCTATCATTTCTTATCTGATTATCTCTCCTCTCTCATCTGATCTCTATCTTCCTCTTCCCTCTTAATCCTTTTATCTTCTCTTAAATCCAACAACAAATCATAAAATTCTTCAAACTTGATCTAAATCAAGATCCCAAATTCATCAAACCCTCTCCTAAAAAAAAAAAATCATCATACCCTTATAAATAATCAATCCGAAATTGCAAAAGAACAAGAAGAAAATGTAGAAATAGTAGAAGAATAAGCGTCACTAATGGCGGCTTTAGTGTTCCTCAACAGCAACTCAAAGCCTCTGAGTACTTTATCACAACCTCTTTTTTTATTTTGGATGGGATCACAGCCTCTTCAATGTACCTAGACCGAAACATTAAATTTACGTTCTTTTTAAGCTTACCCACCATCTTCTCAAAAAAAAAAAAAAAAAAAAAAAGAAGCTTACCCACCAAGAGTTTTCTCTCTTTAGCTTCTTGTTTCAGCATTAGCAGAAAAAGAAGGAAGAAGAAGATGTTGAAGAAGAAAAAATGGAGAAGAAAAAGAAAGGAGAAGGAAAAGAAAAAAAAGAAGAAAGAGAAAAAGAAAAAGAAAGAGATAGAGATCAGATATAGTTGGCATGTGTGTTAAAGTTGGTGGAGCCTTAGGTAGCTGTGAAATAATAAAAAAATGTGAGGAAAATATTATTTAAGTAAAAGAAGGTGTAAAATAAACAAATTGGCGTGAAAGTTTTGTAAAATTAACTGTGAAAAATAGAAAAAGAAAATTTTTTTTTTTGGCAAAATAAAAGGAAAATTTACATCCACATGCTCTTAAAGTTTTCAACCAGCAATAGACGCGCCTCTGTTAGAACCTCACAAGTTGCGTCATTGCCCAAAGCGCAAAGATACTAAAATTAAAGTTACTTTTATATATATATATATATATATATATATATAATTTGTGGGGTGTATTCTTGGGGTCGGGGTAAAGTTTTGGGCTGCTGTCTTTTACACACAGACATATAAAAAAAAAAAAAAAAAAAATCAGTTAGGCGGTTGAATTAACTGAGTTTGGAGTTTGAACTTGGCTTGAAAGTTGAGAAAACAAAGTATAAAAGGCATTGAGATCCAAACCACTGAGAAAGAAAAACAAAAAGAGAGAGAAATCCAAACCCTCTGTTTCTGTTTATTGCTCCTGCGCTTACACCATGAATCTCTCCCCAAAACCCTCCACCCCTTCCTTTCCTCCCAACTCCAAGGGGGCCAACACCCTATTTCTACTAATCGTCCTAAAAATACTAGTAGTCATTTGTGTTGTTTTGATCATTTGGATCGTTTTTGATTGTATCCAAGAATCTAATACCTATCAACAAGTACATCCGCAAGAAGTGCCGGAATTGGAAATGTGTGAAATTGTTGGTGGAGTTGACCCTCATTTACGTGACAACATACCCAACTTTGTCTACCAACCTGCAGGCATTAGTGGCACGGTTCCCTACGAAGAAAGAAAGTGTGCATGGTGCCAAGAAGAGTTCACTAATGGAGACCGACTCTCATCCATACCATCTTGTGGCCATGTGTTCCACTCCGACTGCATAGGTGAGTACATGCTCCGCAGGAATACCTGTCCTTTCTGCCGTCAGCCTATCGCCCTTTCCAGCGGTCCAAGATTGAATCTTTAATTGTTCCATCTTTCTTGATATTGATTATCATCATCATTTGGGTTTTTCAGTATGTGAATCTAGTTAGTACATCACGATTAATTTGTAGGATAGCTAGCTAGGTACAACAAATAAATGGCTTGATTTCTTGTAGCTACTTGGAAAAAAAAAATACATTTATAAAATCCACTGTAGTATAGGATTCTTTTTCCACATCTTTAGGAGAAATTGTTTCTGTTTCTACTGTTTCTGGAAGTGTCTTTGAAGCAGTTGAGTTCTTGCTAAAATTGGATTAATTAGACTGAAGTTTACGCAGGCAAGTTAAATATAATGAATGAAGTTTTTATTTGGAAATGGCAAGTTAAATATCATATAGGGTGATTCTTCAAAAAAAAAAAAAAAAAAAAATCATATAGGGTGGTCAAGAGCGTTTTAATTTAATGACATTTTTTATATTCCTTTATTAAAAGAGACATGTTTTAAATCTTTCCTTCTCCATTGTGGCAATTATAAATTATCAAAAATGTAATATTATATATGATGAGATCTTTAAAGGTCAAAATGAAGTTCATAGGCTACAAAGCATTTTCAAAAATTTCATTAATAAGGTTTTATAGCCAAATTCTAAGTACAAGCATAAAGGTGAGCATTGGTTGGTTGGATTGGGTTTGAGGTATTTCTCAACCCTATCCAACTTTTTTTGTTTAAGAAATCTTCAACCAAAACCCAACCCATATGGATTGAGTTGGTTTCGGTACCTTGTTGAGTTGTTACCATTTTGTCAAGGCTAGTAAGAAAATTGAAGTTATTTTATTCAATAAATGATTACATACTACAGAATTGGACGTATTATTATAGTTTTTAAAACTTAAATCTCAAATCCTATAAAAAAAAAGATTCAAATAACAAATTTAAAATAAGACCACAAAATCCATAATGAGTCAAATAAACAAACTTATAATACACACACACATATATATATATATATATTATATTAAAATTATTAATAGCATGAGTTGGATTGGATTAGTTGAATGAAAATCTTGCCAATCCAAACATGACCTAACCTAAGCGTTAAAAAATGACCTTAATCCATCAACCCACCATAAAGCCAACCTCTAAAGATCAAGTTGGGTTTGTGGGGGTGAATGCACACCCTTAATTCTATCTAGCCCGCCTCTTAAATATTGCTCCAACAATCTAGCTAGCTTTGAGCTAGCTAAATTGTCTAACAGTTATAGTTACTTATTATACTAATCACAATGAATTTAGTAAAAACTTTTCTAGAAGGTCATTTGTCTATTTTAGCTACCTATCTTTTTAAATACACATATCATCAAACTCTTTATATAGGAATGGGTTCAAATTGCACTTAGTCTTACAAAATTTAAAAAAAATCAAAGATTAATAGTCACATAATTAATCAATTTTTAAAATTTAAGTTTTTGTAATTTAAAATAATTCATAAAAGATGAGTTTATAGATCAAATGGTAAATTACATCCAATTGACATAAAAATTAGTGTGCATGTTATAAATATATAGAATATGTAATCAATGGTTAAATTTTTAAAATATGAATTTAATAACAAGTTATTGGATGGTGTAACTTGAACCCAACCATATATATATATATATATATATATATATATATAGTGGCGGAGCCAGAATTTTAGTCTAGAGGGGGCAAAATTAAAAGACGATATTAAAAGTGAAATTAATCTAAAAAAATTAATCAACAATAAATAAGAAATAAATAAAAAATTGTTAGCAAATATGAATATATTTCACATTATTAAATAAATAAACAAAAATAACCAATTCATAGCTACTAAAAAATTTACAAACTGATGGAGTAAAAATGTGATTTGTGTTTCTTAAAAAATATAATGAATAAATGTTTAAAATTATTTTTTTGTGATTGGTGACATGCCAATTTGTAAGATATAAGTAGTACAGTTTGTAGTATCTCAAGCATCATTCAATAATAAAATGCTGTAAATAGTATCATAAATAGTAAAAATGGTGTAAATAATGATATAAAATAAAAAATAAAAAATAGTGAAATAGGTGAAACATGTAGCCACATAGGACAAGACAAAAGTTACTTAGAAGAGCAGTGAAATTGGTGAAAAGCTTACATGGTTTGGTGTTTAAGAACTTTTTTTTCTTTCTTTTTCTTGTGTCAGAGTCATTTTCAACCAAGTAAAAGTCATTTTTTTCCCTCTATGTCAGTAAGTAATTACTTTAGACTACTAATACTAGAAAATTTTAGGAGGAGTCAGGGGGGTAGGTGTCCCCCCTGAGCCCCCCTCTTGCTCCGCCAGTGTATATATATATATTCTTTTTTTTTTTTTTGCATTTTTTTTTTTTTGGAAGAAAGGAAGTTTATGAAGGAGCACATTTCCCACCAGGTCCCCCCAAAGGTGAAGGCTTCCCCAGTATATGGATCTGGCTCATCATGAAACTACAAGCCATTACATTGTTCATAATCAAAAAAAATACCTCGATCATCAATTTTGAGGGATCAACGTTGACTAAATTGAATGTAATTCCAAAATATAGAGACCAAATTAATATTTTGGCCATAATAAAATTTGTAGCAGTTATAATATATTTTTTTTAAAAAAAGAAAATAAAAGAAGGAATGAAATCTGTGAGGAAGATAAGATAATTCAAATGCATTTTTGGTTAGGTAGTTTCATATGTGGGAGGATGAAGAAAATAAAAGTAATTTTCTCATGAGTTTTGTATTATTTCTTTTATACCGTTTTAAACTAATTGGTATTTATTTATTTTTTTAATTTATTTTATTTTATTTTTATTTTTTTTTACCGATTACAAACTAATTGGTTTTTAAAAGAAGAGATTATTTTGTTGCTTCTTAGCATAGCAATTCGAGGACTAATGTAAATATTTTTTAATTCTATACTTGTGCTATGAGCCTATGACATGGTCTTCCTCTCAAAAATAAGTGAATAACAATACTGGTGTGAATAAGAAAAAGGATTTATTAGGCAGTTGAATAAACTGAGTTTCGAGTTTGGACCCATAGCTTGAAAGGCTACAAGTTGAGAAAACAAAGTATAAAAGGCATTGAGATGCAAATCACTGAGAAGAAAAACATAAAGAGAAAGAAATACAAACCCTCTGTTTCAATCTGTTTCTTACTCCTGCGCTTACACAATGAATCTCTCCGCAATACCCTCGACCCCTTCCTTTCCTCCCGACTTCAACGTGCCCAACACCCCAATTCCACTAATAGTCCTACTACTAGTAGCCATTTTCGTTGTCGTCATTGCCGTCGTTTATTATATCTACCGAGAATCTTATACCTATCAACCTGGCGTTGATCCTCATTTACGTGACAACATGCCGAACTTCATCTACCAACCTGGCGTCAGTGGCATGGTTCCCTTCGAAGAAAGAAAGTGTGCATGGTGCCAGGAAGAGTTCACTTGTGGAGACCAACTCTCATCCTTGCCATCTTGTGGCCATGTGTTCCACTCGGACTGCATAGGTGAGTACATGCTCCGCAGGAATACCTGTCCTGTTTGCCGTCAGCCTATCGCCCTTCCGGAGGTCCAAGATTGAATCTTTGTTCCATCATTCTTGATCTTGATCGATTGTCATCATCATTTGGGTTTTTCAGTATGTGAATCTAGTTAGTACATCATGATTAATTTGTAGGATAGTTAGCTAGGTACAACAAATAAATGGCTTGATTTCTTGTAGCTACTTGGAAAAAAAAATACATTTAAATCCACCGTAGTATAGGATTCCTTTTTCCACGTCTTGGTGAGAAATTGTTTCTGTTTCTACTGTTTCTGGAAGTGTCTTCGAAGCGGTTGAGTTCTTGCAGAAATTGGATTAATTAGACTGAAGTTTACGTAGGCAAGTTAAATATAATGAATGAAGTTTTCATTTGGAAATGGCAACGTTGAAGAATTGTTCATCCCATTAGTTTTTCTTTTGTTCTTTATGTGCTTTACAAAGATTTCTTGAATATCTTGATATATCTGTGTCCATATAGGGTGGTCAAGAGCATTTTAACTTAATGACATGCATGGTTTGTATTCCTTTATTAAAAGAGACATGTTTCAAATCTTTCCTTTTCCATTGTAGCAACTATAAATTATCAAAAATGTAATATTATATATGATGAGATCTTTAAAGGCCAAAATGAAGTCTATAGACTACAAAGCATTTTCAAAAATTTCATTAATAAGGTTTTATAGCCAAATTCTGAGTACAGGCATAAAGGTGAGCATTGATTGGTTGGATTGGGTTTGAGGTATTTCTCAACCCTATCCAACCTTTTTTGTTTAAGAAATCTTCAACCAAAACCCAACCCATATGGATTGAGTTGGTTTTGGTTACCTTGTTGAGTTGTGACCATTTTGTCAAGGCTAGTAAGAAAATTGAAGTTATTTTATTCAATAAATATTACATACTACAGAATTGGACGTATTATTATAGTTTTTAAAACTTAAATCTCAAATCCTATAAAAAAAGTCTAAAAAAAAAATTTCAAATAACAAATTTAAAATAAGGCCACAAAATCCATAATGAGTCAAATAAACAAACTTATAATACATACATACATACACACACACACACATATATATATATATATATATATTAAAATTATTAATAGCATGGGTTGGATTGGATTAGTTGAATGAAAATCTTGCCAATCCGAACATGACCTAACCTAAGCGTTAAAAAATAACCTTAATCCATCAACATACCATAAAGCCAACCTCTAAAGATCACGTTGGGTTTGTGGGGTGAATGCACACCCTCAATTCTATCTAGCCCGCCTCTTAAATATTACTCCAACAAGCTAGCTAGCTTTGAGCTAGCTAAATTGTCAAACAGTTACAGTTACTTGTTATACTAATCACAATGACTTTAGTAAAAACTTTTCTAGAAGGTCATTTGTCTATTTTAGCTACCTATCTTTTTAAATACACATATCATCAAACTCTTTATATAGGAATGGGTTCAAATTGCACCTAGTCTTACAAAATTTAAAAACAATCAAAGATTAATAGTCATGTAATTAATCAATTTTTTAAATTTAAGTTTTTGTAATTTAAAATAATGCATAAAAGATGAGTTTATAGATCGAATGGTAAAGTACATCCAATTGACATAAAAATTGGTGTGCATGTTAAGAATATATATAACATGTAATTCAATGGTTGAATTTTAAAAAAATGAATTCAATAATAAGTTATTGGATGGTGTAATTTGAACCCAACCATATATATATATAGTGGTGGAGTTAGGATTTTAGTCTAGAGGGGGCAAAATTAAAAGACGATATTAAGAGTGAAATTAATCTAAAAATATTAATCAACAATAAAAAAAAAAAATAAACAATTGTTAGCAAATATGAATATTTTTCACATTATTAAAATAAATAAACAAAAATAACCAATTCATAACTACTAAAAAATTTTCAAACTGATGGAGTAAAAATGTGATTAGTGTTACTTAAACAATATAATGAATAAATGTTTGAAATTATTTTTTGCGATTGGTGACTTGCCAATTTGTAGTATCTTTAGCATCATTCAATGATAAAATGCTGTGAATAGTATCATAAATAGTAAAAATGGTGTAAATAATGATATAAAATAAAAAATAAAAAATAGTGAAATAGGTGCAACACATAGCCACGTAGGACAAGACAAAAGTTACTTATAAGAATAGTAAAATTGGTGAAAAGCTTACATGGTTTGGTGTTTGAGAACTTTTTTTTCCTTTCTTTTTCCTATTTTAGAGTCACTTTCAACCAAGTAGAAGTCAAATTTTTTTTTTTTTTCATTTTTTTCCCTCTATGTCAATAAGTAATTACTTTAAACTACTAATACTATAAAATTTTAGGAGTCAGGGGGTGGGTGCCCCCTCTCGCCCCCCTCTGGCTCCACCAGTGTATATATATATATATATATATATATATATATTTTTTTTTTTTTACTTTTTTGAAGAAAGGAAGTTTATGAAGGAGCACATTTCCCACCAGGTCCCCCCAAAGGTGAAGGCTTCCCCATTATATGAATCTGGCTCATCATGAAACTACAAGCCGTAACATTGTTCATAATCATAAAAAATACCTGATCAATTTTGAGGGATCAACGTTGACTAAATTGAATGTAATTCCAAAATATAGAGAACAAATTAATATTTTGGCCATAATAAAATTTGTAGCAGTTATAATATATTTTGTTTAAAAAAGAAAATAAAAGAAGGAATGAAAATCTGTGAGGAAGATAAGATAATTCAAATGCATTTTTAGTTAGGCAGTTTCATATGTGGGAGGATGAAGAAAATAAAAGTAATTTTCTCATGAGTTTTGTATTATTTCTTTATACCGTTTTTAACTAATTGGTATTTACTTTATTTATTTATTTATTTTTTACCGATTACAAACTAATTGGTTTTTAAAAGAAAAGATTATTTTGTTGCTTCTTAGCATAGCAATTCGAGGACTTATGTGAATATTTTTTAGTTCTATACTTGTGCTATGAGCGTATGACATGGTCTTCCTATAAAAAATAAGTGAATAACAATACAAGTGTGAATAAGAAAAAGAAATTATTAGGCAGTTGAATAAACTGAGTTTCGAGTTTGGACCCATAGCTTGAAAGGCTACGAGTTGAGAAAACAAAGTATAAAAGGCATTGAGATGCAAATCACTGAGAAGAAAAACAAAAAGAGAAAGAAATCCAAACCCTCTGTTTCTGTTTCTTGCTCCTGCGCTTATACAATGAATCTCTCCGCAATACCCCCGACCCCTTTCTTTCCTCCCGACTTCAACGAGCCCAACATCCCAATTCCACTAATAGTCCTGCTCCTAGTAGCCATTTTCGCTGTCGTCATTGCCATCGTTTATTATATCTACCGAGAATATTATACCTATCAACCACTAGATGAGCAGCAAGAAATTGATTGTGGAGTTGATCCTCATTTACGTGACAACATGCCTAGCTTCATCTACCATCCTGGCGTCAGTGGCATGGTTCCCTTCGAAGAAAGAAAGTGTGCATGGTGCCAAGAAGAGTTCACTTGTGGAGACCAACTCTCATCCTTACCATCTTGTGGCCATGTGTTCCACTCCGACTGCATAGGTGAGTACATGCTTCGCAGGAATACCTGTCCTGTTTGCCGTCAGCCTATCGCCCTTCCAGAGGTCCAAGATTGAATATTCGTTCCATCATTCTTGATCTTGATCGATTGTCATCATCATTTGGGTTTTTCAGTATGTGAATCTAGTTTGTACATCATGATTAATTTGTAGGATAGCTAGCTAGGTACAACAAATAAATGGCTTGATTTCTTGTAGCTACTTGGAAAAAAAAAAAAACATTTAAATCCACTGTAGTATAGGATTCTTTTTCCACGTCTTTATAAGAAATTGTTTCTGTTTCTGGAAGTGTCTTTGAAGCAGTTGAGTTCTTGCTGAAATTGGATTAATTAGACTGAAGTTTCTGTAGGCAATTTAAATATAATGAATGCAGTTTTCATTTGGAAATGGCAATGTTGAAGAATTGTTCATCCCATTAGTTTTTCTTTTTCCTTTATGTGCTTTACAATGATTTCTTGAATATCTTTGATCATGTCTGCGTTTTTTTTGTTTTGTTTTGTTTTGTTTTTTTTTTTTTCACGCGTTTCAGGAAGTAATGCGGCTACTGTTCAAGCACTGTTCATGAACAATAGCCACAAAGGTTGACTTTTCTACCATGAATAGTGCATCCGTGTACTGTTTACGGATCCACAAATTCCACTTTTCAGCCAATTTTTCATTAAAAATGGGTCTCATGGCACTATTCACACATTTAAAAATTATTTTGCTACAGTGTTTTCAGTTTCAGTTTTTAGTTTCAGCAAAAATAAGCTCAATCCAAACAGACCCCATATCTGTCCATATTATTGGGTTGAATGTAGCTAGTCACCATAAATGATGGGTATATTTACAATGATTTCTTGAATATCTTGATTTCTATCCAATTAATTGTGTGGAACGTTGTTGCTTATAGATATGGGAGGGACATCCGTGAATTTGTGGCAGCCTGCCAACATTGCAGATTTCTTAACTGTTTAGGCTTTAGTTAGAGGAGGGCTTACACCACCAAAAGCCAAAGATTTTCCTTTTTGGCAGTTTTCTAATTCTGTCTCTTCTCTAAAAACAAATCAAATTAAGGAAAAAAAAATATATATAATGAAACTTGTAAATTTTATTATTGTGGTGTCCTGAAATATCATATAGGGTGATCAAGAGTGTTTTAACTTAATGAGATAATTTGTATTTCTTTATTAGAAGAGACATATTTTAAATCCTTTATTTTCCACTGTGACAACTATAAATTATCAAAAAGGTAATATTATATATGATGAGATCTTTAAAGGCCAAAATGAAGTCCATAGACTACAAAGCTAATAGTTTTTAGACCCCTTAAAACCACAATCAGATTAACCTAGGTAATTAACTAAGTGATTACTTAGTCAAATTAACAAATCTAGGTTAACAAAAATATATCATATCAATGTATAGCAGCGGAAAATAAAAAACACAACGATATGATAACCCAGGAAAATCAAACCGGTAAAAAATCTGGGGAGGATTTAACCTAACTATCCTCAAGGTAAAAAACAAATCTACTAGAAAGAATCGAAGTTTTACAATAGCGACTTAGACCACATCCTATTGCTACCCACCAGTAGAAACTTACTGACACGACCACGTGCAAGCTCCGAAACCATGGACTCCTTCTTTCTTGGATTCTCCAGCAGGTACAAGTACACCCGTTTGTGTTTCTTTAAGTTCTTATGGCAGCAACTGAATGATCATCAAGCTTTTGAAGGAATCTCTTTCTTGATAATCCTAAGCTTGTGTAAAGTAAAGCTCCTCACAGATCTCACAAGAGATTTACACAAACAGCAATATGAACAACACTAAAATGTGGCTAGGGTTTGCCTTATATACCTGGGACAAAAACACAAAACCCTAAAAATTTTAAATAAACTAAGGCTGAGTTGGAATTTTGCAGAAAAACGTATCTGACCCGATTTTCATTGAGCCTAAACTTCGATCGATCGAACCAGGCCGAGAAGCAATATTAATTTCTGCATAAACTTGTTCCAACTTTACATAAATGAACCAACTTTGAGCAAGTCTAAATACAACTAAACATCTTGTTTTGATCATGGTTTGCCAACAATATATATTAGAGTTCTAAATACATAAAATCCTAATTCTTTAGAACCTAACAAACTCTCCCTTTGGCAATCCGTGACAAAACACAACTAAAAGCTCAAAGTTTTCAAAGAAAAGCCCTTTACATAAAAATAATGCTTATAAAAACAAATTCAATCCTAACTACTATCTATCAGTTGCAAGTGTAGACAGTGGCTCAATTGAATCAACCTGTATATTTCCTGAAACATTCAAACAAAAATGCATAACCGCATGTGTGACAGAAAAACAGTAAAACAGGAAAACAACAAATATGCAAACTAACTCTCCCCCTAAATTAGATACACCAAAAAAAATGTTAACTCCCCCTAAACAGAACATTCTTGTATTTTCCACACATTTCAAATAAATCTCCCCCTTTTTGTCACGTATTGACAAAGACTACTCATACAAAGAGTAAACAGACAACATACGCAACAAAGTCAAGAGAAAAATAGAGAATTAAAGGAATACAAAACAATTCAACTCTATAGAAAATAGAGACAACTCCTCCTATGAAGAGCAACAACTCCCCCTAAGAACAACAAAGAGTAAAAACAAGCTTCCCCCCTTATAAAAATAGGAAAAACAAAACAAGTTTTGGGAAAAACAGTTTTGGGGAAAATTTAGGAGGTGGGGATAAATGAAAAGACACATACCAAACTTAAAAACTAAATTGGGGATACACATGAAGAAAAATATTATCTCTTTCAATAAATGCAAACATGACACTATGTGACCCATAAACAGTTGCATGAGTAGAGAAAATATTTGCACATTGATTGTCCATCATATCTCTTAAGAAGAATATTTTCTGCAGTTCACACATAAAAATAGCATATACTAAAAAGTACATAACTCAAAAATTAATTAATCAATTTTTAAATCAAGTTGAGTACCCAATTTAACAAAGTGTATGCATGTTATGTGTGAAACAATGAGAGATATGACTGCAAAACTGCAAGATGGATACAGAAAATAATGCAATGTATGTGAATCCTAAACATAAATGATGCATGAAAAAAAATTTGGTAAAATACTGAAAAAAATCAAAATTTTGAAAAACAGAACATTTTAATGCAGAAACTCTTCAAAGCACAATATTTTATGAATAAAATGCATGAGTATGAGATAAAAAGTTTTTCAAAAAAAACTTTGAATTTAACCTAGATCTTCCAAAATCAAGATTTTCAATTAATTTATCCTCAAATCTCAAACTTTAAACACATTTTGCATTAAAATCAAGGAGCATATAATCTTGGATGGCCACAACAAGATCACACATAATATAATGTACCAAGTTTAGCAAAGCGTAACTTGTGTAGTGTGTGCAACTAGTAAAAACTTGAGATACATGTGAGGTGATATGTAAATAGAAATCAATCATAAAATTTACAAAATTCATCACATAGAATTTGAAAGAGACTATCACCTAAAGAGTTACATCATATAACTCTCACATCTCCTAGAGAATAAGCTTACAATCATGTAAGTTTCTTGATTTGCCTCATATTGTACATACAAATTTTAATTATTCAGAAACTTATTAAAATAGCTGGGATAATGTACACACCAATTTTATTTGATTGATTTAACATTAAGTCCAATAATATACACACCAATTTTAACATTTAAACCGATGCTACACCTTATGATCTTTTTGTGTATGTGCTACACTTTCTCGAGCACAAAATCGTATGATATGCACTAAGGTGTTCATGATTGGCTAGTGAACAGTGGTGAGATGATTATTTATGCCTTTCTCAAAAGATTTAAGTCCGACAGTCAAAGACAAGTGACTTCAAGATCAAGACAAAGTGATCAAAACCATAAAATTTTTTCCCACATAACATGCACTACAAAGTTTTAACTAGTAAAGTGCAATAAGTAAGTTCATCAAACCTAAACAAGGTACATAAACTTGTTATGTGAAGATAATATGACCAATTCTTGATTATAAATCCAAGATGTGAAATACAAAACACAAAAATCTTTTTGATTTTTAAAAAAAAAAATTTATGACCAAAAAACAAAAAGCACACATTATGCTAAATGAACAATGCAAATGCAATGCATGACAGTGCTTAACTAAGCTATAGAGGGTACACAGATAAGAAATATCAATTTCTTAATTAACCCATGAGTACATGTACAAACTAGTACATACTCATACAAAATCAGAAAAAGCTTAGCACTTATATAACACATACTATTCAAGTTTCTCTACAAAGTTAAATATGTTCTAAATCAAGAGAGATATCATAATTCATGTAATCCTCAAGAAAAATAAAACTAGACACAAAATAAAATATTTTTGTCTTTTTGAAAAATTTCAATGTCTTTGATTTTTTTTTTAATAAAAAAAAAAACCTAAAAAACAAAACAACTAAAAACAAAAACAAAACATGTCCACAAATAATCGAAAGAATTAAATCAGGGACAAGTCAACAACACTCACCTTAGAGAATCTTTTCTCACCCATATAGTACGAGTTTTCAGCTTTGTAGGTGAAAATCCATGTGAAGCAGAGTGTATTTGAGGGATTACACTAATCTTCTGAGAAAGACTGAAATCCTGCAAATTTCTTTCACAAGCCAACAAGCTTAAATTTTTCAAAATAATATGAAACAATTTATATGGACTTATAGCAGGAGAAATATCATCACAAATCCTAGACTGAAACGCAGAATGCTTAAATTTCAGTTTATGACAATTAGGACGAATGTGACCATGGACACCACAAAAGTGGCAGATAGGAACAAATTTAGGAACATCAGCATTCTTAGTGGGGTTTCTGGTCACAGGCTTTGGTTCTTGTCTCAACAAAGAACAATTTGGTCTAATATGACCAACAACACCACAAAGGTGACAAGTAGGAACAAAAACAAATTTATTGTGCTATCTAACAGTAGGTTTAGACATAGGTTTAGAAACTTCAGCATCTACATCAGAACTTTTACCTTTGTCTAACCTAGAAAAATAAGCATTTTCTTTATTATTCCTCTTGAAATGAGGGATATAAACTTTCTCAGTTTTAGGCTTAAGAGAAACAGAAACACTTCTGTTATCAACAGTATGCTTGGTACTAGTCAAATTTTCAATTTTAGTTTTAGATTCAACTAACTCTTATTTCAAGCTTTTCATCTCCTCATCTTGAGAGGAAATTTGATTTCTCAAAAATTCATTCTTTTTATTTGATTCATCTAATCTAAGAACCAATTCCTCTTTTTCAAGATTAGCCAATTTTAACTCTTCCTTGAATTTCTTAGCAATTTTCATATATTTCAATAATTCCTTACGAAGAGTTTCACAAGCATCAATAAAATCAACAGAAGCATGAGCAGAAACATGATCAGAAATATACTTCAAATTATCCATGACAACAGGGGTCAAGGATCAGCTCTTAGATTAAAAGATCTAAAACAAAAAAGTTACATGCTTTGATACCACTTGATAGTTTTTAGATCCCTTAAAACCATAATTAGATTAACCTAGGTAATTAGCCAAGTGATTACTTAGTCAAATTAACAAATCTAGGTTAACACAAATATATCATATCAGTGTATAGCAGCGGAAAATAAAAAACACAATGATATGATAATCCAGGAAAACCATACCGGTAAAAAACCTAGGAAAGATTTAACCTAGCTATCCTCAAGGTAAAAAGAAAATCCACTAGAAAGAATCGAAATTTTACAATAGCAACTTAGACCACTAACATCCTATTGCTACCCACCAGTAGAAACCTACTGACACGACCACGTGCTAGCTCCGAAACCACGGACTCTTTCTTTCTTGGATTCTCTAGCAAGTACAAGCACACCCGCTTGTGTTTCTTTAAGTTCTTATGACAGCAACTGAATGATCATCAAACTCTTGAAGAAATTTCCTTCTTGATAATCCTAAACTTGTGTAAAGGAAAGCTCCTCACAGATCTCACAAGAGATTTATACAAACAGTAATATAAGCAACACTAAAACGTGGCTAGGGTTTGCCTTATATACCTGGGGCAAAAACACAAAACTCTAAACGTTTTAAATAAACTAGGGCTGAGTTGGAATTTTACAGAAAAACGCATCTGACCCGATTTTCGATTGATCAAGCCTAAAATTCGATTGATCGAACCAGGCCGAGAAGCAATATTAATTTCTGCATCAACTTGTTCCAACTTTACATAAATGAACTAACTTTGAGCAAGTCTAAACACAACTAAATATCTTGTTTTGATCATGGTTTGCCAATAATACACATTAGAGTTCTAAATACATAAAATCCTAACTCTTTAGAACTTAACAAAAGCATTTTCAGCAATTTCATTAATAAGGTTTTATAGCCAAATTCTACGTACATGCATAAAGGTGAGCATTGGTTGGTTGGATTGGGAATGAGGTATTTCTCAATCGTATCCAACATTTTTCATTTGAGAAATCTTCAACCAAAACCCAACCCATACGGATTGAGTTGGTTTTGGTTAACTTGTTGGGTTGTGGCCATTTTGTCAAGGCTAGTAAGAAAATTAAAGTAATATTCAATAAATGATTACATACTACACAATTGGACGCAATATTATAGTTTTTGAAAATTAATTCCCAAATCCTATTAAAAAAAAAGAGTCTCGAAAAAATTTAAAATAACAAATTTAAAATAAAACTACAAATATCCATAACAAGTCAAATAAAGAAAAATAAACCTCGATGACGATTAACGAAAACCATGAGAGGGCTATAAAACGCATTCTTACGTGCATGACTAAAATAGATAGAAAATTGCATGTAAGTTCCGTAAAATAAGAAGGATACAGAGCAACAAGGAATGAAAATCAGTGAAGAAGATAAGGTAATTCAAATAAGTTTTTTTCATATGTGTGAGGTTGAAGAAAATAAAAATCATTTTCTCATGAGTTTTGTATTCTTACTTATATACCCTTTAAAACTAATTGGTGTTTACCTCTTTTTCTTTGCCGATAACAAAATTGGTTTTTAAAAGAAAATAATGTTCTGTTGTTTCTTACTTCTTAGCATAGCAATTCGAGGACTACTGTGAATATTTTTTAATTCTATACTTGCGCTATGAAGTGGACTTCCTATCAAGAATAAGTGAATAACAATACAAGTGTGAATAAGAAAAAGCAGTTAGGCAGTTGAATAAACTGAGTTTCGAGTTTCGACCCCTAGCTTGTAAGGCTACAAGTTGAGAAAAAAAAGTATAAAATGCATTGAGATCCAAACCCCTGAGAAGAAAAGCAAAAAGAGAGAAATCCAAACCCTCTGTTTCTGTTTCTGTTTCTTACACTTACACCATGAATCTCTCCTCAATAGCCCCTTTCTTTCCTCCCAACTCCAAGGAGCACAACACCCCAATTCTACTAATAGTAGTCCTACCACTGGCTATAGTAGCCATTTTGGCTTTCATTGGCATCAATATTTATCTTTGTCGGCATTGCCATTATCGTCTTAATCAACTACTTGCTGATGAGATCAGAGCAGACCAGGTACAAGGACTGGAAATGCAACCATTTGGTAGAAGAGTTGGTCCTTATCTTCATCTACCAACCTGTTGCCATGGTTTCCTTCGAAGAAATAGGGTGCGCATTGTGCCAATATGATGAGTTCATTAACAGGGATATCAACTCTCAACCATATCTTCATCTACCTGTCCTTTTTGCCGTCACATCCTATATCGCCCTTGCAAAGGTTCAAGATTGAATCTTTGTTCCAACATTAATCTTTATCTTGATTGTGATCAATTGGTTTTTCAGTATATCATCAGTATATGTGAACCTGTTTGTAAATGATGATTGTAGGAGCTAGCAATTTACAACAAATTAATGGCTTGGTAGGTTTCTTGTAACTACTTAGAATAAAAGAAAATTTAATACACAAGAGCTTACGATTCTTTTTCCACGTCTTTATGAGAAATGTTTTCTGATTTTTTGTTTGTTTCTGGAAAGCTTGTTTCAAGCTGTAGAGTTCTTATTGAAATTGGATTAATTAGACTTAAGTTTATGCAGGCAAGTTAAATATAATGGATGAAGTTTTCATTTGGAAATAGCGAATGTTGAATAATAATAATTTATTTTATTTAACTTTCCTGCATAAACTTCAGTCTTGTTGAAGAATAATTCATTTTATTAGTTTTTTTCTTTTTCGTTTATATGCTTGTGCTTGACAATGATTTCTTGAATATCTTGATTTTTGTTCATATTATAGAGTTCGTTGCTTCTTTATTTATTCATTTACTTTTATTTGACATATAATTCTACTCCAATATAATTTAAGTATAAATGTATGTAAAGGTCGACCTAAGTCTATCCTCTTAGTGCTTTATTGAAGACATTCTATAGTAATTATCTCTGATGAGGGATTTTATTTTTGGTAGGAAGAAATTCAGAAATAATGCCCGCACAAGTAGGATTTTTAGGTGGGATTTGGAATCCCTAAATTCCATTTTGGATTTTAACATTTCTCTCTCCCCACTGTACCCAAACAAGAAATTTTCTTTATACCGTAATTTAAAATCCCATAATGTGATCAAATCCCACCTTAAAATTATTTACCCAAACACACGGTTAATAAATGATGTCAGCATATATTTCCAATTTCTTTCAATTTGTATGCTTTCAACTTTCAATTGTCGAAACTACAGAACCTTCAATCCGTGATGAGATGCCTCATTCAAAGTAAGCAAAGCAACTCTAAAATGATGAAATCTGAACCCGTGAGAGGCTACAATGGACATCGATCTTCTCTGATGATGGATCATAACTTTGGAAGAGGTTTCCTCGCTATTCAAATTAATTATAAGATGCAATTCAACTGTAGGCTATGGTTTATTTAGCTAGTTTAACCCAGTAGTAATGTGGATGCATGGAAGCAGGGTTATATACACACACAGGAGTGAGAGATAAACGTCAAACATCTCAAGAAAGTAAGAGCAACTTGTCAAACATCTAGAAAAATAGAAAATATTATTAAATCAAAGCTGAAAGGAAATTCATTTAGATTCTAACTTGGATTTCAATTATAGTCTAATTTTGCACTATATCTTCTATATAATTTTTTATTTTTTGCACCAAATAAGTTATTAGTGTAGAAGCCAAAGAGTAAAAAAAAAACATCTTATACAAATAGTGGTTGGACAAACTAAAATTGAGAATTTCATGAATATTTTTTTTTCATTTGTTTCGAATAAACTTATAGTTTTTTCAATAGTTCCGGGATGAAAAACATCTTCTTTTTTTTTTTTTTTAGTTTAAGATATAAATAAACATTTTCAATAGTTTAAGGAAGAAGGAAAAAAAAAAATTCTTAAAGTTTAGAAATGAAAAAAAAAACTTTTGGTAAAATTTAGGGACCAAAATAATATTTTATCATTTATTTTATAAGTAACTTTTTTATATTTTAAGATATACGAACATTATATATACAAGTCAACAACAACAAGTTCACAATATGTAGATATTCATTTTGAGCAGTTACCATTAGATTCACTAGTTTAAAACCTCGTGTATATGCATGAGCATGAGCACCACACACACACACACACACACACACACTTATCATATACTTATATAAGTTTATAACTAATAAGTAACAAGCTATTCATAGCATTATATAAAAAGTTAATAAATTTGAATTATTTTTAGCTAGACAAACAAATGGCATTGGAAAGCAGAATTTGCTAATTTTATATGTAGAATTATATACATGATTGAGTTTTTTATAGTTCATTTATATTGGACTCCTCATATTTTGCATTGAATTAACTTGGCATAAAAAAAAAAAATTAAATGGGACATATGGAACAAAATTAGACTTCAATTAAAAATCTAATTAGATTTTCTCTCAAATTTAGCTTTATAAACTTTGTAAAATTTTAATATGCTTATTTGTAAATGTATCTCATATGTGTGCATGAGGTTATAAGTTAGTTTAACTAATATAATAAATAGTATATCTCAATAAATGTTTTTAATTAAAAAAATTTTTAACCAACATTTTTCTTAACAGATTGGTTTTTGTTTTTTTGAAAATTGCAAGATTTAAGTATAATATTTAAATTTTGTTCCTTAGATTCTCCTTTTAAAATTCTACAATTAATATAACTTTTTTCTCATAAGATGGAAATATATTTTTTAGTTAAGTAACTACGTGACTAAATTTTAAGAAGAAAACTTAATGAAACACCTAAAGTACTATACATCAATTTTGTTCTTTTAGAAAATAAGGTAACTTTTTTTGGGACACATTTAGCATAAAAATTACTAAAAATTATATTTTTGCTAGCAAAAACTACAAGATACCAAATAGAAAAGACTCATTCTGACAAAATGATGGACTAAATTGACAAAGAATAAAAAGCAAAAAGTGTACCATAGAGAGATTACGGGACACATCCATGGACTCCATGTAGTGATGATTTTCAAATCTCCAATTAGTGAAGAAGAAGGCACTTACTTAGCACACACTAATAAAAAACAAACAACAAAAGAGAAATGGGTTCGTTGTCTTCGTCGTCAATGAGAGCATTTGGATCAATTCTTCACAGATTCTCTAATGGGTTTTCCTCCAAATGCCCCATTACCATTTCCTTTGCTGTCAAAAGTAATACTTTCTCAGTTCACTCATTCTCACTTTTTTTGTTTTGATAATCTTTGTGGGGAACTCATATCATATCAGCTTATACATCTATAATTATTTATCTTATGATTCAGGAAACTGTTTGCTAAGCAGAAAGTTATCATCTTTATCAGCAATATCAACGTATACCTCGTTGTCTTTGTATGAAAACAAGTGCATTGATAATAATAATGTTCTTCAATTGAGAAAGTTATGGACTTTCTCTCCTCTCTGTATGGGCAGGCGTTCCAGCAAAATTGCTGGCAGAAAGGTTCTCTCTCTCTCTCAGTTTTTTTTTTTTGGTTGTGAATTATTAGTTTGGGGACTGATTATAATGGTGTTTTGCTTGTTTGTGCTCACTGACTCAATGACCTGTTCGGTAAAGTTATGTCTATGATTTGCAATTTTATGTGTTTGATGAAATGCCTAATAGAAGTTAGGTGTTTTACTTCTATCCTAATATGGGTCTGATTTTTTGGAACCATTTTCTTACTTGAACACCATGTGTTTGATGCAATGCTTGTATCAATCATCACGAGTCTGGAAAAGTTAGGAAGACATTTTTGTGGCCTTCTACTTCAGGTTTCTAAATGTGACAGTAAATGCAGGGGGCACAAGATGCAAAGAAGGCAAAGCTGTATTCGAGGATCGGGAAGGAAGTCGTATCTGCGTGAGTTGGTTACTCTTTCTTTGACTCTTTCTTGGATTGACATGCTGAAACTGCTAAAAAGAAAAAAAAAAAAGAAAAGTATATAGAGCACTGCTGTTACCAATTACCAGTACCACAAATTTCTTTAGAGTGGGTTCTGCTTGGTAGTAATTTCTAGTTTTGAGTGATATTAGGATGAAAGTGCCGGGAATTTTTTACCTGCCCTTATATACTTTAGATGTACATTAAATTATTTATTGATTTTTTATGGGTCATACTTATAATATGCATTGAGCAGTGTTAAGAAAGGGGGTCCAAGTCCTATATCTAATATGACTTTGGCTGCTGTACTTGAGAAAGCCAAGGAGCTTGATGTACCAAAGGAAATTCTGGACCGCAACATCAAGAGAGCGTCTGAGAAGGGACAAGAGGCTTACATTGAGAAAATCTATGAGGTTGGTGTGTGTATATATAATTATTTTATATTGGGGATACTATGACTATTTGGGGTAAGTTTGGTTTGGATTTTTCTCTATTATTTTACCTGATGTTGATACATTGGGAGGTTTTTAAGCTCTTAAAAAGATCAAATTTATTATTTTCAGGTATATGGTTATGGTGGAGCTAGTATGGTAGTTGAGGTGTCAACTGATAAGATTAATCGCTCTGTGGCAAAAATTAGAGAGGTAGTGAAGGACTATGGGGGAAAGATGGCAGATTCAGGATCTGTAATGTTCAAGTTCAGACGTGTCCGGGTCGTAAACGTAAGGGTCACAGATGTTGACAAAGATCAGCTTCTTGTCATTGCATTAGATGCTGGTGCTGAGGATGTTATTGAACCTCCCGTGTATGAAGATGAAATTGAAGAAGATAGGTTGGAAAGGTAATATTCTACCTTTTCTCTGTAGAGATTATGTTTCCAATCTTATTTTTCATGCCTAAAACTCTATTTTTTCTGACCTTGTTGTCAATATAAAACTCTGCTAGATGCGCTGACAGTCTTTTTCTTCAATTACTTTTTTTTAATGTTCTAATGGTAGAGGGAAGGGTATTAGATTCTGACAAGAGTAGAGCATTAGAGTTGGCATGTGCAAAAAAGTTAGATTAGACAGAAATACCTCTTATGAGCATTATTAATCTAAAGGCTAAGGGATTTTCAAAAATAAGATGTTACATGGAAACTTGTTATACTTGTGCATGTATCACAACATCAACATTGATAATCTTTAATTAAAGAAAAGGTAAGTGATTTATTCCATTGAGGTTTTACCTGGAGTATTAAAGATTAACAGGGTATAAATGAATCAATTTGTAATTGTTAGTATAAAATAATTATTTGTGTGAATTTTTTTTTTTTTTTTTAAATGGAAGATATAGAATTATTTGTGAATTAAGCCAACCTTCATAGGGATTTTTGGAAATGTTAGGGACCACGACCTATTTTTAGAAATGATACTATAGCACTGAGCCTACTAGTTTTACTTTCTATTTCCTTGATTTCCCTTATCATCTAACCTGCCTGATTAATAACCATTATTTAAGGTTACTATGGATGGAAATTTAATGTTAGAAAAGGATATTTTGTCACTGTTTGTAATGACACATGAGTCTTCATTAGGATATATTTGTTATATGGCCACTGAGCTCTAGCTCAAATGACATTTTCTCCCCTTGTTAGAGTAGGATCGGATGAGGTTGTAGGTTCAAGACCCACTGAGTGCATTTGTAATTACCAATGAAAAAAAAATGTATTTGTTATATAAATTACAAACAGGTCTAAACTGTCCTTGAAAATAGGAAGTAAATCCTAATATTTCCCTAAACCTTGATGGAGGTTAGTGTAATTAAAATTTTGGAGCGGACCTTCTTGTAAAAAATACGCAACTTGATTTACCAATGTAATGAAATCTCTCATCATTTCTCTAAATCAACTAAAAGCTTAGTTTTTCAGTTTCCACAAGTATGTCTTCTATATCTCACATATGTTTCGTTACTTTCAATGGAAATGATAACTAGCTAGTGTTATTGGATGGGTTGGCACAACTGCGATCTTTCGATTGGCATGCTATGCTATCTAAGCAGCTGTAATATCTGAAGAATGAGACATTGGGAACCCTTCTGTTTTTTGAGAAGGGGAATTTTAAAAAATAATCATGTTAGCTGGAGAAAGTATTGAATTTCTTGTGCTGTGAGCTGTACCCTGAGTTTGAAGCCCAGAATCTTTCTATGCTTGATGGAAGTGTGTATTTGGTGTTGGAAGGGGCATGTCTGCTTGCGGGGTGGTGATTCTAGTGAAATTAACTTCTGCATATTCTTTTTCTTAGTTGTTGGTATTAGGTTTTTTTGCAGTATTACCACCCTATATTCTCTTATTCAATTTTCAACTTTTGCATATTTGCTTGATTTTTGACTGTCGTGATAGTATTTACGTTGGTAATATAAGTATTGTATTCAATTTTTTATTAGTAAGTTTCACATGCACCTAGTGGGTTTTGAACCTACGACCTCACTCTCCACCTAAGATTTGTAAGGGGAGGATATTCTGATCACATTAGAGCTCACTGGCAATATATACATTTTTTTTCCTCATTATATACTATATTACTTTCTCTATGAAGTTCTAATACTTTGTTGCTTTTTCTTGAAGCCAATATAAAATTGTAAGTTCATCAGATAACTATACAGCAATATTGTCAAAACTACGTGAGGAAGGAATAAAGTTTGAGCCTGATAATGGTTCTGAGCTGCTTCCATTAACCGCTATAGAGGTATGTCTCTCTTGTACCCTATGGTTTTGTTGAAACTTTGCATGGTACAAAATCTTTGTCCTCAACAGCAAAGGAAAATAGTTAGCCATAATTTCTTAGTTTGGCCTTTTTCCAGAGAATAGGCTACCACTGAATATTTTGTTGTGCGTTTGGATGGGTGATTTTTTTGGTTGAAATTTTTATTCGCTTATTTGTTGAAAGTTGGCAAAAGCGCAGTTGTAGCTATAAAAAGCTGTAAATAAGCAAATATAAGGGTGTGTTTGGATACTACTTATTTTACTGAAATTGAAAAATTATTGCTGAAAGTACTGTAAATAAAAATAAAAGTTAGTTAAAATAGTACAGTGAGATTCATGAATAGTGCCAAAAGTGTAGTGGGGTCCATGAATAGTAGCAAAAATAAGCTAAATAATGAAATAATTTCAATTTTTAATCCTAACCCAAACGCACACTAAGTCAAAAACTAATCCAAAGATTCCAAACTCAATTGTCATTTGGATTCCCCCCTTGTCTTTCTTTCCAATATTTCATTCTTCATTTGCTATGTGCTAAGCCCCCTGGTTCAAACACCATCTTTAAAATGTGGTGAATCAATTTCTTTGTTTTTTGGTTTGTAATGACTCCTTTAGTTATCTCCTATAGTTTTCCTATTTCACATGTTTAAAGTAATGACTACAATAAGTTGTTGGGTTTTAGGTAGATGATGAGGCTATGGACTTGAACAAGGAACTTATGAGCAAGTTACTTGAACTTGATGATGTTGATGCCGTTTATACAGACCAGCTGTGATTATATTTTACATCTCTAGTTGCCATCTCAACCATGGGGATTTTGTTGCTGTTGGACAATAGTTGGTACATCTGGTTCGTGTATAAAAGCACGGTGATTGGCTGGTCTTCTTACTTGATGGATAAAGATACCTTGCTCATATGAGCAGGTCCTTGTTTTGGGGCATTGCTGTGGATGACAGAGGATGTTTGGGGAGACAAGCTTGATGCTTTGCTGCTTATATTATGCTTTTACAAGGAGAGAGTTTCTGTGACAGCTTGGTTATTAGTTATTACTTCTGGAAGAACAGTGTATACTAAAAATACCATTTCTATTTTGGTGGGTAAAGTATTTATTTGTTTCTGAAGGATAAATTATAAAATTCTTTTCCTCCAATAAAAGTACAAGGATTAATTCTTGATGTCCATTGGCCAAGTGGTTCAACGCTTTAGATAGGATCCTCTTAAGCAACAAATTGTGTTGTCCATGCCTTTGTGAAATTTAGAATTAACCTGTTTGCTCACCTTAGAATTCCCATCAACCACATTTGGTAATTTAATTAACCTGTTCATGATCTTCAAATGACAGAATGGGTCCACACTCCACATTAACAAGTATTGGTGTACATTTTAGGTGAGTTCATTGCATATATGAAGTAAACTATATGTATGTGTTCTAAGAAACCATTTGGCCTTTGCTAAGAATTTGGCTGGTAGCAAACAGTTTTAGTAATTTCACAATTTTAAAACGCTAAGATTTCATTCTACAAACAAAATAAGATTTACATAAACAAATATCATGAGGAATAGAAGCCCTGATCTTGCACACTTCTTAATACTATTGTAAGCACACCAACCGACCTAGTAACCACTATATAAACATACAGCCTTAAAAAAAAAAAAAACCACTATAAGAATATAATATCTGTGTACATTGCATATCCATGGGCATGGAGATGCATTTGGATCAGTTTGAATGGGAGCATCATTTTTATTACGACTAAGGGTAAGGGTTGCATGATACTTGTAATTAATTAACCATTATCACTTCTTTGGAACCCAGCAACCGTGCAAGCCGTATGGAAGACCATATGGGAACTTTGCTCTGGCAATCTCTTTGAAGCTGGATCCATCCAATAATAATGCATATCCCTCCCCATTTTTCTGACTAATCATAGAGATTACAACACCTGCAATCACATTACAACGTTATTAATTAGGATTTAATTTTTTCATTGTCCTCAAATTTGATATTAGGATTATTGAAAAAGATTTTCTTTAAAATAAGTGGTTGAAAATTTCGCAAACAAAACTTTAGAATTCACGTGACATTTACAAGTGCAAGAAGACAATGCCAAACTCATGCCCTTTTATTTTCTGGACATAAAAAGGTTACACATTTTTTGACTTATAAAAAAAAGCTACACATTTTTTGAGTTCTGACACCAAATATACGAATAAATTCCCGGAATTGGGAACAAAAATGGAAAGGAATCAAGGACTTGATCTTGATTAAGACGTTGTTGAGTAGGACATAATAAACAACAAGAAACGATATAGACTTACCGTCGTCTTCCTCTGTTGCCCCTGGCCTAGGCACAAAGAATGGTTCAGAGGGCACAGCTCCCTCCTCATACCAATTCTTAGCCTTCTTTCCAAATAAATCAAGCTGCAACATAATTTCAAATCGTATTATTATTAACCCATATGGACCATATCTAAAATACACATAGCATAGCCTTACAAAATATTAACTTATAGTAGGTGTTTAATATGGAAGTGTAAATTAAGTTTACCTTGGTGATGGTGTTGGGGAAATTGCATGGGCGATGGGCTCCGCAAGCATAAGCATATCTGTATTTTTTGCCTAGATATTTTGGGTTGATGCTACACATGTCCATGCCTCTCCCATGTTCATTTGGATCCAACGCTGCCTCTAATTTCCCATGTGAACTCCCATCAAAGGGTATGATGAACCGTCCAACCCTGTCACATATATATTCACCAATATAGTCACATTCACTTTCAGGATTTATAAAAGCCAAGATGTTATTGGTCACGTCATGGAAGGGTTTAAAATTTTGAATATGCATGTCATTTGATCATAATACTTCATCTATTGCACGGTCATGATTAATGCTCTGTCATGACAGATATCACCTAGCTTGATATCACCCTTTAAAGGCCTCGCATGATTGGCCAACAGTAAATCAACCAAATAAAAATTTTGTGAAGGTCAACAATTTTGTCTTGTAAAAGCCATGCATGCAAATTGACGTATACTAGATATGCTTAGGTACCACCTACACGTATCTTTGCTACATGAGGCACCGGCGGGCTTGGATAAGAGTACTGCTACTGCCTTTAGATTGTGAGGGTGCTTCTTTTTTTCTTTCTAAAATTTTCAATTATTATTTTTCAAATTGATGCTCCATGACCATGAGGAACTTTAACTAAAAGGCTAAGCAAGATAAAGGGTATAGAAAAGTGTATATTCTAGATGTCTAATACCATTGTTATAGGGATTTTATTGCATATATATATATATATATATATGTAAAATGATATATACCTAGCATCTGGTAAGACATCTTCCCCATTGAATGATCGGAGATTTTGCAACCTGAGCTTCTCCAGAATCGCTGCGTCAGCATTGTGTTCACAACAATCTGCAATTATCGCAGTCACCCTCCCATCTTCATCCTCCTCTTCATACGCATTAATGAAGTGGAATGTTACATATAATGGCACTTCCACACTAGCAACCTTCAAAATTTAGTGAAATTTAGAACTTTTTTTATTTTTTCCGATGAGTAAAGTTAAAAAAAAAAAGAAAAAAGATTACAACATGCCCATATATAATAAATAACATCATAAGAAAATTGTTATTTCACCCTTTAGATATACACTCCAGACAATAATATTCACATTTTTAACAGAAAGTGTCCATAATTTTTAAGAATATTGTTTACATGATGTAAAAGAGTGTGGATACGATTAGATTTAAAACCATAAAACCCCTTATATATATGTATGATTATTTAATATTTTTATATTATTTCTTAATTCTATAGAAGAAATTTGAGTTCGAATCCGCAGGTGTACTAAGAAAAAAGAAAAGAAAAAAGGAAATCTACTATAATGGAAGACAGAAGGGAACTTACAATTTTGCCACTAGCTTTACACATGACATGCATAAACGCTTTAGAATCAGGGTGCCATTCAAACTTGTATAGTGGAGTGGGCTCGGCCTTGAGCAAATTTCGGGCACAATACCTTAGTGGCATCTCAGGCACAATAACATAGTGCTCAGTCACCGGGAAAGAGTGAACCCACCCTGCTGCCGGACCACCACGGCAATCCACCCGCCCGATCACCTTCCGCTCATTAGTCCCCGGCTCCATCCTCACCACCAAGTACCCCGGAATCACCAAATCAGGTAACAAAGTCAAGAATTCTGTGTCAGTCACAATAGGGTGTGCTGAGTGAATTAGACCACCTAATGTGTCACTGTACTCAAATTTCCCCAATGTGTCCAATGTGTCGGGGTCTATGACTATTGACCCTTTTTGTGTCTCCGTTAGACAAACCACACGACCATCACCGAGTTTGACAACCCCAGTGTTTGCATTATCGGTTAGTGATGCACCTGAGAATAAATTTGCAAGCTCACCAACATAGGAAAGGAAATTGTCAGGTTTAGGAACCTCAGAGAATTCACGGTAACATAATTTTTTGTTCTTCTTTGCAGCCTTATAGGCCTCTGACTCAATTTGGCGATGGCCGGCGATTAATCGACCGTTTTCAAAGTAGAGCTTGACTAGAGTGGCGTAGCCATCAAATAGGTGGCGGAAGTTGTAGTCCCCTATGTGCCACAAGCCTGGACCATTTCTTAGGTACGTTCCACTCTGCATGAAATTAATTAAATTGAGGTTATTCATTAGTTTATCCAAATAGCTAAAAGCCTAAAACATAGGATGTCTACTATTATGGTATTTTTACTTGTTCCCACTTCTGGCCTATTTATAATATTTATATAAGTAAGACCCTCTTATGAAAAATAATTTGGAATGAGACTAATATAATATACGTCATCCTCTTGAGATCTCCATTAATGTATGAAAAGAAAGGGACAATGGGCACGATGCACAATACTATTTTGTCGATATTATATGGCATTATTAAATATAATGGATATGCTTGATATCTCCTCCTCTTTTTTATGCTTACTATATGATGAGGAAGGTACAATCCAATCATCGATTTGATTTTTGTAATCTAATGTTATAACTTAATGCTCGTTGTTTTGTTTTAGTAATCATCTGTCTGTTTTGGATTAGCTGTTTAAAAATGATGATTTTAAATCATACCTTTAGGACTAAATTTGCATTTGGGTTAGGATTAAAAATTAAAATTATTTCACCATTCAATTTATTTTTGCTACTATTTATGGGTCCTATTGCACTTTTTAGCACTATTTATGGGCATCACTGTACTATTTCAATTAACTTTTACTTTTATTTATAGTACTTTCGGCAATAATTTTTCAATTACAATAAAATAAATGGTATTCAAACACATTCTAAAAGTTTGGTAAAATCCGTGAAAAGTTTTGTTTTTGTTGATTCTTGTTTCGATGCATATAACCAAAAAAGAAAAAAGAAAAAAAGAAGAGGATAAATTGCAGCCTTAACTTTTTTTTTTTTTTTGATTCAAAATCATAGAGTTCATTTGGTAATATTGTTCTAATAACGTTGTTTAAATATTGTAAAAATTCGTATGAGTGAAAAAATATTATGAAAATACGTGTTGTTGTGTTGTTTAATCAACAACTTTTACAAATCAAATCCGTTCGGCAACTACAAATCTATTACAAATCCGAATTGTGCATACTTGGCATTCAATTAGAGTGCCACTTGATTGAACCAAAAAATATAGTTTTTTTTTTTTTTTTTCATTAATACTTACTGTAATATTAAAGTTGTAGTTCTGCACATAGATCAGCATAAAAATAGTTATTGACACCAAAAGAATGAACATAATTAGTTGAAAGTTGAAACACCATGCATAGCCTATTGACATCATGTCATGGCAAGTTTCATGCTGTGTAGAATTGTCGTATATGGAAGGAAATAGGTTTTAAAAAAAGAAAACACGCACCACTGATATTGGGTACGGTTGTGAAATCAAAATAGGCCATGACATGACAGAAATGTTCAGATCGTATCTTAGCTAGCAAGAAGAATTACCCATGAGGAGAATAATAGAATATGAGGTCTTTTCTATTTTAATACACCACATGCAAATGTTATTATGATTATAAAAGAAACTTTTCAAAAAAAAAAATTATAGTGGACACATACCAACCACAGTGGTATTTCTCCTTCTACAGCCAGCTCTCCTTCCCATCTTTCCTGTCTCACACTTGTCCATGCAACATGATTCCAGTTGCCATGATCACTTTGTTTTTCCCTTGATGATGGAGGAGCAACGTCTATTTCCGGCAACCGATGAGTTAAAACACTCATGACCCTCAAGTCTCGAACATTGCGCTTCCTAGTAAAGTTGCTACTCCTAAAGGAAAACCCATCTAATACACAACCTGACTTATCTGAAACCTCCACTGTGGCTGGACAAATGGAGTTTCCGATTGCCAGATATCTCATGGAAGCCATGAGTTAAAACTTAAAAGAGTGGTGGAAGATTTTTAAAGGGTTTTTGTTCTGTGGTTGATATCTAGGACAAGTTAAAGGAGAGTGAAGTTAGTGGTGTATTTATAGGATGGCTTGAAGCCAAAAGTTTATGGAGTTAGTAACTATGCTCGATCACGTTGGAATCTTGATTGGTAGAATGCCTTTCTACTAGCGGACGCAGGCTCTATACGTCATTATTGTTTCATAAAATATTAAGTCAAAGGCAAAATATTAAGGAAGAAATGGAAGGAACTCAACTATTGGAATAATAGAATTACATGCGTGCATCAAACTCACACGCTCGGTGAAATCGACCCTGCGATTGGTTTTCATGAATTGGGTTGGGTTGGAATTTTATTTTGGGTCTTGGTTTGGATTGGGTTCACGTTGATATATATATATATATATATATATATATTAATTACTTTAATTTATTTTTAGTATTTTAAGTATGGCTATCCATTGGAACTTGACCCACTTGACACAGCCATCCAGGCCAACCTGAAAACCAGCCTACTTGACGCTGGTGATGGGTCTTTGCCTCTAACAATTGAGATCGGTGTGTCGATTGGTGCAGGGACGGAGCCAAAGTTTTGAGTTAAGGGGGGGCGGTTTTATTGTTAGCTGTGTGCAGCGGTTTCAACTTTTGACTCTGCTATTATTTAGCTACTGAGATTTTTTTTTTTTTTTTTTTTTTTTTTGTCGGTAAGAACAAAATTATTTTTGTTTAGAAATTTTTAAATGACAGGGTTGTTTATTTTAAATAAAATTGGTTAATTGAACTTAATTATTTTTAAGTTTTACTATTGGTGATTTTTGTTGTTGAGTTATTTTTTTGGGGCTTGTATATTTTGTTTTAGATTTTAGATTTATAAATTTTTTTATAGTCACTAAAATGAGGAAAATACTAGTGCTACAATTTTTTTTTTAAATTATAAATTATTGATGTAATAAGTGGTTACTAGTAAATAAAAAATGATGTAAGTTGTGGGTTTATGTGCGAACCAATACAAATTTGCTACCAAAACAGTTTGTAAAAATGTTGTAAAAAAGTATGTAAGTATAGCATTACTCTTAAAAAAATTAATGATATTGTTTAAGGGAAAAATGAGTAATTTTATAGAACAAAATTGCTAAAATTAGTACACACACTCATATATAATAATAATAATAATTTAAAAAAAAAAATTTAGGGAGGGCCATTGGCCCCCGAGGACCGCGCCCCCCCCCCCAAGTCCAAAGCTAGCTACGTCCCTGGATTGGTGGCTCTTCTTATGAAAATTCAATTCCAATTGACTTAGCTGATCTATACATTGGAATCTCGTTGTTTTCCGCTAGTACGAGATGTTCTCCAGTCATTTGTTGTTATATTTGCCCAGACCTCAATGAGATTCAGTGAGATATCATTAAGATTTGGCTAGATCTCAACAGATCCGTAGAAATCTTGTCTAGATTTGGTCAGATCTTGTCGTGTTCTTGCTAGATCCAGCCATATGTTGACTAGATTTGGCATATTTCAGCTAGTTCCTACCAAATTTCGGCCAAATCTGGCGAGTTTCAACTAAAGCCCTCTTCGCTGACTCTGACTGAGGACTGACTGACTTTTAGGAGTGGCAATTTGTGTTCGTGGGTCGAGTTCATGTCATGTGGAGCCATGAGTATTTGGCTATATGGGCTGACCCGAACTTGACCTGTTGTGTTAGGAATTCTCAACCCGAACAAGACTTATTTATTAAATAGGTTGACCTGACCTGACCAGACATGTTTAACTTGTTTAATTAACAAGTCATGTAAAAGTCAATACAAATGACTCATTTAATAATCTGTTTGATTAATAGGTCATACCTAACCTATATAATTTTCATCAATTCCCATATATCTAAAATTAAAATACAATTACAACCATAAATTAAGCAATAATATAAAAATAACTAATAACTTTATAAGCTAAACAGGTCAAACAGGTTAGACAGGTTTTCATATTGAACACGAATATGATCTGTTTATTAAACGGGTTAGTCGTGTCAACCTAAATATGACCCGAACTTGTTTAGTTTCAACCCATGACCTGTTTATAACGAGTCAGTCGTGTTGGGTTTGTGGGTCGTGTCAGATTTTGCCATCTCTAATCGACTTCAATTAAGGACCGACCCTTCTGAATTGACTCCTCTTACCAATCGGTGACAGGTTTAGATCTTGGAGAACCATGGTCGGGTCAGTTTTGGATTAGGCACAAACCCAACTTGGACCGGCTCGTGAATAACCCTAATTTTAAGAATTATTTTTGATAAATTTGGAAATTTGCAATATAATTTAGGCATATTATGTAAATTTTAATAATTTATTAAAAAAGTAATTAAATGATTAATGAGAGTTTATTTTTTTTATAGGGCATGAAACATGCAAGCATAACCTACCTACCCAACTTGGCCCATGTGGGTTGGGTTGAAAAAACTCTTCAACATGACCTATGCACACTTTTAAATAAAATATACAGCTCCATATACAAACATAACCATAATAAAAAGCTATTAATAATTACTGTAAGGACACAACTTGATCCACGGCCCAAAAGAGACTTGGACAATGGCCCAATAAGCCCACAACAATAGATTTGTTAGAGAGTAGGTTGGATATTGAACGTTCGATGAGATAAATGTTAATCACAATGGAATAGAGAGCAAACAAAATGATTAAGACATGCAAATTTGAAAGGAAAAACACTCATCGGTCAAGCTCGAGGAAGATATATTTTGATATATATATATATATATATGTGTGTGTGTGTGTGTGTGTGTTTCTTTCTGACTTATACAAATGTTTAAGTTCTAGGTTACCAAGTTCTTTTTTCTTCCTCTTTGTCATTGTCATTGACAGTAAGGAATCCAAAGGATGAGGAACTTTGCTTCATGTAACAAATCGAGCCCCAAAGGCCCTAGTAAGCTCTCGAAAGGAGTTGATGGAGCCCTCCTCCAATCCATCAAACCATCTCATTGCCACAGGCCCCAAACTGGATGATAGTACTTTGCACATCAGGGCCTCATTCCTAGAATGAACAGCCATTCTCTGGTCAAAATGACTGACATGCTCTACCGAGTCCGTTCTACCATTATACACCATAAATATTGGCTGCGTGAACTGTCGAGGAAGCTTTGCCCTCTCAATCCTCCATGCAAATAGTGATTTTGAGATTTGACATAAAGCCTTGCTCATAGCATCATTTCCTAAGCCCATATAGGTCGGGCTTTTATTCCTTTGCCTATGATGACGCTCTTCATTATAGGAGAAAGACTCGTTGGGAGGGGTCTTTGATCTAGGTCTATAACTGTCATCCTCATCAGACGGAGACCCTGAGCTTGATGGAGACCCCCTCCTTTGCTTTCGACTTCCTACGTACGTAAATGATCTACCTCTAGTTGCAAGTTTTTGGTATCCTCCCCATGAGACACATGGCTCCCGCTTCTAGAATGACTCCTATTGGTATGAGTTGTTTGCACACTAGCTTCACGATCTCTCATTCGCTCAAAATTAAGAAAATGATCTTGACGTCGATCCCACAGATTCCTCTTGGTTTGGCCCTGAACCCACCATGGTTGAACTAATTCAAGTATGTTAAATATTCCCACAGATGTCGCCAATTGTAAGGACATAACTTGATCCACAGCCTAAAAGAGACTTGGACAATGGCCTAATAAGCCCACAATAATAGATTTGTTAGAGAGTGGGTTGGAAATCGAACATTTAATGAGATGAATGTCAATCACAATGGGATAGAGAACAAATAGAATGATTAAGACATGCAAGTTTGAAAGGAAAAACACTCATCGGTCAAGCCCGATGAGGTATATTTTGATATATATGTGTTTCTTTCTGACTTATACAAATGTTCAAGTTCTGGGTTACCAAGTTCTTTTTTCTCCCCCCCCCCCCCCCCCTTTAGATATGGATCTTCCCTTTCCTTTTATATCCAGCCACGAATCATCTTAATCTTACATAGGGCCGGTCCTAGACATTTTGGGACTTAAGGCGATAACTAAAATGGGACATATTTTATGCTTATGTATTAATTAAATTAATATTTATTTAATATTTTTATATTATAATATATTTCATTTAAAATCTATTTTTCTTGCATTTTGAGATGCAAATTGACTAATTAAATTTTTGTATTCAAGTTCTTCTAACATTTCTTTTTCAATCGATAATATAGTTAATCCACTTAATCTTTTTTGGGACATTGTCGATCTTAGATATGATTTTATTAATTTTAATTTTGAAAAACTTCTTTCTGCAGAAGCTACTATAATTGGTATTGTTAGTAAAATCCTATAAGCAATGCATGTATTTGGAAATGAATCAATCTTTTTATATAATTTAGTATGTCAATTGGAGTATAATCTTTTATTTGTAAAATTTCTTTTAAAACCTTTAACTCTGAAAATAAATCTAAACCATTAATATCATAATAAACCTCATGTTTGAGAGAAGATTCAAGTTTAAGACAGTATATTTGTAAACTATCATCATCCAGTGATTTCAATTTTGTGAAGTTAAATAGAAAACCAAAAATATCTTCATATATTTGAAAATTTTCAAATCTATTCTCAATTGAACTAATTGCTTTATCTACTATATATAAGAAATAATCAATTCTAAAAGATTCTTCAGCAGAACGTGTTGTCTCATTATGAACATTTTCATCAAATTGTTTCTTTCTATGAATTATACATTTCTTTCTAAATTTTGTGTTATATTTTGTTTATTACTAATAACAAATTTATCCATTGATCCTTTTTGAGACTCAATTAATTTTTTTCTTCTTCTTTTTTTAAGTTTTTCATATCCAGATGTATATTTTCTAGTAGACATTTCTAATTAAACAATATATTTATAAAGACTAAAATAAAAAATAACTTTCAAGTATAGAGCAAATGAGAAATAGAACCTGATTTATATAAAAAGTATTATTGTAGCTTCACCGAATAATAACAAGTTTTTAGCAATCTCAACTTGTATAAATAAAGATTTATTCATTATATTACCAATAACTAATATATATATATATATATGTATGTATGTATATAAACACAAGATAAAATTTTAAAAAAAAATTAAGCACAGCCATAACAAAAACAAGCCTAGCTCGAACAAGAAGATGCTTGCCAAGACCCACCCACATAGAAAAAAAAAAAAAAAAAAAAATCATTTTACACCTATAACCCAAAAAAAAAAAAAAAAAAAAAAAACCTTGAAGGCCCAAATGTGAAACGTCCAGCCACAATCTTAACAAATCTAAAGTAGAAAGCCAAGCCTTATAAGTTATACCTCAAAACTCAAAAGTCAAAACCCATTCTACAGAATGCCACAAAACGCAGCAGCGAGAAAAAAAAGGCAGTTGGCTTGGCAGAGTTTTCAAATCAGATGCAATTGGATGATTTAGGCATTTAGATTTGAGGAAGCTTGAGCCAGGCAACCAACAAGGCAGTAACAGTGGAGAGAAAGAATGAGAGAGGCAGAGAGCAAGGGAAAAAAGCAAAGCAAGAATGAGAAAGAGACGGTAAAATTTTTAGGGATTTGTGGTTTTTTATTTGTTTTGATTATTGATTGTTTTGTGGTTAATTTCTTAGACCGGATTTGTAGTTTATCTTGTTGAATTTTGGTTTGTCTAGAGGATAATGATGTTATTTTTGAGACAATTAATTTTATTTAGACCAATTTTTTTTTTGTGTGCTACCAATGTTTAATCGGGTATAACAGAAATTTTGTTTTTTTGGTCAAAAGGATGTGTCGGATTTTTTTAGATTCATCTGAAACCAATTTTTTTCCCCTACTACCCTTTCTTTTCTAAAATTTTGGGGCTCCCCTTCCACTTGGGGGCCTTAGGCAATTGCCTAATTGACCTAGTGGAAGGGCCATCCCTGATCTTACACTTAGAGGGCTGAGATGGTATTCCAAAGACTCTTGTCTCATCTGGAACATACTAATAAGCTTTACACTGCAATATTAGATGTGCCGCCACTGTTCATGGTCATTTCCTCATTAATGCGGCCAGGGGAGTGGTTGTCTTGCATTTAATGCGGAGGGGATGGCTTCTACACCCTTCTTTTTTCGTCCCTCTCGTGTTTCATGTCAAGTCTGCTTTCTTTCCTTTTTAATTTTTTAATTTCATGCACCTCATACAACTAGTGCTCGTCCTCGAGGTCCGAGGTGCATCCTTGGGAATAACCTTGATTGCTTGTTTAAATTAGTTTCAGGATCCTCGTCCTCACAATTAACATAACTATATATTTAATAGTTCCTTATAAAAAAAACAATCATAATATAAACTCATTAATATCTATCATAATGATCAAATTTAATATTTAATAATATTTCATATAAAAGCACAATTATAATAAATTTCTATTAATAATTATCATAATATCAAATTTCGTGTATATATTATATTATATTATATATATATATATATATATATATAAGAAAGATGTTTCTTTAAAAAAAAAAATCATATTTTATTAGATTTTTTGTTGCATTGCATAGGTTGTTGACTAGTATATATAAAACCGAACACATTTGTCTTTTTAGTTGCACTCATAATATTCATCCACATAAGCTTTTAGGGTCTCATAATTTTACATTTCATTATTCTATTATATATTTTCTAATTAATTTTAAATTTTGTTTAATATTTGAACTCTTTGTTAAAATCTTACTATATCATATTTTCTTTTAATAGTAGAATATATACTTCCATATGCAAACAGAATAAAAAAAAATCAATAATTATCATAATTATTAAATATCATATTTAGAATTTTTTTTTGTGTGTTGCACAAATTGCTGACTAGTAATATATATATATATATATATATAAACTGAAGATATTTAACTTTTAATTGACCTCATTGTATTTTGAAACATAAAATTTTGAAGGCTCACAATTTTACATGTCAATATTCTAAAAATATATATACTTTAATTGCTTTTGAATTCTCTATTCTAAATTTAAACTCTCCATTAGAATCTTGCCAAATGATATATTATCAATAAATTGTAGAATAGGTAGTTAGAAAACAATAATAATAAATACCATAATTATCAAATTTCATATTTATAAAAAAAAAATAAAAAAGGGAAAAAAATATCATATTTAGTTAAACATTTCTGTGCAATGCATGAGTTACTAACTAATTTTATATTAAAAATCTAAAAATGTATAACACTCTGTACATGAATCTTTTTGGCTTTGAAATAGAGGGGTACAATGTTCTAAACTTCTTCAATTACATGAGTATCTTTTTCAAACATAAATGACAACCCTTATATTTGTCCATCATGCACCCAACTAAATACATGCAAGAAAATGACCATAAAAGAGACACAAGTTTAAAATACAAGGGGAAATTACTACATAAATAGGAAGTACAAAAAGTATTAACTTTAACATCCATTAATGTTTTATTGTGTGACACCCAAAATTTCTCTATGTTTGTTTTTAGACCCCTTAAAACACAACCCAATAAATCTAGTTATTTAGCCAAGTGATTAATTTAGGTAAATTATGCAGATTTAGGTTAACATATACAAATCATATCATTGACAAGTGCGGAAAATAAAGAACACAACGGTATGATAACCTAGAAAAACCAAACTGGTAAAAAACCTGGGGAGGATTTAACCTAACTATCTTCAAGGTAAAACTGAATCCACTATGAAAGAATTGAAGTTTACACAATAGCGACTTAGACCACTAACATCCTATTGCTACCTCGAGTAGGAAACTTACTATCATGACCACGTGACAGCTCCAAGTCCACGGATTACTTCTTTCTTGTATTTCCAGCAAGTACAAGCACCCCCGCTTGTGTATCTTTAAGCTCTTAATGCAACTGAATCGATCACCAAGTTATTGACATAATCTTGAATCTTGGAAATCCTAAGTATGTGTGAAGGCAACCACCTCTTAATATTACAAAAGATTCACACACACAGCATAAGGAGCAACCTAAAACGTGGCTAGGGTTTTTTCTTTTATATTTAAGACAAAACATACAACCTTACACGTCAAATGGACTTGGGTTGAGTTGGAAAATTCTGTAGAAAAACAATCTGCACGAGCTTCGATCGATCGAGCCAGGCAGATTTACACAGTAAATCCTGCAGAACACTCGATTTCAACTTTACATATAAACACACTTTGAGCAAGTCTAAAACAAAGACTAAAACGTTTTGATCATGGTTTGCCAACATCACAAATTGAAGTTCTAATACATTTAAACCTAAAGTCTTAGAACCCAACACTCTAAGGTATTGAAACTTATTTCTTAGAAGAGCTTTAATGAAGATGTCCGCTATTTTATCTTTGGTCCTGCAATATTTGAGTTGAATCTCATCATCTACCACAACCCCTCTAATGAAGTGTCGTTTGATGACAATATGCTTTGTGCAACTATTGTTCACAAGATTCTTTGTCATAGTGGTAGATTTTTAATTTGTTACTCAAAATTGGAGTAGTTTCTTCTTTCTTCTCACCAACATCTTCTAAAATTCTCCTTAGCCATATTGATTGTAAAGCAATATTAAAAGGGTAAGAGAAGGGAGAACGAGGTGTGCACACACGAAAAAAAAAAAAAAAAAAAATCCTATTTGGGCATAGAATAGAAACAAGCTTGATTACTGACTTAATTAAGTATTAATTGGAACACCAATGGTTGACATTACAACAGTGTCCTTTAGTTGACCTTTCTTGTATAGTTCAAACTCAATCAATGGATGCTCAGCAAAATGCTACCATTAAGTCAAGCAAACTTATGCCTATAATGACCCATAGAAGGTACTGGTACTTGAGCAACAAGTGAAAGCCTTGGCACATGGTTTCCTTTCCCTCCCTTGTCCTGGGCTTAATCTTGTCTCCCTCTAAAATTAAAATAATAATAATAATAATTACAAATATCATTATTGTGGCTCCCCCACTACCTTCTTTCATTTTTAAAATTCAAATTATTGTGGTTGCCCTTAAAATATGGAGTTATTCATGATTTGATTTGTGACATTTAACTCGTTGGAAAAAAAGGGATTTGGATCCGTGCAATATCACCGGGTGCAATTAACCTCATTTTTTCTCACAATTTTTTATATCACACTTACTTTTTAGCTTTCTCTTATTATTTTTATTTAATAAATGAGATTAAAAGTTGTTTTTTTTTTTTTTTTTTTGAACTCTCAATTTTAACCACCCAAAGCTATTGCATTATGTGCTATACCACCTGATCTCAATCAGGAAAAGAGTTACTCGTTAAAAAATAATTGTCAAACTATGTAAGTTCCTATGAATAAAAAATATATTTACTCGATACCTATTACCATTGTTGCACACTCCCAGAGCTGACAAGCGAAAAGAAGCTCAACTTGTTAACATCAGATTTAAGTGATCATTCAACCCCGGCCCTTGCAACGTGCGGTTTTTAGTACAGTCTATAATTAAGGGTTACGTTGACGAGAATGTTAAAGTTGGCCTCAAATTCAACTAGGTGTGGTTGCAAATGTAATCAAATTATCAATCAACTAGATATCGAAGCCTTGGCGTACTTGGCTGAGCTTGACTTGGTTGTTGAGATAAGTTGCAACCATGGTGTATTGTGCTGAAACAACATCGGAGAGAGGAGCAACCCGATGGATTTTAGTTTGGATTGCACTGCCATAGCTCCACCTCACACAGAGAGAGAGAGAGAGAGAGAGAGATTTGATCAATTTGGCCTTGTTGATTTATGGCTTAATTTGTTATTTGTAATTCGATTACCTATTTCTGTTAGTTTTGTTTTTTTAATTCAACAATTACAATAACATATATGGAAGAATCCAAACCTTAATTCTCTGACATTATTTACAAAAAGTAACAGTTGAGTTCAATTGGGACTAATAGATTTAGTTGGCCTTTTAGCTCTGATATTTAGTAATTTTGTAGGAAATACTTCCTTTTGGGATTCGAATCCCCATTTCTATTCTGTCCGTTTGTCAAGAAAGTGTAAAATATGAGTAAGTAATGGCATGTGAAGATTACTGCATCATATTGCTTGAGAAGGTGTATCTATGGTGTGTCAGAGAGATAGGATGGTCTTTTTTCTAATTTTTGTTTCAACAGATGATATTGGCATTTGTCATGTATATTATCATATTCTGTCAAATTAACGAAATTGACTTGAGTTAAGCGCAAGAGTAATAAATGTTACTAATCAAAGCACAACATGGACAATAGACAAATATAATCCATGAAATTAAATGTCCTATCATACCATATGTATAAAATTTTAGCCAAAATCCCACAATATTTTGAGAAGGGAGAAGCAAAATAGAAAAATTCGAATCGGTTTGTTCTAATGTGTCAAAACTCAACAATCGATTTTAATGTGAACAAGGCTAAGGAAACCTACAAAAAAAGAATCCTGGGAAAACTCAATTTAGAAAAATGACAAGAAGAATGTAAAAGAACATTCATGAATGGAATATTAGGCCGTCCAAAGTGGAGCCAATTAAGCAAAGCAGCCTTGTTGGTTGGGAAAAATTCAATTCCAAAGCAAATAATTATGTTTTCCATGAAGAATACAACCATTTTTAATGAATCTGAGTTTAGTTTTCCCACTCAGTTTCCTGGTCCATACCTCTTTCGGAAAGTGGATGCCCTAGAATAATGCCACTTTATGATTTTATACTGTAATTTTAGGACCGGTGACACGTATTATCGGGGTCCTTATGTTTGCCACCAATTTTTGAGTTCATATAAAACATTTCTAGATTTTAATTTTTCGTCCATATGGAAACAAAAGTGTACCTCTTACCATACTTTGTCATCATAAAATATAGAATTTAATCATTAGATGCTTCGGTAGAAACAAAAGTGTTGCGTAAGGGCTAACGTGGAATTGCCGATTTGTACGTACTCATACTCTGTCAATATTATTTTTAATTTAAATTTTATATTTATAATAAAAAATTTAATTGCTTAAAAATTCACAAATTTGATAGGAAATAAAAATATAATACTCGGGCTCCTCTGTAAGGAAAACTAAGAAACAGAAGGAAAAAAAAAAAAAAAAAAAAAACCAAAGGTTCAAATTTTCCTCCCACTTGTTGTGATAAATATATAAATGTTGTAAGATTCTAATGGAATGTATAAATATATGATGTTTTATAGGAAGGAAAATGCTAAATATGCTATGAGTTTTACAAAATCACATCTACAAATTGACATGACAATATATGTGATTAATGAATTTTAAAAGGAAAATGCTCAACTTTTGACAAATTTTACTATATAAAACTTATGAATTGATGTGATAATTAATGTAATTGGTGAACTGCAACTATCTAATAAATGAATATATGAATTGTTTGTTGGTAATTGGTGACATATCAGTTTGTAAGTTTTATGTTATAAAATTTGTATTATCCATGTAGCAACATTAGAAGATGTCAACAAAAAATCAAAGGTTTTATTTTATATTATATATATAATATTCCTGGTAATTCCATTTTAGTTGCGGAGAAAATGAAGAATGAAGAAGATATTTCTCAATTCACAAAAAATAAAAAGAAGACTGTTTCTGAAAAAGTTAGCTCGAGCAAAAGCAAGAGCGAAATGATCAATTGAGCAAAATAACAATTGAAGTAGATGCGAAGTTTTGTTCGAGATTTTTCTACAGGTTTATTATTGGATAGTTCGCCCAAGTAAAATGCAGTTCACTTGAGTGAGATTATGGACTGAATAATAGAATTATGTTGAAAAAACGAGCCTAAGGGTCCTCTGTGTACTTGGTGCTAGTAACCATTTCAACAAAGTTTTAAGAATTATAAGGGCTTGTTTGGTTTAGACATGACTCAGTTTTCATAACTAAGTATTCATAACTCATAACTCAAATTCAAAACCCATAACTCAAAGTCCACTATCACTCAAAAACTCCAAAATTTTTGTTTGTTAACAAAACCTAGTCATATATCTCACTCAACTTTTAAGTCCACCTTTTGCCAAAATGGTGGAGCTCATCGATCAGTCTTTTTCAACTGTCTTCTTCCCTTACCCGCTTGACTTTACATGAAGAACATGAAATCCACACCCAAACCCAGTTTCATCACCACCACCAACGACAAACCCAGATTCCACTACCATCAACACCACCAACAGCCACACAAAAAATCCAAAAGAATGCACAGGAAACCCACAACCACAACAAAAAATCCAAACCCACCAACAACCCTCAACCACAATCACAACCTTCCACAAAAAATCCAAACGAATGTACAAACAACCTCCACCATTGCCCAAACCTCACCAACCACAACCAAAAATCCAAACCCACCAATACACAAATGCATAGCAAACTTAAACTCATAATCCTTAGATTGGAGACCTAAATCACGAAATTAGACACAAAGATGAACTGGTCTGGCAAAAGGGATGAGAGAGAGAAAAAATGCCTGAGAGAGAAACCGATCTGCAAAGAGGAAAGAGAGAGAAAAAACGAAGGCCTAATCTGGGCTGAGCTTGAACTGATCTCACGGTGGCTTGTGTTGCTCATGATGGTGACGATCTAGCAAAAGGGATGAGAGAGAGAAAAAATGCCTGAGAGAGAAACTAATCTGGCAAAAGGAGGAAAGAGAGAGAGAAAAAATGAAGACTCGATTTGGTGGTTGCTCATGATGGTGACGACTGGTGTGGTGGTGGCAGCTTGTGGAGGAGCATAGAAGGGTTAGTGAGAAGAGAGAGCTTTGGGTAAAAGAAAAAAAAAATGAAGAAGGAGAAGAGACAGAGAGAAGAACGAGTTGGAGTGAGAATGCCAAACTGATTTTTGGAGAGAGACGTTATGTGATGGGACAAGTCATATGGGTGGGTTCCATTCTTTGCTTAATTTTACAAAAATGCCACTGAAACTCAATTCTCAAAAATTGAAAACACCAAAATCCTGTTTTCATTTTTCATCATCCACATCCAAAATTTTGAGTATTTGAGTCATGAAAATAATGATCCAAAACTAAGCCAAACAAATGGTCATCCGTGGGACCCACTTGGTTTGGATGATAGATCATGAAAACTGAGTAATATCACACAGTTTTCATGCTATCTAAACATGCTCTAAGTGAATGTTTGGATGGTGCAAACGTTGGACATTTGCGCATCCAGCGTTTTGCGCGTGGTTCCCATGCACTATTCACAGGACTCATAAACCTCTTTTTCCAGCCAAACTTTCATTAAAAATGGGTCCCATACACTATTCACACATTTAAAAATTATTTTGCTATAATGTTTTCAATTTTCAGTTTTCAATTTTCAGTAATAAGCAGTATCTAAACAGACCCTAAATGTGCCATTTTCACCATGATCAAATGTTTTTTAACCTTCCATACTTTTTTTTTTTGTTGGATTGAACCTTTCATACATCTTGATCAGTTGTATAACTGATCTTTTACACCATATCTTTGGATATACGTACAGTACATGGCGTTCCACTAATTATTCTGTAAAATAGATTTTTAATAAAAGATAAGTTATTCCTTTTTTAGAAATACTAAAAGATAAGTTATACTTACGTCGCTAATAAAAAAAACAAACATAATACGCAAATCATATGCTATTATTCGATGAAATTTTAAATCAATAAAATAATGTGAGGCACTCTGATTTGTAATAGTAATATTTTAATTATCTATCCTTTGTTTTCTTTCTGTGTTTTTTGTAATATCTCTTTTATATATCTAAGTTTCATCGAATATATATATATATAAATTTTTTCCTTAGGTTCAAAAGTTAAAAAAAAAAAAAAAATAAAACAAAGAAGCAAGAGTTTTAATTGAAGATTAAAAAGTACAAATAATATTGTCACCTTTCAATAGTGATGAATTTAAATTCCTTATGTTGTAACTTATTGTTTCATAAATAAGTGCATGTAAATTAGATTTGGAAATAATTGTATAATAAAATTTATAAATTGATATTGTTGCAAGTTAAATTCTAAAGGTTTAGACACACAAATGGTTACAATGTAGTTTAAAATTGTTATAGTTTTATCATATTATGAGTTTAACAAAACTGATCATATAAACTGAACTTAACGTTTATCTAATTACTAAAATTAATATTTGAGAATGATAACTCCATAAGTGAAATTTTTTGAATATGAAAAATTTTCAACACAAATTATATATATATATATATATATATATTATGGGGGAGGATTTTGTTCCACGCCCCGCAAGCTGTTTGTCCTCTCTGGGGAGCCAAGTCCGCAAGGTTTTGTTCTCAGTATTGAGTGTGGGGTTTGAGATTTTTGGTGTGCTTTGACCCTGTGACACCCTAGTCCCACATCGGCAAGAGATGCGCCCCACTCATGGTTTATAAGCCCTTGGAGCGACCATGAGTGTACCACTACTACACTGTGTAGTAGTGGTACACTCATGGTCGCTCCAAGGGCTTATAAACCATGAGTGGGGCGCATCTCTTGCCGATGTGGGACTAGGGTGTCACAGGGTCAAAGCACACCAAAAATCTCAAACCCCATACTCGGTACTGAGAACAAAACCTTGCGGGCTTGCCTCCCCAGAGAGGACAAACAGCTTGCAGGGCATGGAACAAAATCCTCCCTCATAATATATATATATATATATATATATATGAAAAACTTAGCTAATAAATATAATATAATAGATATAATATAATATAATAGATATACTATTTTTTGTGATTTTTCTAACATTAAAAAAAATCATTTGATATTCACATGAGTGACATTTTATTGTATAGTTTATGTGCTTGGGTACATGTCAGTTCTAGTTAGGTTAACTGGTAAAAATTTTTGTTGTCGAATAAGAGATGTCAAATAAGAGATTTGAAGTTCAATCTCTATCTATACTAAAAACTGTCGAATAAGAGATTTAAAGTTTGATCCCAATTTACACTAAAAATCAATTAAGAGTGTAGAAATATGGGATCGATCCTCATCAATATCAAACATCAATTAGTGTTTTGGTCTGATGATAAAGAGCAATTATTAGGAGCGGACGCTTACCAACCTTATGCAACAAAGCAACAAATGAATGACTAACCAAGCTGCCGACATTACAAATTACAACCCAAGTCCTCTTTTTGTATATCTTTAATCATGACGGAGAAAGAAAATCAAAAAGAACAAACTTGTACCAAGATATGATTTCAAGAAACATTAAATTGACCAAAAGATAAAGAAGAGCACTCAAAAAATTGCCTCCACATACTGCTATTCCGTGGGAGGATAGTAGGTTAAGGATCGCGGGAGAGAGATATCTACACTACAGTCACAATCACAACCAAAATATAAATTTTTTGTTTGTTTGTTTTAATGGCACACAGTAGAAGTTTTAAATAGGGCAAATATATTCTCGAAAAGAAAATAAAATACATGAGGCACTGCCACTAGCTATCACTATATGATCAATATAATTTTGTTTAGTCGTAGGACTAAGATTTGTAGGTCAGATTTTTAGTTATGAATTCTCTTCTTTAATTGTAGGACTTGTGGCAAGTGGTTCTTCGTAACCTACAAATCCACATAAAATTATTAATTGATTACAATATTATTTTATTTAAATAATTAGTACAAATAACCTATTATATAAATGCTCCTCTAGTAAAGCACCCTTTGTTTTTTCTTTGGATAGAGTAGTCGATCTCTATCACCAAGAAAACATAAATGTATATCAGACTATTTGTATTGCTAATTTGCTATCTCTATATCGTTTTCCAATATATATTAACTAGTATCTATTTAAATGCTTATCGGTCAAAATAATAATAATAATCTAATTCATAGATGGCTTAGTACTGTACAGCCCTGTATGTCCCAACAGAAATTACTTTTTCACATTTTTATCTTGTCATTGTAACTTGTAAGTCACCATTGCAATAGCTTCTTTTTTTTTTTTTTTTTTTTAACAATTCAAAATTTTAATTAGACAAATATTTGAGGGAGTATAGAGCCAATAGAAGCCTTTCAGTTGTAAAATATGAAGATCTATGCAATATCTTAGCTAGAAATGAGATTTGTGTAATATCAGATATGCTAATTAACGTAATGTAGGGCATCTAGGATATTTAAAATTCAACATTTTAATCAGCTTTTGTTTTTATATATGGTGGATTTGTTCTATTGCAAATACAAATCAAGACCATTGTAATTGCTTGTCTCTTCATGCCCTTGTTGATTCCCACAAAACTGTTAAAGATTGTGGCAGACAAAATTAGGATTTCCCCACAACGACGAGCAACTCGTTTAAATTATTTGACAATTAATTAAACTATAATTAGTGGAGAGTAAAACCATGATTGCAATGTGGGCCGATGCTGATCGATGCCCACTGAGTTATTTATTTGATTGATCACAACTTGTTAACCAGTAGTCCAGAGGTCATTGACTCATTGTTTGATATAACTTACCTGCGATGATTAGGACTTGGATTTGTAGTGTTCTATTCAAGCAAATTCAGGTCAGCAAAACAACTCATTCTAATAGTAGGTTTTCAAGAATTTCTGACGTCTAGTACCGCAAATGCTAGCTCTCTTACAATCTAGAAGTGCAGCAACAAATATCCTTATTTTCTTCTCTCCATTTATTCTTCAATGCTTTCAAGTATTTTTCTTCTTGACATTTTATAGATTCGATAATGACAGGTTCGGCCTTGATCAGTATTATTATTTTTACTATTTACCATTAAGGCTTGTCCTTGACTGTAGTGGCTGCTGAATTTCGATGTAAGGGTGCACTTTGTAATCATATGCCTCCATATAAGTCCATCAGATCTACTAGTTGCATGATGGAAAACAAAAAGCAAAACTGCCTCCTATCTTTAAAACCTTAAGTAGGTTTAAATCCTAAATTAAAGCTCTTAAAATATTATCAAAAACCTTTTATCTGCTAAGTTATGTGAATTACTTCAAGACATACAAAATGGTATATAATTAGATATATATTTGTCAGGATTTTGTAAAAACATAAGCTCTCGGGATAGGATGTGTCAATATAATCTATTTCTATAAGGGGAGATCGATTATCCGAAATAGTAAATATGTATTCATCCCTCACACATGCTTTGTGTTTGTACAGAGAGTTGAATTGGTGAAAAGTGGAAAAATTTGTGATTTACGAAGTCATCATCAATCATTATGATTTTAAGTTTAAGGTGTGATTGGTTACCTATGTTTAATTAATTTTAATCACCCAAGTTAGAGCAAAAAAGGTCTCAACATCTCCTAGCCTAATTAATCAAGTGATCTTGAACAAGAAACTCGAGTTCAAGAGTTGTGCGTACCATGTGCATATCGTGTTCTACTATGACACTTGTGCGCTGTTATGTATGTGCCTATTATGATGATGATTGGGACACTAAACTTCTTCCCACCATGGGATATTGCTTCTTGCAAAGCGATGTTTTGATTTCTTGGCAGATTAAAAAAAGCAAATTGTTGTTTCTTGATCTAGTATGGCTTGTTTATAAATAAACAAATATGAACAAATAATTTTTTGTTGAGACAAGTTTGAGTTGTATATGAACAGTTTGATCTAGTTTAGTTTTTTTTTTTTTTTTTTTGATAAACTAGTTTAGTTTGTTTATAAACAAAAAAATATGAACAAATAATTTTTTATTAAGACAAACTCAAGTTGTCTATGAATAACTTGGTTCATTTACAATTCAAAATAGCCTTAGACTTGTCACTTCAATTTGAAGAGTGATGTTAAATCCAATAGGACCCAAGTCTATCGTAAATAGCCCTAGCCTATTGTAATTTTGTACTTATTTGGACAAGTAACCTAGTCCTACTAAGTGCCTGTTTGTTTGGGCGTTTTGAGCCCAAAAAGCACGTTTTGCAAAAAGCTGGAGTAACTTGTGTGTTTGGTTCAGCCCAAAACACAACTTTTTGGAAAAAGTTGCATTTTGGGCCAAGGCTGATAATGCGCTGAGAATGCACAAACCTTATGGAGCTGAGGAGGTCCATAAAACAAAAATTCCAATGCGCATTTGTAACTATCCGTTGGCTCTTCCTTCAATTACCAAATTACCCTTGATAAAAGTCCTCAGTTCTCATGCCTGAAGCACTCTCACGCCTCTCATCTCATCTCTCTGCTCTCCCTTTGCTTTGAAGCTCACTCTCACGCCTCTCATCTCAAGCATAATCAAAATACAAACTCAAAAACATAATCTTAAAATTAATCAAACCACAACAATAAAAGCAAAAAAATTCTTGCTCTCATAAAACTGATATAATTTAAACAACAAATTTAAAATCAAAACAACAACAACAGCAGATCATGAACAGAAAAAAAAAAATTTAGAACAACAATAAATGATCAAGAAAAAAAAAAAAAAAAAAAAGAAGCCGATATGACCCCTGGTTGCATGCACTTCGCAGTGAGGAGAAGGAGCAGCGGTGGCGATGTGGTGGAGCAAAGGCGATTTCTCCTCTCTCCATGCGTGTCTGTGTGTGTTTGAACTTTGAAGATAATGACACCAAAAGGCAAGCAAGATTATGGAATCAAGTATCATAGAGAGAGCTAGAGAATTTATGGAATCAAGTAGAAAAAGAAAAAAAAAAAAAAAAAGAGAGCAGAGAATGAGAGAGCTAGAGAAATAACGAGAAAGGAAGGCTCTGGAATCAAGTGGAATGTAAAGGAAAAAAAGAGATGATGGAATCCTATGGGTATACGTGTGTGGTGGACAAAATGCAAGAGAAAAAAAAAAAAAAAAAGAAAAGAAAAAGAAAAAGGAAACATATGGATGAAAGAAAGGCAAAGAATTAGAAATCACAATTTAAAAAATACTACCACAATATTTTCACAATAAATTTTAAGTAATTAGCTAATATTGGTGAGTAAAAATATAATTTCAGTGGTGGGTTCAAATTAGAACTAGTAACAACTTTTCATATAAGATTTTGTTATGATTCTTGTGAAAGTATTGCAAAAAATATTGTGGATGTAACACTTTTTGTTGAAAAATATAATTGTTGAGAATGAATAAAAAAAGAAAAAATAAATATTAAAAAAGAATAAATTTGATTAAAAAATAAAGATTAAAAAAGTGGGTAGACAAAAGATAAATGTCACTGTTGATTGTCCAAACAGTACAAAAATTTGTCTAACCTGCTGGAGATGCTCTTATATATACATTGTCCTTTTTGGTAATTTATCTCTCAAACTGCCACTTTTATAAGTGCTAGCCAAACACTCAGCTTTTTCAAAAAGCATTTTTTAACAGCTTTTACCAAATACTCAGTTTTTTGAAAATGCACTTTTTTATTATGCACTTTTTGAAAACTCCACTTTTTTCATTATGCACTTTTACAAAAAACTGAACCAAACTCACCCTAAATACGCTGTGTTATATAGTTTTTTCACTATATATACTCTTTTTTATCAAGATAAAATAAAAGACTCTATTTTGGATTTTATATTGGTTCTAATTTTAATATGTTAAATTTGCTTAGGAGATATTAAATTATTCATTAACAAGGCATGTTAAGAGCTTTACAATTCAATGGCATCAAGGCTGGCTTATTATAGTTTGACGCTTGTGATAGTACATTTAAGTGGGGTTTTTTTAATATTTAAATATCAATTAATAATATTTATTTAAATTTATATATTATAATTGATAGGTCAAGAATGTATTGACCCATTGTAATGAATTAACCAATTAATTATTCAAGTTAATTAATTAATTCGATTAACATGCAATACGCGTAGTAGCACAAACAAATCACCAGCTAAGTTAATATGCAGCGGAAAATAAAGTTGACATGATGATTTGTTTACGAATGGGAAAAACCCTCCCAAGGCAAAAACCCCACAAGGTGGTTTTAAAGTCATCACTCTCAAAAATCCATTATTATTACAACAAGCGGCTACAAATAAATAAATTACTGTATCTTATACCAACCTATAGTTGAATCCTTACCCTAATATCCAATTGGATTTGTTCTGTAGTGATAATCTCTCATTTCAATGCACGGCTCACAGTATGTGACTAACCAATCGATGCACGGATCCAAGTATGTGACTAGCTACCAACTTGAGAAGGATGTTGGCTGCAAAGCTATTCAGTTCATCAACACGATGAAGATTATGAAACTCCTTGGTTACAAAACCCTACGACGTACAAACGCAGCAGCTTCTTCAAGAGAAAGATGAATTAGGGCATATGTCTCCGGTCACAATATGCTTGTGAAAAACTTTTGCATTCAATTGAATTAGTTGTAACGGCTCTTAAAATAACTCTTATATATGTTTAGGGTTGTAAGAAAAGAAAGCCTAAACAAATATACATATATTGGAGTGAAATTAGAACTAAAAATCTGATTTCTGTAAATTTCGATAGATAGTTTATCTATCAAGCAACTGTCAAGCATTGAGCTTACACAACCTTTTAGACATCGATAGATTCTATTTGTCGAGCTAACTGTCGAGCTTTAAAACCCAGCACTTTTTCACTTGATTATTAGACAGATTTGCATGATTTTAACACTTGGACTTGAACTCTTGTTTTTCAAAGTATTAAACACATCCTAAATCAACCTAATTATAAATAAAGTGCATTTTGTCAAAAGATTAGCCAATTATATATTGACACATATTTCTAACATGATTCACATATGTCCTAACAATAATTTTTTTTATTTAAGAAACAATGTTTCTTGTTTTTTTTAGATACAAAATTATTAATTAACTTTTTGTATTTAGACCTTTTTCAATGGATAATAGTTAATCCACTTAAATTTTCTATGACTATATCAATTTTAACGATGATTTTATCAATTTTTATTTTCAATTAAGTATTGGTGATCACAAGAATACAAAGAATAAGTGGTTGATCTAAGTATAATTGGGTCCTAATATATAATATTAAACCTTTGGTTAGAGTAGCATCACATCATTTAACATCCTTTCTCAAAAAAAAAAAAAAAAAAAATTTAAAATCCAATTAAGGCATCTCAATTCTCAACCAATAATCTCTTTCCCGACAGAAATTTCAGCTTCCTGCTTTCTGAACAACCAAATTGCTTGGCCTGCAGCCAAAAGACATGAAATAAGTACAGGAAAGACATACTATTTATTGAATGTATTTTTATATTTTAAACATCCTTTATCAAGTTTTAGTAAAATTATATTTTATCGTAGATTTGTACATTTAGTATCCTTAAAAGAATATTGGACAATTATTTTTGTCCTTTAATTTACAGGCCAGGGGATGCATACATAAGATACCTCATTTTTTTATTTATTTATTTTTTTTTAAACTTTGTCTTTATTTTTGGGTGCAACAAAAAATTAATATTAAACTACTTAATTAAATACGTTAATACGGCTAGTTTTTTTTTTTTTTTTTTTGAGAATGATCAATACGGCTAGTTATTCTAGTTTTTTGTTTGCAGTGCCTCCAGTTATCAAATGAAGGAAATATTCTTTGTCTCATTATTTTTAAGTTTCGTCTTGTCATTTTTAGACTTTTGGGAAGTGAAATCGCCCACGGCATTTTCAATGACGAAGGATTTCGTGTACATAATTTAATAACATGAACGTTTTTGGTGTGCATGTACGTATCGAAATGCATGCGGGTGTCAAATGTCTGCATGCACTGATGATTAGGGTGTTAAGTTTGACCTGTTTTTTTCTGGTAGAGTGTGGGCTGGTGACCAGGTAATGAGGTAATCCTAAGGCTGAACTCGAAGATCCTTTGTCCCTGATGGTGGTAAACTAAGGCTTAGGCAGCGAAAGGCTGATTATAATATAGGAATGGGATGTAGGCACAACATTAGGTTTAAATTATTCTTGGGTAAAATAGGTTCAGTAATTTAATTCTTAGGTGCACTAGATTAGGTTTCTCAATTAAATTTAAAAATATTATTGCATTAGAAGTAATTTTCTTAAGGGACAATATGTTTGAATTTAATTAAGAAACCTAATATACGGTACCTAAAATACTATAGTTAAGTTTTTCCCTAAATTCTAAAGGCTGGTGAGAGACTCAAGTTTATCCGAAATCCAAAAAAGAAACTACAAGGACAATGAAAAAAAACTGAATTAAGTCCTAATCAGTATAGAGCCAGGTTAAATAGTAAATTAAGAGAAACTATAGATTTTTTCATCCCCCCCCCCCCCCACCCCCAAAAAGAAAAAAAAATCACACCATGGCATTTATTTCAGTAATGTTAAAATCACAACTTTGCCACAACTTATTCACTAGTAAGTTGTGAGTGGTAGAGTTGTGAACTCACATGAGCTTACCATTTTTACTTTATCATTCATAACTTTTTACGTTGGCAAGATAACAAAGTTGCTCATGGTTTGATTGGACATACTATTAATGTGTCGGACTTTTTAGTGTGGATTGAGGACATTCCACCACTGCTTTTTTTTTTTTTTGGTACTACAGGCTGATATAGCCGGTTTAACATAATAAAAATCCATTCATGTTTTCTTGTCTATAAAAAAAAAATAAAAAAAAGGTTAGGGGTCTCGAGTTTGAATTTCTCTAATTAAAATTTTCTTAAATTCATTCTCAAGACTTTTTCTCAGGAGGACCTTATATTGTTATTATGGGCCCAAATAAAAAGGTTTCAAACATAAATTCCAAAAAAAAGCTTAATTGAGATGGGCCTGTGAAGTTATTAGTTTACAAAGGAATCACTGTAGAAAGAAAATATTGAAACCTTTTCACTACAAGGTACAAATTAAACAAGAGTGATTCTCACAAATATAACATTTCCCAACTAAGATTTAATTTTAAATACTTGGTTGAAGTGTGTTAAATTAATTGATCGAAGGAAATTCGATCATTAATAAGCAATAATAACAATCATTCTACAAAATTATCAAAAACATATTTTATTACATATAAAACGAATAGAGTATATACCGATGCACAAGCTAATACCTCCTACTTAGATCTAGTAAATCTTGGGAAAGGATTAAAGGCATATATAGTCTCTTGGTAAGAAAAGAATATTATAATTTTCAATCATTTATGTTAAGGAAAAAAAAATTGTAGTAAACAAGCAATAACTTTGAGCCAATGAAAAAGTAGACAGGATCAAAACATAATAGTTTGAGAGAATAAGATTATAAAATTTCAATTTGTAATATATGTGAAAAAAAAAAAAATAGAAGAATTAAATCTATTGTATGTGCAATAGATGAAGACACTAATTATGAAACTTTTTCACTAAACTTTTTCTCATATTAGAATGGAGATAAATGGGTGGAATATCTAAAAACAAGTGAAAAACATGCATGCATATTGTTAGAAATACTGAATGATTGTATATTGTATTTCTTAGTGAAAGAATATACACGAGTGCCTTTATATATATGAGGCATATGAATGCAGTACAAGTAGGAATGTAATACAAGAATGTGTGCTATACAAGTAATCTAGTTGAGCCTAAAGCCCACAACATTATACACGTTAACAACCCCCCTCAAACTCAAGGTGGATGTGAGACCAACTTGAGGTTGTCAACCAAAGTACGAAGGCGTCCCTTAGGATGTGACTTGGTGAAGATATCTGCAAGTTGATCTTTAGAGGAGACTGAGATTAGCTTGAGAGCACCATGGACAAGATGATAACGGATAAAATGACAATCGATCTCGATGTGTTTCCGTTCATGGAAGACATCATTGTGAGCAATATGAATGGCACTCTGGTTGTCACAATAAAGAGGAGTAGCAGAGGATGTAGACACACCTAAGTCTTTGAGAAGTCATCGTAGCCAAAGGAGTTCAGATGTGGTATCAACAAGGGCACGATATTCTGTTTCAGTACTGGAACGGGCCACATGAGTTTGTTTCTTGCTTCGCTAAGAAATCAAAGAAGAACCAAGAAAAAATCAATAACTAGTGGTGGACCTGCGATCAGTGGGATCTCTTGCCCAATTAGCATCAGAAAATGCACAGAGAATAAGGGGAGACTAAGTAGAGTAGAAAAGACTATGAAATAGAGTACCCTTTAGGTATCGAAGAATGCGCAGAACAACAGCATAGTGAGTCGATTGTGGAGTAAACAGATATTGGCTCACCTGGTGAACAGCATAGGAAATGTCTGGACGAGTGACAATGAGATAAACTAGGCTGCTAACCAAGCGTCTGTAAAGAGAGGGATTAGACAATGGTTTCCCTCCTGAGGGAGTCAAATGCGCATTAAGCTCAACTGGAGTGTCAACAGTCTTGCTATCAGTGAGTCCAGCTCGAGACAAGAGTTCAGAACATACTTGGCTTGAGTAATATAAAGTCCATCTGTAGAATGAGTGATTTCAAGACCCAAGAAGTAGCTGAGATGTCTAAGATCTTTCATCTCAAACTACTGACTGAGAAAATCATTGAGTTCTTGAATGCCACTAAGGTCATCACCAGTTATGATTATATCATCCACATACAGGAGAAGTAAAATAGTGCCTTTGTCAGTGCGATGAAGAAATAAGGTAGAATCATAATGACTGGCCATGTAACCCAAGTGAGAGATGGTACAGCTGAATTTGGCAAATCAAGCTTGTGGAGCTTGTTTAAGGCCTTAAAGTGCACGTCGAAGGTGACACACCTTGTTTGAATCAACAGAGAGACCAGAAGGAGGTTGCATATAAACTTCTTTACTTAAATCCCTATTAAGGAATGCATTTTTGACATCTATCTGAAAAAGGTCTCATTTACTGGCAGCAGCAACAGTTAAGAGGGTACGAACAGATGAGATACAAGCAACCGGAGTAAAGGTCTCTTCATAAGCAATCCCATACTCCTGTGTAAACCCTTTTGCAACAAGACAAGCTTTGTAGCGCTCAATGGACCCATTAGAGCGAGTCTTAATCTTGTAGATTCACTTACAACCAACCACAGATTTCTTGGGGGGGAGTGTCACCAAATCCCAAGTATGGTTTTTAGATAATGCATCAAGTTCCTATTTCATTGCAATCTACCATAAAGGGTCAGTGGAAGCCTCACGATAGGTGTGAGGCTCGTGTATTGTAGCAAGGGCAGTGTAACAATGATAGTCAAGTAAATGTGCAGGAATAGATCTTACTTGAGTTGAGTGACGAGGTGGAATGTCTTGTGCAAGATCTCCAGGCAGAGCAGGAGCAAGGGACCCAAGCTCAAGGTTAGGGTTGGGTAGCTCGTCTTCGACCTGTTCATCTTCCACCTATTCATTAAAGGGTGAACTAGGAAAGGAATCAGTGATATCTGGTGGTTGGACAGAGAAGTCTACAGGAGAATCAGAGCAACTATAGGAGGATCAAGAGCAGCTATAGAAGGAATATGTGTCTCATTTGGAAAGAGATTTAAGACAGAGGAGGAAGATAGGGAGGCACAGAAATGAGAGAGCTCGATAAAGAGGCGATGTTTCCAAAAGACAACATTGCGGGAGATACGAAGATGATGAGAGATAGGATCATAACACCGATACCCCTTTTGAGTTTCGCCATAGCCAAGAAAACAATAAAGCCTTAACTGAGGCTTAAGTTTGTTATGCTCATGTGGCTAAAAAAGAACAAAACAAGCAGAACCGAAGGAGTGAAGGTGGTGAAAGTCTAGAGGTGACCCAAAAAGGCACTCATATGGAGTTTGATTTTGGATGACAGGACTTGGAATGCAATTAATAGTATGAACAGCATGAAGAGCAACTTTGCCCCAAAAAGGAGCAGGAACTTTAGCAGAGAGAAGGAGAGCACGAATAGTGTCAAGAATATGACGAAGTTTTCGTTCGGTTCTACCATTTTATTGAGAGGTACCTGGACAAGTTAGTCGATGAATAGTGCCATAGGAATGCAAAACAGCTTGGAAAGCATATTGAGTGTACTCAAGAGTATTATCAGATCGAAAATTTTTGATACGTTTGGAAAATTGAGTTTCAACCATTTTTGCAAAATTAGAATATATTTGCAACAATTCAGGATGATGTTTCATATTAAAAATCCAGCTATAGCAAGAGTAATCATCAACAAAGACAACAAAATATCGAGATTCACCAATACTAGAGACAGAGGAAGACCCCCAAACATCAGAATGAATAAGGTCAAAGATATTAGTGGATATTGATTCACTAGTATTGAAAGGCAAAGTTGGTTGTTTTTCTAACTGACATGAAATACAATCAAAATTTTCTGTAGACATTGAACCTAACAAACCTCTAGAAGCCAATTGTTGTACACTAGAAGAAGATGCATGACTAAGTCGAGTATGCCAAAGTGCAAGAGAAGGAATAGAAGGAACTGCAGCAGCTGCAGCAATAGAAACAGGAGCAATAAGTGGAAGACGAAGGTTGTCCACGGGAAACATACACCCAACTCTAGGACTGGTTCCAAGCTCCCATCCCATCCTCGAATCTTGCATAATACACCCATAATAATCAAAGATAATGCGATAACCCAACTCAGCTAATGGTCCAACAAAAAATAAATTATAAGAAAGGTCAGGAACATTAAAGACTCTAGGAACCGAGAGATTGGAGGTTGCAACGGAATCTATATTATGACCAGACATTGTGGAACCATTTGCTGTGCGAATATTAAGAGGGTGCGGTGCAGGTTTAAGGTCAGAAAATAAGAACGAGTGAGGTGTCATGTGATTGCAACAAGCAGAATCCATAAGCCAAAAGGTAGGGTCAATGGTCAACTCCCAGTGATGACGTTAGCAAGATGATGTAAGCTGATGATGTAAGCGAGGGCTTACGTGGATGCTGACGTGGCGGTGATGACGTCAGCAGGTGACTTAGCGGTGCGTGGAGCGTGTGGTTCAATCTTCGCCGAATCTTTGGACGATGTGTGGAGAGTCCGATGAGACCGATTCTTTTCCGACGATGTAGATCGGAGAAAGAATATTCCGATGACGGTGGCGGTGAGATGATCGGAGCAATATTGATGGCGCGTGGCAGCGCGTGGAAAAACTGTTGAATCTTTGACCGACACATGGCAGCGCGTGTAGGGTTAGATGATGATGATTCCGGCGGAGTTGTGTAGATCGGTTGAAAATCTACACGGTGATATGTCTTATGTGTTAATCGGAGGTCCGATGTGGAAGATCCGACGAAGGCAGTGATCTTGGTGGCAGTGTTCAAGCTTCTGGCAGTGAAGATTCAACCTTGGGCACCTCTGACGGTGGTGGGGCAGTTAGGAGAGGGCACGAAAAAGGTTTACTGACCGAAGAAGTCGAGGCAGCGAAAAATACCAACAAAGACAAAACTGCAAGACACAAGAAAGTTAGAACCTAGCTCTGATACCATGTTAGAAATACTGAATGATTGTATATTGTATTTCTCAGTGAAAGAATATACACGAGTGCCTTTATATATATGAGGCATATGAGTGCAGTACAAGTAAGAGTGTAATACAAGAATGTGTGCTATACAAATAATCTAGTTGAGCTTAAAGCCCACAACATTATACACGTTAACACATATCAAATTAATGAATATAAGAAAATTCATGAAACATAATACTAACAATATAAGAAAAGAGATTGAAAGCAATCGTGTCAATAAAGAACATTAAAACGACAATCTTTAGTTGTATAGGGAAATTTATCAAAATAAGTTTTCCTGTTTTAGTAGAAAGCCAAGTATGGAAACTCAAATTCTCCCAAGAATTTCTTGCTCACTACGAAAATGAAGAAATCTTTTAGATTAAGTAAAGAAACATGCACACAAGGCCTTTCCAAATTAGTGCAATATGAGATCCATAAATAGAATACTAGAAAACAAGTGTGAGAATATTAGAGGAAAATATTGAACGAAAAAAAAAATCATATTTTTTGAAAATTAATGAAATTCACAAGTTTATAGGCAGAAGAATATTAATCTGTCTATGTATGTAATTCGAAAGCTAATTGGCCCCCAAACACATAAATGAAATAAAAATGGTTGGAATGAAAGTGCTCTAATAGAATGAATATTATAAAACATGTATATAAAGGCTTGTGAAAACCCTACCCACGCAATTATGTGTAAAACAAGAAGCTAAATACAAAAGGGATTGAAATCTCTTTAAACCAAATATACATATATATATATATATATATATAAATATATAAATAAAAGTCTGTTTGTTTGTTTAGACCCCTGAACATTCAGATTGTTTAACCTAATTAATTAACTAAATTGACATTTAGGTTTATTATTTAGATTTAGGTTAAATAGTAATAAATCATATCATGCAATGAGGAAAAAGAAAGAAGACAATGATAAAAAAAGAAGACAACGATATGATTACCTAGGAAAACCAATGAAACCAATAGTTTCAAGGTAAAAAACTTAAGGAGGATTTAACTTGACCTATCCTCAAGGCAAACAAATCCACTATGATAGAATGGAAGATTACAAAAGATTTAAACACTAAATCTAAAGCTACCACTTGTAGAACTTACTAACACGACCACATGCAGCTCTGACTCCATGGACTTTTCTATCTTGGATTTGCTGTGCACAAATACCAATGTTTGTGACTTTGAGATCCCACTCAAAAGTTTAGATCATCAGTAGTTGTTAATCTTGTAGCAGCAATTTTAGATCTACCAATTCTAATTATATGAAAATGATTTCTGATAGTGACTTTAAAAGAGGAAGACACAACACCTTTTAGATCTCACAAGAGCACCTCCAAAGTCTTCTAAGAGTCATTAAAACATAGTTAGGGTTTTTCTTTTATACATAGGAGTGTTAGACTGAAATCCTAAACGTTTTCGTGGGCTTGGGCTTGTTTAAAAATTTGCAGAAATTCTTTTTCTGCAATTTTCGATCGATCGATTAAGCTTAACAAAAAGTTATCCCTTTTTCCCTGCAGCTTGTATATTCTTGAGTCTTGACCTAAACTACTTTGAGCAATGTTTAACACCTATCCTAGACATGTTTTTGTTCTCAATTTGCCAATACATACAAATTGAAATTCTAAACATTTAATCCTAATTTTTTAGAACCTAACAAAGTACCTTCATATTTACATGTTCTAAGCATTGCAAAGACAATGGCAAGAGATGTAGCATCATCATCTACCACCAAAATATGGATATCTACAATGGAGGTTTTGTTTTTGAAAGATTGGTCTACTCTAACTCTCTCACCCACCATGGCCATGGTCAATATACTATGAAAAAAATGGGGAGAAGAGGGAGATATATTTATGGTAGAAGGAGCTAATGGAATCAAAAAGTGGACACAAATAATGTGCAACACTTGTAATATGACTGCTTTTGTAGGGATAGATGGAAGGAGGGAACTTTTATCACAATTTTGTTTTGATTTTTATCTCTACATAAATGTATGCAATTTCTATCAAAAATTTTATTTTTTGAAAGACGAGGGTATTTAGACCTTTTTAAATATCTAACTATTCTCTCAGATATATATAGTCCCTCTCATCCCTCACATATTTATCAAATTTTGAAGGAAACATACATGTATCAGCCCATAAATTTTCATACTAATTAAATTAAAAAAATCTATCCCAACATAATCATTCAATGCAGTTTAGCTAAAATAGAAGGTTTCTAAAGAAGATTTCGCAGCCTTATCATTTAAATTGCCTTGTCATGTACTTCTTTGTGGATGGCTTGTTTATTGTTGAAAAAAGAAGACATTTTTAATGCAAAAATAGATGGTGTTTAGTTATGTACATATTGATTTGATTTTGGCAATTTGCATTGGTAAAATAATGTTTCTTCTCTTTAAACACATTTGATTGCATCCGTAATTAGCAAATCCACTTCCAACAACATAGTATTAGAGTTTCTTTGCTTAAATATTTTCAAATTGAATCACTTATACTATTTGTTTTTTTATAGATAATTTCAATTTATTGCGTCCACTCTTGACAATTACTTATTTATTTATTTATTTATTAAAGTTGATAATCACTTATATTAATTAAAACATGAAATGATTCATTTAAATAATGTATAAGATTGCTTTGAAGATGATCTAACTTAAATTTTAAGTATTCCTCAAATATTTATTGACAAAGGAAACATCATTTTTTTTTTTTTTTTTGAGAAGGAAGACTTTTATTGAAAATAATTAAAGAGCAGCCAAATTAGTCTGAACAAAAGGTAAAGTGCGAGATGGAACATCCTCCCATACAGTACAACTTTGTGATGTCAAAGTTAGCCTAACTAAACTGTGAGCAACTTTATTACCATCTCTCTTTACATGAGAGTATGACAATTCTGAATATAAACCGGAAAATAACGACACGTCGTTTATCAAATGGGCGTAAGGAGCCAACCCATATTCCTTGCATCTTAGGGCCTTTACAACCACTTCTGAGTCACCCTCAACAATGGCTCTATGAAGTCCTAACTCACTGCCAAATTCCATAGCCCTACACGTTGCCATTGCCTCAACTTCCACAGGTTGGTAAGCCTAGTCCAGCTGCTGTACAAGTGAAGCAATAACCTCCCCATGACAGTCCTGTACAACAACACCAATTCTAGATTTGTTGTCTGCATTTGAAAGTGCTCCATCGTAGTTGATCTTATAACTGTCTGGTGTAGGGTGCTGTCCACGTTGTCTAAGGCGTTGAGCTTGAGTTGATTCGGCTAAGCCTGAGGTTGCTTCTACGGATCTCGTTCCAGCTCTCTTCTGCCATCTTTTGCAAATCTTTGGTAAGGCAACAAGTGTGATTCAGCTTGAGCTTGTTTCTTTGGTTCCAAATGCTCCACACCTGAATAGCAAAAAGGTCCATACGCTTCCCATTTTCATAAATCCATCTGCACAACTCTTTAAAATCTACAAAATGAATCCTTGAATGGAAATTCCATCTGTCACCGTCCCACACTTCATTCAAGCCCGTGCAACTCCACAAAGCATGCAAAGTATCCTCTGCTTGTAAGGAGCAACGGTCACAGCTAGGATTTTGTAAAATCGTTCTCCGGACCAGGTTTTGCTTTGTTGGAAGAGAGTTTCTACAAGCACGCCACAAGAAGTTCTTATATTTGTTTGGAACTTCTAGGGACCAAATGCTTTTCCAAAAATTCTTGTCCACCTCTGAGTGAGTGCCATCCTCTGAATTTTCCTCCAAATCCTTGAGAAACTATACCCAGTCTTGCAATTGTACTGCCCATCAGCAGTGAATGGCCAATACAAAGCATCCTCAGTTTGGCATCGAGGCAATGGTATCCTTTGAGCAAGTTCCGCTTCAGCTGGAATGAGTACACCCTTAAGCATTTCAGCATCCCATTTACTTGTGTTGTTGTCAATGAGGCAGTCCACCATGGCATCTTCCATAGACTCTATGATTGGGGATGAAACTAATGGAGGATGCTTTATGGGTAGCCAATGATGCTGCCATATTTTGATGTTCTTTCCATCATTTTGATGTGGAGTTACATAATAAGATTTTAGGATTTTTTTTTTCTCAAACTAGTTATAACAATTATAGAATCACATTATATTTTTGAATTAAATGACGTTTAGATCCTTTATTTTGTCATAAAAATCATATAATCATAATAATGACACAGGATATTGGGGTCAATGGTAATAATGAACAACCAATCATGCATCTTAAATACAAGATCATCTACGTGTCACGAATCTTTCTAATATTTCATTTCATCTTATTAATAAATTTTGGATCCTTTAAATATAACTCATTAATGTAATAAAATGTTAAAATTGTTACTGGTTGTTATTGTTGGGGCAAAAAAGTAATCTCAGTGGTAGGTTTAAATTTGAATCAATAACAACTAACCACCTGTGATTTGTTGTAAAAATATTGTAGATGTAGCACTTCTCTAAAATAATTTAGATTTTACCACCAATCTAGCTAATTGTCTAATATTATTATGAGAGGTATAATTAAAAGAAGGATTTATTCATTTCATCTATTCCCATTTTAAATTTTCAGTGGTTACTATTTAAAGATGAAGAAAACAAATTCACATGACTTCATTGTTTTTTTCCATTAAATTAGGATTTTGCTAATATATAAATTGAGATTTCAAGTTTTTTTTTTTTTTATTCATCAAATTGAGATTTTACCTCTTTTATTACTTAAAAAGAGGATTTCTATCCTTAAAAAGAATCAAAACGTTCATAAATATCAAACAAAGGCAAACTTATTGGGCCGGTTTGGTGGGCTTCTGAAAGAATCTTTATGGATATCAATGGATCCACTTCACATGTGCCTTATCCCATATAATACAGAAAATTACTCCTAATAACATTTTGTTTGTTCACATCATAACATGTTTAAAGTAGGCAAGGATAATGAGTTACAATTAGCTAAACCGGTAAAATTTCTTTTCCTTTCTTAAGAGATTTGGATTTGAAACCTCTTCTACTCCAAAAACCAATTGCTATCTTAGCTTGATAATAAAGAACAATCCTCGTAAAGATGAAGCCATAGAAACAATTACCCTTATTACAATGGCAAAAAAAAAAAAATTAAAAAAAGAAAGAAAGATAGAAAACCAGGTCCGACCTATGGAGATTGTAAAACCGCTGAATTAGTTTATATACAAAATTGTCTTTGCATTTCACTTTGAAATGACTCCATAGTATGGAATCCTATGGATCAAATCAAGTCAAATGTCTAAAATACCACCAATGGCTTATATATGTAATTGAAATTTGCAAGTGATGCAGAGCTATATCATTATATCATAGTGATGAAACGAAGTCCTCACTCCTCAAGCCACAATTTGAGAGCACTGCATTTCACCTAATTAAAAAGGATCCAAAATCCTGATCAAATCCTAATAATAAGTTTCTTAGATAAGGATGTACCATAAAGCTTGATCCTCATTAAATAAGTCTCAATTTTACTCATTTTACATCAACTTATTTAGAGGAGGAATCCCCCCTCCCCCTAAAAATAGGAAGAGAAGAAAAAGGCAAGCCCTGGCTCATTAGTATTAAATTATTTTATTAGAAAGAAAAAGTAATAAATAAATTTATAATTGAAGGTTCCAATAAGGAAAAAGTTTAACTTGAGACAGGTTTGAAGCTCTCTTCCTCCACCTCTCCCCTTTCCCCACTATATATCTATCTATAAAAAAATAAAAAATAAAAAATAAAAAAAAGGATCAATTTAACCCAATGACTTAGGGTGTTTCAATTGATGAAAATTGAGTTATATAACTCAATTTTCATCACCCAAAACTCAAAAAATGTGGGACCCACTGAAGAAATGCTTGTTTGGACAAATTCTTGAATTAAGTTCTCATAACTCAAAACTCAAAAACTTGAGTTTGAATGATGAAAATGGAAACAGATTTTTGGTGTTTTCAAGTTATGAGATTTGGATTTCAATGACAATCTTGGGGGGAAAATGGGCTTTTACCCTTAATTTTAAAACTATATAGCAATTTGTCTCTATTTTCAAATTATATAGGTATATGTCCCTGCTTTGGGACTCAATTTTCTGAAAATTGAGTTTCCCTTATAACTCGAGTTTTCTTATTATCAATCCAATTATTAACGATCGATATTTCGAGTTTTCTTATTAGTGCCAATCAACATTAATTGGAAAATTATTATTACTGATTGGTACTAATTGAAATCTGATTAATTCCGATTAGTATTAATTGGAACCTAAATAATACCGATTGGTATTAATATGATTTCTCTTCAGAAAATGCTCAAAAACCGTTACGATTTTTCAGCTATGACTTGAATCACATTTTTGGCCTTACAAATATTGAAATTTGGTTTTCTCTATTTCTGGAAAAGTTGTAGAGAATTAAATCTCCTTTCAAATGAAACCAATCTTGAATCAATTGGAATAATGAGTAGAAAGTTATAGTTAAAACACTAGACATGTGCAGAAGATAACTTGGAAATGGTAAAACCAAGTTATATGGGGAAATTGAGTTCCAAAAGAGTGACACATTTTTATATAGTTTCAAAATAGGGATAAATTACTGCATAGCTTAAAAATTAAGGGCAAAAGCCCATTTTCCTCACAATCTTGTATTGTAATTGAGCTGCATTTATGGGGCCCATGGCATTGCATTGTCATGTCACTAGTCTTTCTTTGTTTCATTTTTTTTTGTTGCTTTTCAGACACACCTCTTCTTCACTCTTACATCACACTAGCATACACCCACAAGTTTTTCACTTTACTTCTTTTCATGCAAATGGACCCCACCACTTTATGCAAAATTTTGAGTTATAGAGACCAAGATATGAAACAAAACAAGTTTTAGTTTGAGTGATTGAAAAAATAGAGTTAGAGAAATGAGTTATGGGAATTGAGTTTGATTTATGAAATTTGAGTTAGGGATGATGCTCAATCCAAATAGGTAAACGACTTGTTTTGCAAGTATTTAAATATGACAAAGGACAATATGATTTTTTTGATTTTCTTTTTTGATGACAAAGTTTGGTTATAAACTTTGTTAGAATTTTAGGTTATAACCAATAATAAAAAGATGACATGTATTGACAAAATTGATTACATTAGATTATAGCCCATCATTTGTAAACAGATTAATTGGATCACCATGAATGACTTGTTTTTGACAAAATTGACATTATAATTGCTTTAAAGTTGTTGAGGATCTTTTGTTGTTTGGACATGTGTTGCATTTAGATAAATTAACGTCTAGACATAAGTTCTTTGAGTTAGTCGAGTTCAGTTCTTATACCAGTAAGTCATTTGTTGGCTACTACGGTTGTTAAAACAATAAAAAAAATGTAGTGAGTGAGTGAAGTATATAAATAATGGGGTAAAAGTAGTCTTTAATGAAAATAATTAGGCCTAAAGCATACAAAAAAAGGAGAAGAAACACCTAGGCTATTGTTACCAATGCTACAAATATGCATTAATTGCATCGTCTTATTTGCATAGAAATCTTCCACTTTATTCATTATTTGCAAAACAACACTAATTAAACCAAGATGTTTGAGTGGAAGGAAGGCCATAGGGCGACAGGTCAAGAGTATTGATTTGTTCTGGCAATAAATTGTTGATGAAGTTGGAATTGGCTTCAATATGCTGATCAACTTGGGGTTCTTCAACTTCTTGTGCATTAGAATTGAGGAAGGAAATCTCAGCTTGGATTTTAGCTACCTGGCTTTCTGCACTGTTTATTTGTTGATGTAATTGAGAGATAATACCAACACAGCCATAAACGGGGTCTTGAAGTCGATATTGTGCCTCAAAATACAAAGTATCCGCTGCTTGAGATCGGAGATGGGATGGAAGTTGCTGAATTTGATTAAATAATAATGTCAAAACCATGGTGTTGTAAGAAATCCAAAGCATATATATATATATATATATATATATATATAATCATTGATAAATATCCAAGTCTATTCTATATATATATATATTTTTTTTTTATTGAATTAAAAAATGGGTCTTTGGTGTGGGCTCATCAACCCCGGTGTGAGCTCATTAACCCCATATTCTTTATATATATATACATATTCTAATAGCTAGGAATTGTCTTCTTTTTTTTTTAATTTTTTTTAAATTTTTTTTACAAAATAGAAATTCTACTCTAACCTAATCTAAAGTGTATATATGTGTGAAACTCCCTCCTGAAAACTTGAATCCCGACCCTTATCTCCCCCACACCTCACAAGCACTTATACTTGTGGAGTGACTATGGCGCTAAGGGTGCGCGGTGATTTGTCTCTTCTTATATAATCATCGAATGCACAAGGTTATAGCTATGTTTGGAAGAGATAATTAATAGGTATAATCTTACCTCCAAAATATATATATTGAAAGCTCGAAATGTGTGAAAACACAAGAGCTTGTTTAGACCCCCAATTCAAATTACGGCTTGGTTGATTTTACACTAACTTAATACTAAGTGCGAAATAGTGTAAACGCAAGCAAACAAGCAAGAGAGCTACTCTAATTTATATTTAAAGCAACACAGCAGTAAAATGAAATGAACAAGAGTAGGGAAAAGAGATGCAAACACAGATAACACCGAAACGTGTTATCGAAGAGGAAACCGAAGAACTTGGCGAAAAACCTCACCGCCGCCCTCCAAGTGGTAATCGATCCACTAGACAATTAGTTGGGATACATGGGTAAGTAAGAGACCCTTCAAGCCTAATCTACCCTCTGTACCCAAGCCCTCCAAGCTCCTACTCCAATAAGGCTTCTCGGAACCATGTCTTGTCTAGCTTTCCGGATCTCGCAACAAGCTCCATGTTGCATCCGCCAACCTTGGCATCTTCCAATGCTTCCCAGCAACACCAAAAACACTCACTACACTCTGAAAAGGTGTGGATTGTGTTTGGGTACAAATCTCCTCTCAAGGTATGATAATGGGAGAGGGAAGGAGAAGAGGCTACAATTAATTCTCACTAAGGATGGGTAGCTCTCTCTAAAAAAAGATGGGTGTGTGTGTTGTAGAAAACCTATCTTTTTTTTTTTTTTTTTTTTTTTTTTTTTTTTTTTTTTTTTTTGAATGGCCTCTCTTACATTTGTGGGTAATGAGGGTATATATAGTATGGGTGAAGGATAAGGAATTTACACATAAAAATCCTCCAAGTAGAATGTTTCGCGACTATCTCACGGGAAGGCCTTACCCGCGAGACACTCGCGAAAATGACAGCCTGGCACGACTCTTCAGCTTCCAGTCATGTGCTCTTCATATGCTCTTTCGCGGCTTAGCTTCTCGTGAGTTTCTTGCGAAATCCACTGATTCTTCATTTAAGCTTGAGTTTTCACCAACTTAATACTAAACCCAATACAATAAAATCCCACAAAATACAAGGAACAAAATTAGAGCAATTACAATAATTTTTTTCATGGAATAAAGCCAACATAAAACATAGTTGTAAATCACAACTTTACAATCTCCCCCTTTGGCTATTCCGTGACAAAACACCCTATAATAGACTCTAGACTTAAACGTGAGTCTGGGAACAACGGCAAAACTCACTCACACCTAAATCTAGAAGCTATGTAGCACTTGGAACATATATACCTGTAACCTGAAACACTTGCACAAAACACATTAGACCCTCAAGGTAAATCAAGTGATAAAAGGACAAGTATAATGTAACAAGTAAAATGCGATCAAGTAAACATGTTGTGAAACATGTAAACAACTTTATCAAACACGTGACAGTCATATGGAAATGACCACAATGATCATATAGCAAAGCAAATGATCATGCGAACATGCAATCAATAAAGCACAATAGCATAAGGATAAATGCATGTCTAACACTCGACCAATGCAAAATACATGAAGTATATGCATCTAGGAACAAGATCCTACTAGGGCAGAAGAGTAATATAAACCAAAATGATAGGCCACAAACTGAATGACTACTTGTGATAGAAATTAATTAATTAATTAGTTAAGTTGTTAATTAATCAATTTATCATGCAAACGCGTGGTAGCAGAAACAAATTACCAATAAACTAATAATGCAACGGAAAATAAATAACATGGTAATTTGTTTACGAATGGGGAAAACCTAACGGCAAAAACCCTACCGGGTGATTTTTAGGTCACCACTCCCAAAACTCCACTATTATTACAACAAGCGGTTACAAGTAAAGGAATCCAAGTACCTTACCAACCTACAGTTGAACCCTTACCCCAATACTCAATTGAACTTGTTCTGTAGTGACAATTCCCCTTTCAGATGCACGACTTCCAATACGTGACTAACCAATTGCGAAGATCCCAGTACGTGACTTCAATCACCAACTAAGAAGGTTGTTGGTTGCAAAATTTTTCAGTTCATCTAAATGATGAAGATCAAGAAGATGCTTGGTCACAAAACCCTATGGTGCACATACACAACAACTTCTTCAAGAGAAAGAGATGAACTAGGGCAAGAACTTCGTCTCCAGTCACAATTTGCTTGAACAGAGTTTGCTCAAAACTTGTGCAACTTGTGAACACTTTGACGGCCCTTAAACTGATCATTTTATATGTCTAGGGTTAGGAGAAAAGAAAGCCCAAAGACACATTCACGGATCCCAAGAAAATCAGATTGAAATTCTGAAAATCTTAAACCTTGATAGATAGCAGGTGTTGAGCAACTGTCGAGAAGGTGTCGAGCACACCGAATGAAGATCAGCTTCCTTAAACTCGATAGATCTAGCTGTCGACCAGCTGTCGAGTTTTAATGATTTTGCACTTTGAACTTGTTTTCTTGAACAGACTTGAAAGCTTCAATACGTGATCTTGAAACAAGGTTTCTTAAAGTATTTAAAACATCCTAAATCTACCCAAATACAAATAAAGTGTGTTTTGTCAAATGATTAGCCAATTACATAAAATCAAGATATATGTTCTTAACATGTGAAACACATATGTCCTAACAATCTCCCCCTTTGGCAATCCGTGACAAAACCACAACAAACAAATGAACATATAAGAGAAGTCATAAATCACTCAACTCATATTCACTTGTTGAATACAATAAAATCTATCCTAACACAAACTCTTGAAAAATTTTGCAAGAAGAGTTTTTATGGCAAGTAAACTTTGACAACCTGTATTTCTGAAACACTTTAAACAAAACTCATCAAGGCATCTTTGTGTGAAACAGAAATAATAGATTGCATACAAATATAAGAAACATATGTATAAAGAGCGAAAAGAAACAACACATAAAGGGGTAGGTGAAAGAAAAACATACATCAATATAAATAAAGAAATAAGTACAATGTATGTCTAGAAATGGTCACAAGACCTCATGTACAAGAGTAATGTATCTAAAAAGAAAGAAAAGAAAAGATACATACTATCCTCACTACATCCCTAAAAAAAAATTTATCAACACTTCCTTAACAAAATGATCCTATACTAACTCTCCCCCTAAGATAGACTACTCTCATACCAAAACTACTCCCCCTTTTTGTCACGAATGACAAAGGGTAAGAGTGTCAAATAGACATCTCATCGGTAGGGCTAGCATCTCCATCATCATCATCTGAAGCATCATCGTCATCACCATCATCATCATCCTTAAAAGCAGAAGCCACAGGAGAAGGAGGTGAAGGAGTAGCCTCATGAGCAAATCCACCCATAGACGCCTGTCATCGTGCAATACGACTGACACGAACGTTCACCTGATACAACTCCGTAGAGAGTGTATCGAGGTGAGTATCCATGCGCTACAGCTGCGCCATAATATCTCCTAGAGACACATCGCTCGAAGAGGAAGGAGGAATTGATGTGGATGGAGCCGAACGGGATGGAGAGGAACGAGAGGAAGGAGCCACTGAATCCGACTGTCACGACCGAAGCTGGGCCTCGCTATGTTTAACGGTAGCGTGATCTGTGGCACACATGACTGTAAAATGGTCGGATGAAGGAAAATGAACAGAAAAATGGCGTAAAATCCTCGTGATAGCAGAAGGAAAGATGAGCTTATCACTGGTCGCCGAATCTAGATGAACATCTATGATAGACAGAATGAAATGACAAGGGAAGTCTATGGTAAGATGCTCAAGAAGAGACAGCAAAAACCGAGCACGAGGCTCTGTGATGGAGTTATAGTGAGAGAGGGGATGTAAAACAAAAGTCATCACCATGTTCATGAATCTAGGACCTTTAGCAAAAGGTCGACATGGTGTAAAAAGACACTCGCCCCAAGAAGTAGGACGCTCACAGAAAGCAGACATGAGCTCATCCCTGGACACAGTCCTCAGACGCTCACAACCAGGATAGTCAGGAAACTCTATCCTAAGAACTCGAAGCACATCCGCAATTAGCTGCGGTGTGATAGGAATGCGTGTACCTCGAACGCGAGTGAAGAAAAGAGGTACTGACCGATCAATCCCGTGCATGTTGGAGTAGAACTCTTGGATCAGCATGAGAGGACAGGTGACTGGGGCGTCACACAGTGACTCCCATCCCCTACTGTGAATGACAGAGGGAAGGTCGGTGTCAGCAAAATCTGACAAGATGACTTGGCATTTCGAATGAATGCCTCATCTAGAAAAGTTCTCCGAAAATGCCTTAAAGGCATCATCATCACGGATCCGGATATGAGATAAGGTAGGATCAGACGAAGAAGAAGCACCGGAATGAAGAGGGTTCTGGGCTGGAGTGGATTTACGCTTAGGTGCCATAGACACGACTAACGTAAACAACAGAGAGGGAGAAAAAGAAAGACAATCAGAAAAGTCCCAAACATTTTCAAATATATCAAATATATTGAAAAGAAGTACGTATGCATGGGAAATTCATGAACATGTAGCACACATCTAAATGCATGGAAAAACCATTATAATGCTAATGTGATGCAATGTATGAGGTTTTAAACACATTTAAGTGAAAACCCAACCCAAAATTTCAATGAAATCTCATCAATTTCAAAAAATCCCAAATCTTAGGTTTCAAAACATGAAATGCATGAATGAGAAAGGATTAGAAACTTACCAAGTGAGGAAAAACTTGGAAAACCTTGGAAAATCCTTGAGAACCAAGATAGGAGTGAGATTGGAGAGTTTTTGGGAGAGAAACAGAGAAGTATTGAGAGAGAGATCGATGGAAATGAAGACCGGATCGCGCATGGGCTTTATATAGGAAAGCCAGTAATTCTCGACAGATGCAGGTATCGACAGGTGTCGAGGGATCTGTCGAGGAGGTGTCGAGAAAATATACGTCGACAGTTGAGGTGTCGAGGAGGTATCGAGGATCATCACACCAGAATATAGAACAGAAGCTCGATCGATCCACCAGGTATCTAGAAGCTATCGAGCATACAGACCTAATCTCGATAGATCCAAGGTATCGAGGTGCAGGCGAGATTACGATAAGAAAAAGCTTTAGGAAGCTCGACAGATAGCCAGGTATCGAGGAGGTGTCAAGCCAGCTTTTAAAAACAATTTTTCGAGATGTGAAAAACACAAACATGAATGCAATCCAACATGCAACTCAACCAACGATCCAATCAACATATTAAGCTCTTAAAATCATCTCTCAAATGAAAATTTAAGCACATGGATCTCCACAACCACACACACACACACACTAACAAGTCTAACCAATTTCATATTTCAAAAACAAGTCTAGACAGTTTAGTGAGCATACATTAATACATGTAAAACCTCATGATGGCTAAATCACATTGTACCTACACATGTATCAAGAGTAGCAAAGAATATTGTGTGTTATGTGTGAAAAATATCGCAAGATTGCATAAGTGTATGCATGTTATGACGATTTGAGATATGAGAAAATCACTTTAACTCACACACAATCATAACTGCTTGATGGAGACTATCACTTTTAAGGTACATCCTATAACTCCCACATCTCCTAGAATACACGCTTGCAATCATTTTTAAAGCATTTTTTATCTTTTTGCTTTTGAATTTTCTTTGCATATTTTTCCTTTTAAACATATCATGCATGGGCTTATTAGAGAGAGGAAAGAAATACCCAATGATAATTTTCATTCAAATTTTGCTATGCCTAGGCACACAATGTCATTGACACTGCACTTTTGCTATGCCGAAGCATACAGGTGTCTTATTATGATTGGCGGGTAATAGTGGTGAGATGGTTATTTATACTTTTCCCTCAGGATTTTTTAGTCATTCCCGTCAAAAAGAGTGATATGCATGTTAAGTTTAAGAGACAACTTAATCGTACTCATTACAAACACGAGCCACAAAACTCACTTGCTTAGTTGTGCATAGAGATGCTCATCTAAGTTACAAATGATACAAAGTTTAGAAGATTTTGTTTCAATGGCCATCCAAGGTACACAAGTACTAATGTACACAAACACATACTGTTTTTGTATTTTTCTGATTTTTCATTTTTTTTATAAAGAAAAACAAAACAAAGCAAAAACTAAAAAATAACCAAACAAAAACATATTAAACAAACAAAGCATAAAAACTAGATGCAGATGCATGAAGAAGACGGAAACAAAGAGGAAGATCATCCCATGGAGATTACACCAATGTTTTGACGAAGGAATTCGAAGCGTTTACTGTCAAGAGGTTTGGTAAATAGGTCAGCCTTCTGATCATCGGTGTGAATGAACTCAAGAGTAAGAGTACCATCTTCGACAAGTTCTCTAATGAAATGATGTCGAATCTCTATGTGTTTAGTTCTAGAATGTTGAACCGGATTCTTAGAGATATTAATGGCACTAGTATTGTCACAATAGATAGTGAGATGTTCTTGACAGATACCATAATCATGGAGGAGTTTTTGCATCCATAAGAGTTGGGTACAACAGCTACCAGCAGCAATGTACTCAGCTTTTACAGTGGATAATGAGATGGAGTTTTGCTTTTTACTCATCCAAGAGATAAGATTATTACCAACATAGAAACAACCCCCTGAAGTACTCTTTCTATCATCAGCATTCCCAGCCCAATCAGCATCAGAGTACCCAACTAGGACATCACTTGTGTCCTTGCTATACCATATACCGAACTCAACAGTGGTTTTGACATACTTTATGATTCTCTTTAAAGCAGTCATATGGGACTCTTTGGGATTAGCCTGATATCTAGCACAGACTCCAACACTGTAACTAATGTCAGGTCTACTAGCAGTAAGGTAAAGGAGACTACCTATCATGCTTCTATAAAGAGAAGGATCAACACTTCTACCTAACAAGTCAACAGTGAGTTTAACATTTGGGCTCATAGGGGTTCTGACAGAACTAGCAGATTCTAAATCAAATTTTTTTCATAAGATTCTTAGCATATTTAGATTGAGATAGAAATATACCTGAATCTTGTTGACGAATTTGCAACCCAAGGAAGTGAGTCAGCCCTCCAATCATGCTCATCTTAAACTCTGCCTGCATGAGTTTTGAGAAATCATGAGCAAGTTCATCCTTAGTCGATCCAAAGATGATGTCATCAACATAGACTTGGGCAACTATTAGCTCGCTATCTTTTGATGAAAAGAGTCTGATCAGCCTTTCCTCTTATGAACCCATGTGACATCAAGTATTGTGTAAGTCGATCATACCAAGTTCTGAAGGCTTGCTTTAACCCATAGAGTGATATCTTGAGGTATAGTACATGATCTGGAAAGTGTGGATCAATAAACCCTTTTGGTTGCTCCACATAAATGTCTTCTTTAAGAAATCCATTTAAGAAAGCGGTCTTCACATCTATCTGATAAAACTTGAACTTTAATTGACATGCCAGTGTAAGGAGAATTCTGATGGACTCCATACGGGCAACCAGAGCAAATGTCTCATCGTAGTCTACTCCTTCCATTTGAGAGTATCCTTGAGCTACAAGCCGAGCCTTGTTCCGGATCACATTGCCCTCCTTATCAGTCTTGTTGCGGAATATCCACTTTGTACCAATGATGTGGTCACCTTCTGGTCTAGGTACCAAGGTCCAAACATCATTCCTCCGAAACTGAAGAAGTTTATCATGTATTGCTTCAACCCAACTTTCAACCTGAAGAGCTTCCTCAACTTTTGTGGGTTCAACCTGTGATAAATAACAAGAATAAGACACAAAGTTAGCAACATATTTATCAACAGTTCGTTTCCTTAATGTAAGTTCATTCATATTTCCTACAATATCTTCTGGAGGATGGTTTAATTTAACCCTGGATGAAGGTCTTTTCTCTTCACGAGACTCAAAATCTGGTGAAGTGGATATGTCTACAGAATCTTCCAAAACACTGGGAGTACTAGGAGTACTTGGAGATGCAGGTTCTTGTTCAATAAGTTCTTGAACTTCATTAGGCTCAGGATGAAGAATTTCTTTGGGTAACTCTTCAATACTTTTCTGAGAACTGGAATCTGAAGACTCATCAATAACAACATTTACTGTCTCCATTATCTTCATAGTTCTCTTGTTGTATACTCGATAAGCCTTGCTTGTGGAGGAGCAGCCCAAAAATATGCCTTCATCACTTCTACAGTCAAACTTTCCCACATTCTCTCTATCCTTGAGGATGAAACAGGTGTTTCCAAAGATCCTGAAGTACTTCACATTCGACTTTCTTCCTTTCCATAACTCATATGGAATCTTCTTGGTACTGGGTCTGAAGTACATCCTATTAACTGTATGACAAGCAGTGTTTACAACTTCTCCCCAAAAGTTTCTGGCCAAATCCTTGTTATATAACATGGCTCTAGCCTTTTCTTGAATAACTCTGTTCTTTCTTTCTATCACACCATTTTGCTGAGGAGTAATAGGAGCAGAGAATTCTTGAGATATACCTGATCTAAGGCAAAAGGACTCCATATATGAGTTTTCGAATTCGATCAATCTTCAAGTTCTTCTCATTCTGCAATCTTGTGCATAAGGCTTCAATGTGCTCAGGAGCATCAGACTTGGATCGTAAGAGAATGACCCAAGTGTATCTGGTAAAGTCGTCTACCACAACCATGATGTATCTCTTACCACCAAGAGACTCGGTTCTAGTTGGACCCATAAGATCCAAATGTAGGAGCTCTAATAGCCTAGATGTAGCTGATGTCTGAGTGCTTGGATGCTTAGTTTTTGTCTGTTTCCCAAGTTGACATAGTCCACACACCACATTGTTCATTCTACTAAGTTTCGGTATTCCCAAGACTGATTCATGCTTAGATACAATAGAAAGATATTTGTAACTAGCATGACCCATCCGTTGATGCCATAAATCTTCATTAGGTAAACGAATACTGTTGCGCACAATATCAGCATTAGGAACCAATCCATAACAGTTGTCTAAAGTACGAACACCACTTATGAGGTTTTTTCCAGACTCATCCATGACAAGACATTTTCCTTGTGAGAAAAGCACCATGAAGTCTTGATCACATATCTAACTTATGCTTAACAGGTTTACCCTTAGACCTTCTACATAGAGGACATTTGCAATGTCTGGCAGTCCAGGTAGAGAAATAATTACCTTTCCTTTAATTTGAGATTTGCTCCCATCACTGAAAGTTACATTGCCACCCTTTTTAGACTCAAAGGTCTTGAAGAGAGATCTATCTCCAGTCATATGTCTTGAGCAACTGCTGTCGAGGTACCATAGACATGTGTCCATAACTTTAAATGCAGATTTCATCATAAAACACACTTCATGTTTAGATGACAGATCAGTGGGAATGGTGCTTTCTCTCATCTGCCTTTTCTGAGCTAAGCCTTTAATGTTTACTCTTCTCAGACGAACTCCTTTGCACATTTTCATTCTAAGACAGTCTAGTTCTTCTTAGCCAAACTGAGATCTTTTTCTATAGTAATTATAGGAGAATTCAAATAACTTTTAGAATTGTATTTTCTGAAACACTCAATCAAAAAGAGATTTGAAAAACAAGATGTATTTGAAAACATAGATCTCTTCAAGCTGGTTACAGTCATGACAACAGGCGTCAATGGATCAACACAGCAAAGATTAAACCCTAATCAGAGTGTGCCTGCTCTGATACCACTTGATAAGCCACAAACTGAATGATCCCTTATGATAGAAATTAATTAATTAATTAGTCAAGTTGTTAATTAATCAATTTATCATGCAAACGCGTGGTAGCACAAACAAATCACCAATAAACTAATAATGCAGCGAAAAATAAATAACACGGTAATTTGTTTACGATTGGGGAAAACCTAACGGCAAAAACCCAACCGGGTGATTTTTAGGTCACCACTACCAAAACTCCACTGTTATCACAACAAACGGTTATAAGTAAAGGAATCCAAATACCTTACCAACCTACAGTTGAACCCTTACTCCAATACCCAATTGGACTTGTTCTGTAGTGACAGTTCCCCTTTCAGATGCACGACTCCCAGTACGTGACTAACCAATTACGCGAATCCTAGTACGCGACTTCAATCACCAACTAAGAAGGTTGTTGGTTGCAAAGTTCTTTAGTTCATCCAAACGATGAAGATCAAGAAGATTTTTGGTCACAAAACCCTATGGTGCACATACACAACAACTTCTTCAAGAGAAAGAGATGAACTAGGACAAGAACTTTGTCTTCGGTCACAATTTGCTTGAACAGAATTTGCTCAAAACTTGTGCAACTTGTGAACACTTTAACGGCCCTTAAACTGATCCTTTTATATATCTAGGGTTAGGAGAAAAGAAAGCCCAAAGACACATTCACGGATCCCAAGAAAATCATATTGAAATTCTGAAAATCTTAAATCTCGACAGATAGCAAGTGTTGAGCAGCTGTCGAGAAGGTGTCGAGCACACTGAATGAAGAACAGCTTCCTTAAACTCGATAGATGCAGCTGTCGACCAGGTGTCGAGCTTTAATGATTTTGCACTCTGAACTTGTTTTCTTGAACAGACTTGAAAGCTTCAATACGTGATCTTGTAACAGGGTTTCTTGAAGTATTTAAAACATCCTAATTCTACCTAAATACAAGTAAAGTGTATTTTGTCAAAGGATAAGCCAATTATATAAAATCAAGACATATGTTCTTAACATGTGAAACACATATGTCCTAACACAAAACAAAACAATAATATAAACCAAAACAAAACAAGGAAAAAGTCTTCTCCCCCTTAGTATATGCATTTCCCCTATAGCTTTCTCCCCCTACGAATGTGCACGAGGTAGAATTACTCCCCCTAAGAGTGTGCACATGAGTCATATAGAAATGACAATACAAACCTGTATACTCTTCGGTATACTCTCCCCCTTTTTGTCACGAATAGACAAAACAATCAAGAGGAATGAGAGAAAGAAAAGAAGATATGAGCAAGGGTATGATGCATGAAGGGTGCAAGATAAATGAGAAAATGAAGCTAAAATATAAGACAAAAACATTAAAAAAAATGCTACAAAGCATAAAGAACATGACATGCTAAGTATGATGGAACATGATGTAAACCTAGGTATGACATAGACACAAGAACATGTTAAATGTACTAAGAGGTCTAAAAATACTTAACTAGCATGAGTGAAGTGCAAAACATGTCAAGTGATCAAGTGTGTGCAACAAAGGTGCATCTAGTGTGCATGTGAGATGCATGACCAATGCATGAAAAAGCACTCACGAGGCAAAGTGTATAAAACACACCACCAATGATCAAAACATGATAAACATGAATAATTATGGTGATCCTTAAAGTTTGGTACTCATCAGAGTCCAAAACAACGAGAAAATGCCATTTGGGCATTTTATCAAACACTTAGAGTGCACACACTACACAGTTAAACAATGCAAGAACATATGAAAATCTTGCCTAAATACATGTTATTTTTGCCACAAGGGGCCAACATCCAAAGCAAATCATCATTTAAAACAAAGCCCAATCAAAAAGATTGATAAAAATTAAGTTTTCCAACTCCCATTTGAGAAAATCTCAATTATGAACATAAAACCCCAAAAAGCATAATCTAAGGATCAAAATAGATGAAAAGAGTTAAAGATTACCTTAGATATGTTTATGAAATGTAAAACACTTGAAATTAGTTGGGTTTTGATGTTAAAGCATTAAAATAGGGGTTTGGGAGAAGATGGGAGAAGTTTAAAACAAATGTCCCACGAAATGCCCTTTAAAAAGCTGATCTGGGAATTTTCGCGGGAAGCTGACTCGCGAAAGTGCTCGCGAAATTTTTTGCGGGTAAGCCTTACAAGCGAACTACTCGTGAAACAGGCGGAACTCTCTGTACGAAGTTGAAAAACATGAGATTTGGAGCATTTAACTCCCAGTTGAGTTTACATATGAAATGGGTCATGAAAACACCCAGAAAACATTTTTTTCACACAAAAACAACTTGAAAAACTTTGATAAACATAGGTGATACAAATCACTTCCAAAAGGAAACAAAAAGAACAAGAAAAAGTCTTTTTGGTCTGATCCACATATGGTTGAGCACACACACATCACATTTGAACATATACAACCACACAAATGAAATAGGCATTCATTGAACATTAAACTTGTGTGTTGTGTGTGTGGATCAAGTGTGGAATAGTCCTTAGACTAGAGTGAAGCTTCAATGACCAATTCAATCAAGTCATACACAACTAATACGAAATCAAGTAGTCTATCTCAATTATAGAAATGAGTATATATGAACTCCCACAAGAGAATGATTACAAAAATTAGAAGCTTTTCATTTGGCTTCTGCATAATTTATAACATTTGATCCTTTTTGGATAATACATCTCTTTTTGAGCTCGGTGCTTGAATTTTTTGATATTTCAACATTATGATTTAGCCTTTGACTTTTTGAGCACCATACATTTCAATTTAAAAGGTCGCTTTCCCTTTTTCTTAGTCAAATACTAGTATGTGCGACAGGTTTTTGCAGCTCATAATCTCTTTTTCATTTTGAGATTTACATTTGGTGAGCTCTATTTGCAAAAACATAAAAATAAAAGTGGGAAGATATAAAGGTACAAGTCTATGCAAGTATCAAGACAAACAAGACTATTGACCAATCATTCATGACAAGCTTGAAGATCTATTTACAACAATCATACCTAGATTTCAAGATTTCTCCCACAAAGATATATGTGCATACAAAACAAGTTAAGCTCGTAAATGCACTACGCCATTAGTACGAAGGTACTAGGCCAAACTCACATGTGAAAAGTGCTCAAATATATATGATCAAACTTTTTGAATTTTTCACTTCTTATGTGGTTTTGGATTTTTACACACACAAAATAAAGACATAAAAGTAAGATAAAAAACAAAAACAGAACAATGCATATAAAGAGATGCAAAATGTACAAATGCATGATAATGAAGCATCTAATGCATGAAGGGTCATACAAAGATCGAAAGAATTAGATCAAGAACCAAATGAGCAAAAACTCAACCATAGGAACCCTTCCTCATCCAAACGGAATGATTGTTTAGAATGAGTGTCTCATGAGAAGTGAGACGAGGGTTGGAAGAATGTGAACCGGAGATGCACATAGATAAGAAGGTAAGAACATCAAAAACTTTTTCCAACAACTTACCATTTTCCCTTAAAATTGGTTTTGCTTTCATAGCACACCTTCCAAACAACTTAAGTTTCTCTTTTCTTTTGATTCTTTCAAGAGCTTGAAACTTAGAGCAATGTGGTCTAAGATGACCAAAGGCACCACAATGGTGACAAACAATGGGTTTAGGTCCACTAGGCCTTTTAGGAAAGGATCTAGCAACATGAGTTTGTTCTCTTTTTAACTTAGGGCATTGAGGTCTTATGTGACCGATCACACCACAATGGTGGCAATTAGGAACAAACTTAGATCCACTTAATTCCTTAGGATGAGACCTAAACAGAGGCTTAGGCTTAAGAGCTTTTCTCTCTACCTTTTGGTTTCTTTTGTGTGGAGGAATACACACCGATTTGTCCTTTGAGGTAGAACAGACAATAAGCACAAAATCAGGTACCACAACATGATTACAACAAATATTATCATCATTTTTAACAAAAGGTTCAGCAATCAAACTCTTGGCATGCATCTTAAGAGATTCATTTTCAAATTTTAAGATCATCAACTAGTTTGTTAGACAAAACAAGTTTAGCATCCAAGTCTATATTCAGACATTCAAACTCTTTCAGCTTTTCAAGAGAATTTTCAGCAAGTTTCTTATATTTTTCAACCAATTTATTGGATTCATTGAGCTTAGCAATCAAATCATCATTTTCACAAAATAACTTGCTCAAATTCTTTTGAAACTTCTTAGCATCTTTCTTCAAGAGTTTGATGTTAGGAATATCAACAACACCCATAGAATCATTTAACATGGCATCACAATCATGAGGATAAACACTCATAGAGGCATTTTTACAAATACATGGCATGTTACAATCAACAATATCCATAGAAGCATACAAAGCACTATCCATGGCAAATAAACACAAGGGGTCAAGGATCACACTTAGGTAATGAAACCAAATCAAGTGTACCCGCTCTGATACCAATTGAAAGCTCGAAATGTGTGAAAACACAAGAGCTTGTTTAGACCCCCAATTCAAATTACAGCTTGGTTGATTTTACACTAACTTAATACTAAGTACGGAATAGTGTAAACGCAAGCAAACAAGTAAGAGAGCTACTCTAATTCATATTTAAAGCAACACAGCAGTAAAATAAAATGAACAAGAGTAGGGAAGAGAGATGCAAACACAGATAACACCGAGACTTGTTATCGAAGAAGAAACCGAAGAACTCAGCGAAAAACCTCTCCGCCGCCCTCCAAGCGGTAATGGATCCATTAGACAACCAGTTGGGATATATGGGTAAGCAAGAAACCCTCTAAGCCTAATCTACCCTCTGTACCTAAGCCCTCCAAGCTCATACTCCAACAACACTTCTCGGAACCGTGTCTTGTCTAGCTTTCCAGATCTCGCAACAAGCTCCATATTGCATCCGCCAACCTTGGCATCTTCCAATGCTTCCCAGCAACACCAAAAACACTCACTACACTCTGAAAATGTGTGGATTATGTTTGGGTACAAATCTCCTCTCAAGGTATAATAATGGGAGAGGGAAGGAGAAGAGACTACAATTAGTTCTCACTAAGGATGGGTAGCTCTCTCTCAAAAAGATGGGTGTGTATGTTGCAAAAAACCTATCTAGGTTTTTTTTTTTTTTTTTTTTTTTTTTTTTTTTTTTTTTTTTTTTTTTTTTCTGAATGGTCTCTCTTACATTCGTGGGTAATGAGGGTATATATAGTATGGGTGAAGGGTAAGGAATTCACACATAAAAATCCTCCAGGCAGAATGTTTCACAACTGTCTCGCGGGAAGGCCTTACCTGCGAGACACTCGCGAAAACGACAGCCTGGCATGACTCTTCAGCTTCCGGTCATGTGCTCCTCACATGCTCTTTCACGGCTTAGCTTCTCGCGAGCTTCTCGCGAAATCCACTGATTCTTCATTTAAGATTGAGTCTTCACCGACTTATATACTAAACCCAATACAATAAAATCCCACAAAATACAAGGAACAAAATTAGAGCAATTACAACACTTTTTGTCATGGAATAAAGCCAACATAAAACATAGTTGTAAATCACAACTTTACATATATATATATATATATATTGAAATATCATACATTTATATTAAAACAGAAAGAAGAATTTCCTCATTAATAACAAAACCCAAATTTCAATTCCGCCACTCCACAATGTGCCAAATGCATTATATTTGTACGTTATAATTATAAATACCGGTTTGTACGTATTTCGCTATTTTGATTTTATGGTTTCATACTTTTTTTTCTTGAGAAAGAATGGTTTCATACTTTGATGTCATGGAATACATAAAATTTTAAAATTAAACAAGAGAAGCATGAAGTGGCAGCATAAAATGATACATTGTACATTTAAGTAAGTGCTAATAAACTGTCATGGTATGGCTGTCAGATTATATACAACTTCTGTCCATGGATTTTTGTGTTTTATAAATCATAAATATGTTAATTCATAGAAGTGTATATCTATTGTATTTAATGATAAAGATAGTATTATTTACCTGGAGCATCTTTCCGACATTGCTAGCACCATAGATTCTGTGAACGCAAGAAAATCTTTGAGGATCATTTGGAGGAAAATAAGGAGAGAAAATGCAATCCGAAGGGCATCTTCTTCTCAAATACTTGCAAACTGCACAACGACCAGAGATCATGGTTAAATCCAATAACAAAATCTAACAAAAGATTTTCTCAATGTTTTCCTATGAAGAAGAAAATCTAATGGAGATTTTGGTGATTTGATTGTTCAAATATAGAGAAAAAAGTGAGTATTTGTACTAGAAGATTTGTTCTAGCTTTGGATAGATTTTCTAACGGCTAGAATTTTTTTAAGTGTGGAGATTTAAAAGGAAAGCTTCTGAGAATGGCAAGAGTAGACCAAGAATTGTGAATTTTGGTTCTCTTGGGTAATCCTACCGTATGCCTTTTTTTTTTAGGGTACGGTATCCATTAGTAGGCAATCTGCTATACCAGGTTACCAAAACATCACATTTGATTGAGTAATACTAACATCATACGTCATTGTATTTTTGTCACATTCAGCGGTTCTCTTATTTTTTTCTCACATTTAATGATACTATTCTCATATTGTGTAGTACCAACATTACATGTGACTGTATTTCTGTCATATTTGGTGGTTACTTTTTTTTTTCTCATATTAAATGGTAGGCACAATTGCACTTTTAGTCCCTATATTTTGAAGTTTTTCCATTTTAGTCCCTACATTTTATTTTTTCCATTTTTAGTCCCTAAAACCAATTTACGCTTTCCGTTTTAGTCCTTTCCATCAGTCAACCAACGGAAATAGCTGAGGTGGCAGCCGGAACAATTAAAATATTATAAAAAATGCCACATCACCCTGACAAATCAGCATATATATTTTAAAAATTAATTTATTAATTTTAACTAAATAAAAAAAATAAAAACAGAATTAAAAATCAAAATTCACCTTAATTAAGATTTAAAAAGTAAGAAAAAAAAACTTGTAGTAACTTTCTCAATTTTTCTTAAATTTTCTTGTCAACCAAACAAAACAAAATCATCAATAAACACTAAACTCAGACCCAAACTCATCTTTCATTTTCCCAAATCTCTCTCTCCCTCTCTCTCTCGGGTCAAACTCCTCTCTTGGCTTTCTCTTATTTATTTTTCTCCGACGGTCCTTTCCATCGAGTGCCTTAATGGTACTTCCACCACCGACGAGTGGACCAGCGATTGTTCAAGTCATTCTGGGCAGATTCGAGGTCGATTCCTTCGTCTTCAATGGCCCCTACTCTTGATGTTGGTGGTGGGTCGGGTTTGGTGGCTATGAATCGTGGGTTAAGGACATGCAGCAGCGGTGGGCTGTCGTGGGCTTGGTGGGTTAGGCTGTGGGCTGCCGTGAATCTGGTTTTGGCTGGGTTCGTGACTTTTGGCTGATTTGGGTTGCTGGGTTATGATGTGGTGGTGATCGGCGGTGGTGTGGTTGGTGGGTTTGTGGTGGTGGTTTTCTGGGTAGATCTGGGTTTTCTGGGTTTGGATCGGCTAGGTCCATTGATGTGAAACCCATAGACCAAGCCCAGAAAGGACTCACTGCCGTTCGTGGCGTCGTGGTCAACAACGAAGGATTGAAGCTTGAGGCAGCCTGGGTTCCTTGCAATGAAACAGAAGTAGAGATCAAAGGTGGTGGATCTGGTGCATTTGGAGGTTTCGAATCGGTGGTTTGAGTTGAGTTTCAGATCGTTGGGTTTTAGATCAGTGGGTCGTTGATCGTTGGGTTTCAGATTGTTGAGTTTTGTGTTGGTTTAAGTTGATTTTGTGTTGGTTTCTCAAAAAGATAAGAGAATCATACTCTTTCTTTTCTTCTATTTTCTTTGGTGCCCGAAAATTTGGGTTTAGAGTTTAGTGTTTTTGTGTTTGGGGGCTAGAAATTCTGGGTTTGAGTTTTGTGTTTGATGCTTTGGTGGTGTGGGGGTTTTATTTTTCGGATTTGTTCATGTATAATTTTGTGTTGATGTGGATCTAATGCTAATTTTTTGGGTTTTAAATTTTCTGTGTTTGTCTTCTTGTTCAAATGTTTAATGTGTTCATGTTTAATTTCTTGTTCATGTTTAATATGATGTGGATTTGGTTTTTCTGTGTTTGATTTTTGGGTTTGTATGATTTTTTTGAGTTTGTACTCTTTAAATCTTAATTAAGGTGAATTTTGATTTTTAATTCTGTTTTTATTTTTTTTATTTAGTTAAAATTAATAAATTAATTTTTAAAATATATATGCTGATTTGTCAGGGTGATGTGGCATTTTTTATAATATTTTAATTGTTCCGGCTGCCACCTCAGCTGTTTCCGTTGGTTGACTGACGGAAAGGACTAAAACAGAAAGCGTAAATTGGTTTTAGGGACTAAAAATGGAAAAAATAAAATGTAGGGACTAAAATGAAAAAACTTCAAAACATAGGGACTAAAAGTGCAATTGTGCCTAAATGGTACTATCCTCATATTGCGTAGTACTGACATCACACGTGATACATTCGTTGGTTCCCTTATTTTTTCTCACATTTGATGGTTCCATTATCACATTAGACAGTACTAACATCACATTTGATCATACCTTCCTCACATTCGGTGGTACTTTAATTTTTTTCCTCACATTTGATAGTTCTATTATCACATTGGGCAGTATCATCATCACATGTGACTATATTTTTGTCACATTCGATAGTTCCCTTATTTTTTCTCACATTTGATGATTCTATTGTCACATTAAGCAATACTAACATCACATTTGACCGTACTTTTGCCACATTCGGTTGTACTCGTATTTTTTTCCCACATTTGATAGTACCATCTTCAAATTGTGCAGTACCAACATCACATATGACTGTAGTTTTGTCACATTCGGTGGTTCCCTTATTTTTCTTCTTACATTTGATGGTTCCATTGTCACATTGAGCAGTACTAACATCTTATTTGATCGTATTTTTCTCACATTCAGTGGTACTTTAATTTTTACTCACATTTGATAGTTTCATCGTCACATTGCGATTTGGGCAGTATCAACATCATATGTAATCGTATTTTTGTCACATTCGATAACTCCCTTATTTTTTTCTCACATTTAATGGTTCCATTATCACATTAACTAACATCACATATGATAGTACTTTTGCCACATTCAGTTGTATTCGTATTTTTTTTAACATTTGATGGTACCATCTTTAAATTGTACAGTACCAAAATCACATGTGACTGTACTTTTGTCAGGTTTGGTGGTTCAATTTTTTTTTCCTCGCAAATGGTAGTTCTATTGTCACATCAGGCAGTAGCAACATCACATTTGACCATACTTTTCTTACATTTGGTTGTATTTTATTTTTTTTTTCTCACATTTGATGGTGTCGTTCTCACATTGTGCAGTACCAACATCACATGTGACGGTACTTTTGTCACATTTGGCATCCCATTTATTTCTTTATCACATTTGATGGTTCCATTGTCACATTAGGCGGTACCAACATCACATTATACCATACATTTCTCACACTCCGTGGTACTTTCGTCACATTTGATGGTTTTTTTTTTTTCCTCACCAATTACCATAATACCCCAGAAACATTAAAAAAAAAAAAAAAAAAAACTGAAATACCCTTAGAACCTAAAAAATGACAGAATCACCCTAAAACTAAAAAAAAATTACCAAAATTACTATAAACCTAAAAAATGACCAAAATAACCATGAAACTAAGAAAATGACCAAAATATCCTTAGAACAAACAAAACTTTACCAAATGACCTTGAAACTTAAAAAAAAAAAAAAGACCAAAATAACCATAAAACCTAAAAAAAAATGACCGAAATAACAATGAAACCTGAAAATGACCAAAATATCCCTAGGACAAAAAAAAAAGACCATATGACCTTGAAACTTAGAATTTGACCAAAATGACCTTTAAACCAAAAAAATGACTAAAATACCCTTAATACATAAAAAAAAAAAAAGACTAAAATATTTATAATCCACTTAATAATATAAAATTTAAAAAAGAAAAAAAAACGTAATTTTTTTTTTTTACCCAATACTTGATTTCTTGAAAGTAAAGTACCATACAGAAAGAAAAAGAAAAAGAAAAGATAAAGATAAATCACTCCACAGTCCACACACTAAATACTAATTACTATCTTAAATATTTTTAATTCATTTATAATATAAAATTAACAAAAAAAAATACCCAGTACTTGATTTCTTGAAAGTAAAGGACCATAAAAAAAAGAAAAAGATAAAAAATATAAAGATAAACCACTCCACAATCCACACTCTAAACACTAATTACTACCATAAATATTTATAATCCACTTAATAATATAAAATTTACAAATGAAAAAAAAAATGTAAAAAAAAAAATTACCCAGTACTTGATTTCTTGAAAGTAAAGTACCATACAAAAAAGAAAAGAAAATGAAAAACCACTCCACAATCCATAATCTAAATACTAATTACCATCTTAAATATTTATAATCCACTTAATAATATAAAATTTACAAAAAAAAAAGTGAAAAAAAAATTTACCTAGTACTTGATTTTTGGAAAGTAAAGTATCATACAAAAAGAAAAAGGAAAAAAGTGGATAAAGATAAATCACTTCACATCCCATACTCAAAATACAAATTACTATCTAAAATATTTATAATACACTTAATAATATAAAATTTACAAAAGAAAAAAAAAAAGTGAAAAAAAAAATTACCCAGTACTTCATTTCTCGAAAGCAAAGTACCACACAAGAAAGAAAGAAAAAAGATAAATCACTTCACAGTCCACAATCTAAAAAGTAATTACTATCATAAATATTTATAACCAAATTAATAATATAAAATTTACAAAAGAAAAAAAATTGAAAAAAAATTTTTACCCAGTACTTGATTTCTTAAAAGTAAATACCATACCAAAAAAAAAAAAAAAAAAAAATTTACCCAGTACCATTGAGACGCAGTGTATGTTTCCTTAAGATGTCAAAAATGACTCCAAGGTCTCCCACGTGCTCGGACACCACTTTACTCTTTACCACCATATCGTTTATGTAGACTTCAATACTCTTGCCCAGCTGTGGCTCAAACATTCTAGTCATCATTCTTTGGTAGGTAGACCTTGCATTCTTCAAACCAAAGGGTATCACTTTGTAGTGGTAATTTCCAATAGGAGTCATGAATGCTGTTTTTTCTTGATCACCCAGGGCTAGTGGTATTTGATGATAGCCTTGAAAGGTATCCAAGAAGCTCATCTGAGGATGGCCTACAGTTGCATCCACTAACTAGTCTATCCAAGGCATGGGAAACGGGTCTTTTGGACACGCCTTGTTTAAGTTTGTGAAGTCCACACAAACTCGCCACTTCCCACTCTTCTTCTTTACCACTACAGTATTGGCCAACCACTCGAGATAAAAAACTTCCTTGATAGCCCCTGCTTCTTTGAGCTTCATCACTTCATCCCTAACAGCGTTAGCATGCTCTTTCGACGGGCGCTGAGGTGGTTGCTTCTTGGGAGTAACGGATGGGTTAACGTTTAGGTGGTGGCAGATGAAGCTCGGATCAACCTCTAGGGCCTCATAGGCATCCCACGCAAACATGTCCACGTTTTCTCGAAGAAACCCAATCATTTCTTCTTTCTCTTGGGGAGGTAGTTCTAACCCAACTTGAAAGAAATTTTCCGGATCAGTGCCAATGGCTACCTTTTCTAGATCTTCGCATTTTACCTCTTCAGCTGACTCATTATCGAGCAATGCCGGGATGGTTGATTGCTATAAACCCTTTCCAATAGAGGCCAAGAGCTCAGCACTGGGTTGGCGTGAGATGACAGTCACCATGTACTGTCTGGCTATGGTCTGATTCCTCACAATCTCTTTGACCTGGTCCTCTGACGGGTATTTCACCTTCTAGTGTAGTGTAGAAGAGACAACTCCTAGGGCATGAAGCCAAGGTTTAGCCATAATAGCTGTGTAGGACGAATAAGCGTCAACTACAATGAAATCCACCTCCACCACGTCTGAACCGATCTGTATGGGCAGTCTGATCTGGCCCCTTCGAACAACGGTCTTCCCCTCGAAACTTACCAAAAGGGAATCGTACGCCGTTAGGTCTTCGGGTTTTAAGTTCAGCCCCCTGTACAAGTCGGGGTACATTACTTCCACAACACTGCCCTGATCTACCAATACTCTCTTCACATCAAATCCCCCAATCCTGAGTGTAACTACCAGAGCATCGTTGTGGGGTTGGATGGTTTCGATCTTATCTTCGTCTGAGAATCCCAGCATAGGTAAGGCTCCCTTCTTGGTCTTTTTGGACTCCCGATCATTATTCTCAGTGGAGAGCCGAGCCACAGACATTACTCTAGAAGGATAAGAGTCGGTCCTTCCCGGAGCAGCAAGGATGACATTTATTATGCCTTTTGGAGGTCTTAAGGATGTGTCTCTCCGGGGCTCCTAGTTTGCCTGGCCTTGATGACCACTGGAAGGATGCAAAAGGTGCCTTAGTTTCCCTTTTCAGACCAACAGATCCAAGTGGTTCCAAAGGTTCCTATAGTCTTCTGTAGTATGTTTGTGGTCCTGGTGGTACTGACAATATAGACTCTGTTTGCGCTTCATGAAGTCTCCAGCCATTTTATTCGGCCATTTGAAGAATGACTCATTCTTAATTTTCTCTAACACCTGATGTACCAGTTCTCTGAATACGACGTTAACTGTCTGCATGTTGGTTGATCCTGATTGCCCTGCGAAATCTCTCATTGGATGGTTATTGTTGTATTGGTCCGACCTGAAATCACTTCTCTTTTGAGGGATGACCTTCTCCTTTCCTTTCCTTTGTAGCTGGTCCTCTTCCACTTTTTTGTATTTGTCAATCCGGTCCATAAGTTGACATACATTGGTGACAGGCTTGCCAGTTAAGGATATCCTCAAGTCGTGCTCGGTTGGGAGACCGCTTTTAAAAGTGCTAATGGCGACGTCATCAAAGTTGCCATCCATCTCATTATACATTTCCTAATATCTGTCCGAGTATGCTTTTAGAGTTTCTCCCTCATGCATGGATAATGACAACAACAAACTCAGAGGCCGAGGAACCCTACTGTTCGTAAAGAAGCGAGAGCCAAAGGCTTGGGTGAGCTGCTTATAGGAATCTATGGAGTTTGTCTTCAAGTCGTTAAACCACCTCATTGCTACAGGTCCAAGGTTGGATGGGAAACCTTGCACATCAAAGTTTCGTTCTGGGAGTGGATGGCCATTCTTTGATTAAACTGGCCCATATGCTCTATGGGGTCCGTTCAACCATTATAAACGATGAACGTAGGCTGATGGAACCGCCGAGGTAGCCTAGCCCCTTCTATCTTGTGCGTGAAGGTTGACTTAGAGATCTGATCCAGAGCCTTACTCATGGCATCATTACCCAGGCCCCTACTAGATGGCCCTTATGTTTTCGTCTATGATGGTGCTCGTCTTCATAAGAGAAGGTCTCGCTTAGAGGAGTTCTTGATCTCTGCCTGTAATTGTCGTCCTCTTCATCATTAGAGGATATGTCAGAACTGGAAGGAGACCGCTTCCGCTGTGCATGGCGCAGTGTCTTTTTCAAGTCATTTATCTTCTGTTGCATGGCTTGGTTGTTGTTTTTTCTCTAGGATACGCGACTGCCCACTTGAGAGTGGCTTTTGCTCGTCTGGGTGGTATGCACACTCCCCTCTCAATTCCTTTCATTCTCCTGATTTTGTTCATGTTTAGGGCCAGGAATATTACCCTATCGTTGGGATCCTACGGGTTTTGTCCGCTGGGGACCTGCTTGGTATGGGTTTTCTTGGTGTGGACCTGATCCTACCATGTCTAACTGTTGCACTCACTAACACACAAGTTCTTCCCACAGACGGCGCCAATTGGAGGGATTGGGTTTGAGCACTGTTTCTAAGGGATAAGTGAATTCAAACCCAGCAAGCCCAATATAAAAAATTTGTAGAGAGTGGGTAGAAGAACTGGGCTTTAATGAGTGTAACAACAGTTGAAGATGATTTAGAGAATGAATAAGTAAAACAAATATGGACTTGAGCAAGCAATTCAATCCTCGACACTAGTCCGAGGAGCTTCAACTTGTTATTTCTTGAGTGACAGTGACAATGGTTACAAAATTAGTTCAGATTGCTACAGTGTTTTCTTTGGTAAGATCTCCGACCCCTTTTCTCAAAGCTCCTTCTTCCTTATATACTACTTTCCTCCTTCATCTCCACCATACACGTGTAGGTTAGATCTGCTGTAGTTGGTCTTTGTCATATCAACCTCCTCCCAAAGCTCTTAGGTAGTAGCTGTGAGTCTGAAAAGCCACTACTCAGGTATCATTTCCACATTAATGTGGCCAGAGGGTTAGTTGTGGAGCATTTAATGCAGAGGCAACAGCTTTTCCTGGAATTGCTCTACAGCCATGCTCCAGTGTGCTTACTTGCTGTACTTATCTTTTTCCTTGGAGTGCTTTGAAAGATTGTCTTTGCTGGTAAATCACTTTTCTCCTACCTCGGCTTTGGCTAGCCGAGGACAGAGTTGTCCTCGGCACGGTTTCCTGGGTTGCCATGATCACCACTGTCTTCTTCATATGCGATTATGGGCCTCGGCATGGGCCTCAGGCCCAGTACAAAAGGTGGATGTACATCACTGGGCTCTATGACCCCACAACTCCATAGTCCATAATCTAAATGCTAATAACTATCCTAAATATTTATAATCCACTTAATAATATAAAATTTACAAAAAAAAAAAGTGAAAAAAAAATTTACCTGGTACTTAATTTTTGGAAAGTAAAGTACCATACAAAAGAAAAAGAAAAAAAAAAAGAAGATAAATCACTCCACATTCACACTCTAAATACTAATTATTATCTTAAATATTTATAATCCACTTAATAATATAAATTTTACAAAAAAAAGTGAAAAAACAATTTACCCAGTATTTGTTTTTTTAAAAGTAAAGTACCATACAAAAAAGAAAACGATAAATCACTCCACAGTTCACAATTTAAATACTAATTACTATCTTAAATATTTATAATTCACTTAATATTATAAAATTTACAAAAGAAAAAAAAGTGAAAAAAAATTTACTCAGTATTTGATTTCTTGAAAATAAAGTCCTATACAAAAAGAAAAAGAAAAAGAAAAAAGAAATCACTCCGCATTCCACGCTCTAAATACTAATTACTATCTTAAATATTTATAATAAACTTAATGTGAGGCCGGGGAGCTTACGATCTGACCCACGCTCCACCCGGGCTCAGGGCCCGTGCCGAGGAGGTCATGTGCCGAGGATGAATGATCGAAGGCCGAGGTGTCAAGAGGCGCGGCTGTGGACAACCTTATCCTCGGCATTCCAAGACTTCAATGGGAAGAGTTACGACTCGATGAGAGCTATCCCCAAACAGCCCCCTGAAGGGGATGTGAATGGGATGGGGCCCATGTGGAGGTACGGCGCAAAATTGGTTCAAAGAAAACACGTCTACTCCGCATTAAATGCACCTGCCAACATCCTAATCACGTTAATGAGAAAAGACGCTTGGGCGGTGTAACTTCGATCATCGCAACTAACAGAAAGTAAGAGGGTACAGTGGAGGTGACAGATGCAGAAGTAAGCACCTGCCTTCACGTTAATGAGAAAAGACGCTTGGGCGGTGTAACTTCGATCATCGCAACTAACAAAAAGTAAGAGGGTACAGTTAAGGTGATGGATACAGAAGTAAGCACCTGCCTGACCAACAAGAGGAGGACTAATACCAACCAAGAAGGACTATATAATAAGAAAGGGAGTGTGCCAAAAGGGGGTTGGGAAAAATGGCCAAAAACCAGAGCCTCCCAGCCCGCCTCCAGGAGAAAGACTCCTAGAGCGAGAATGACTTAACCATGTATGATCACCACGAAAAATCCACCGTCTGGTGACCAAGGCCTAGCCTTTCAAACCCACGCTCTATAAATGATATTGTTTGAGCCTTTTCATGTATGAACCCAAAACTGTTACGGTTCGTTACAAATCGTGTCCTTACACTTAATAATATAAAATTTACAAAAGAAAAAAAAAAAAAGAGAAAAAAATTTACCCAGTAGTTGATTTCTTGAAACTAAAGTATCATACAAATAGAAAAAAAAAAAGATAAAGAAAAAAGATAAAGATAAATCACTACACAGCCTACACTCTAAATACTAACTACTATCTCAAATATTTATAATCCACATAATAATATAAAATTTACAAAAAAAAAAAAGTAAAAATTTTTGTTTTTACCCTCCACTTGATTTTTTGAAAGAAAACTAATGTACTATACAAAAAGGAAAAGAAAAAAAAAAGGATAAAGATAAATCACTCCACATTCCACCCTCTAAATACTAATTACTATCTTAAAGATTTAGAATCCACTTAATAATATAAAATTTACAAAAGACATAAAAAAAAGAAAAACAAAATTTACCTAGTACTTAATTTTTTTTTTTTTTTTTGGGTATGGTACTTTACTTGATTTCTTGAAAGTAAAGTACCATACAAAGAAAAAAGGAATAGATAAATCACTTCTATTGACTCCCCATTTTGCGATCCGCATTTAACCTCACATGGAGGATAAAATGGTAATTTTACCTTGTAAATAAGCATCTTAATTGTGACCACTTGATCCTTAATTTTATTTCATTAAAATGATCTTGATTTTATAATGATCAAATCGACTGGTCATAAATCCTAATCGCACTATCAGATTGAAAGTTATTATCAAATCAAGTTTTAGTGGCCGAGATGCACTATCACAAATTGAGTCCAACCATATGTGATTATGAACAATTGATTCCAATTGGTTATAATTATAATCAATTTGAGATTAATGATGTGTCATTATTTGATTGGCTAGGATTACATTTTATTGTAAGGTTGCACACACTTAGTTAATTGGATAGTCAAACATTAATTATTCAATGAGTAATTTCTGCAATTATTTTTTTAATTAGGGTAAATATGGAACTAATTAAGTCTGAAATGGGAGTGATTGGAGCCTATTAATGTTAATTAGAAACTAATTTGGAACCTATTAATGTTAATTGTGTAGAAATTATTTTCTAACAAATGACCACTGCTCACTATTTCGTTGATATCTATCAGAATATTTTGAAGAATGCGGTTAATTTTCTTAGAAACTAGACATCTGAGGCTTCAATTTGAGCATAGGAACGAGACAATTCCGTTCAAAATTGAGTAGGATATGATTTTTTGAATTTGGCTCTACAGGCTATTATAGTAGCTATGGGAAAACCAAATCTTGCTTGCTCATCACTCCCACCAATCTCTACATTTAATGCATTAGATTTCCCCAAAGTCTAAAACAAGGTCTAGGTTCATGATTCTTTTCTATCCATCAAATGACATTCTATTCATATTTTTTCTACCACTACTATATAAACCCCCTATCTCCTTTGTTCAAAGGCACACAGAAACACCCTCTCTTCTCCTCTCTTGAGTTCTAGTGAAGTTGAATAGTTGTAGACACTCGATTTTGTAGCTATGATTTAATCAAGGAGAATGACTAAAATGATCATTCATCTACCCAAAAATCATGATTGCATTACATGCATTAATTTGTTCATTGCATATCATAAAAATGATCGTGAGAGTCTAGTGGTCGTGACGGTGTGCCTAGTTTCCAAATCGGATCATCAGATTGAAAGATATCACATGATCAAATTTGCACAGTCAGCATGCATTGTGTCTAGGTAGAGTTGACCACGCATGATTAATTTAAATTAATTCTGATTGGTTAAACAATTAAAATTAATTAAATAATTTTGTGATTGGTTGATAGTTAGTGTCTAAAATAGGATTGCTTGCATGGAAATAAAGGGAATAGTTGGATAACAATAAAATTGTGGATAATCTAGACTTTATCAAGATTTATTTTAGAGTATTTATCTACAAGATAATTGTTACTGAAAAGACCTGAATTATCTAGAAAAGAGTTAAAATTTTAGAATACGGATTAAAAAACATGTCTAAGTGCAAGTCCCAGCTCAAGAAAACCTAAAAAAGGAGTCCAAAATGCACTCGAACACGAAAGCGCGATTGGCATCCAAAAGTGCCATTCGGCTCTTTTGGAGTGTCGATCAGCACTTTCAAAGTGCCGAATGGCACACATTAGGGTTTTGGCCCGACGGTCTTTGGGTGACGTTAAAACACATCCTTTTCGACTTCTTAGCGGAAGGATGTGTCCTGGTTTGTATTCTAATCATCTAAAATATTTTTCGAGTCTCCTAGCCTCTATAAATAGAGACTACATCTCAAAATTCAAGAGGCTTTTTCACGCTTCCAATTTCTCATATTTCTGACCCCCTTTTCTAATATTCTCTTTCTTACGTTAAAGAGATTCTGGAGGTTTTAGTCTTAAGAATTTCTTTTTGGTAAGCAAGGAATTTTAGGTTTCAAAGACAATTGCATAAATTTCTTTGAACCCTAAAATATTCTCTTGAGAAAAAAAGAGTATGTCCATGCAAGAGGTAGCTTTTCTTTACTTCTTCTTTTATTTCTTTTAATTTTGTGATGCAAGAATAAATATGTGTTTAGTTTGATTTTGCAATGCTCATCTCATATGTTAATATTTTCTTTATTAGAACATGTTTATGATACTTTTATTGTTGAGATCTATTTTTTTATTTCAAAAATCTGCTTGTTGTCATATCTTTTCTTAATCAAAAAACTTATTTGCATCTTTATTAGATGCAGATCTGGATTTTTCTCAATCAAAAACTGATTTGCATCTTTCTTAGATGCAGATCTGAATTTTTCTCAAATCAAAAATTGATTTGCATCTTTCTTGGATGTAGATCTGAATTTTTTTTTTTTTAAATAAAAAACTGGTTTGTATCTTCCTTAGATACAAATCTGAATTTTTCTTATTTAAAAAAACTGATCTATGTTTTCTTTAGATGTAGATCTAATTTTTTTAGCATAGCAGATTTTTTTTTAAAAAAAAAACGAATCATGAAAGTTTTGTTTGTTTTGTGTAGTGCATGTAACATAGATTTATTTTATGAATATAGTCCTCTTCTCAAAAAATCTTTTTCTTATTTTTCTTTACACATATAAAAACAAATCTTATTTTTTTTTCAATATACAAATCTGATTATTTTTATTATCATAAGACAAATATGATTTTTCTTTCACCAAAAAACCAATTTTTTTAGTTCTAAAAAACAGATTTGATTTTTTTTTTTTAAACCAAAATACTTTGATTTATTTAATAAACACAGATCTGAATTTTTCACTCTAAAAACTATTTTTTTTCTACACATAAAAAACAGATCTCATTTTTCTAAACCAAAATCAATTTTGATCAGAACACAAATATGATTTTTTAGTAAAGAAAAGGATGCAATCATAAATAAACTTTGATAGGCCAAAAACGAATTGACCCTTTGTGATAGATTAATTGATTAATTAGCCAAATTTATTAATTAATCAAGACATGTAAATGCATGGTAGCACAAACAAATCACCAATAAACTAAGTATGCAGTGGAAAATAAATTGACATAGTGATTTGTTTACGAATGGGAAAAACCTACATGGAAAAATCCCACTAGGTGATTTTAAGGTCACCTCTTGAGAATCCACTATTATCACAACGAGTGGTTACAAGTAAAGAAATCACAGTACCTTATACCAACCTACAGTTGAACCCTTATTCCAATACTTAATTGGACTTTTTCATTAGTGACAATCTCTCCTTGTAATGCACGGCTCCCAGTACGTGACTAACTAATTACGCGGATCCCAGTATGCGACTTCAATCACCAACTAGAGAAGGTTGTTGGCTGCGAAGTTCTTCAGTTCATTACACGATGAAGATCGAGAAGATTCTTGATCACAAAACCCTACGGTGCACAAACACAACAACTTCTACACAAGAAAGATGAATTAGGGCAAATTCTGTCTCCAGTCACAATTTGTTTGAACAAACTTTGCTCAACACTTGTGCAACTTGTGTCCACTTTGACGGCCCTTAAAATAATCATTTTATATGTCTAGGGTTGTGAGAAAAGAAAACCCAAACATACAATCACGGATTGTAGTCAGAACAGAACTGAAATTCAGTTTTTCATAAACCTCGATAGATGGCTATTTGTCGAGCTGTTGTCAAGCCACGGGGCTGGAACAACTCTTCAAACTCGATAGATGGCTAGCTGTCGAGCTCTAATGACAGACACTTTCTCAGCTTGAATCTTGGACAGGCTTGCATGACTTTAACACTTGATCTTAAAACATGGTTTCTTGAAATATTAAACATATCCTAAATCTACCCAAATATAAGTAAAGTGCATTTTGTCAAAGAATTAGCCAATTACATAAAATAGTGACATATGTTCCTAACAAGTGAATCATATATGTCCTAACAAACTTATGTGATTTAGTTTTGCTCATATGTGCAACATATCATTCATGTCATACATAAAGGGGTACATTAGTTATGAGAGTCTAGAAGACCAGACTCTGTCTGGGCGAAATGGGCACCTAACATCTTCCCATTCCGTAACCTAGCTTCCGAATTTAGTGTCTTTGGATAGGTAGATCTGGGCTTTATCTTTATTTTTTATTTTGGGTAGATTGTAATTAGGACAAAAAACCATGTAATTATTTGGTAGTTTGTAATTAAGACCCAAAGCCATGTAATACTCAATTTATCAAATATGTATTCTTTTTTATTAAATCAATGAGAATAGAAAAATTCAGTCATGTGTTTTTTTTTTTTGGATAAAAAAATAAGTGGGGACTCCACATTACTTACCCAAAAAGAGAGGTGTCTTTCAAAGCACCCAAAAATCTCTTTTTTGAGAGACACTTTTGTGGTCTCTCACAATAATCTTGTCATATCTTGGTTTTCTTGAGACTCACTCTCCTTCTCCTCATTCTTCTCTACTCCACCTTTAGGATCTCCACCAAGAATCTCCTCCTCCACTGTGTGGATCTTGCATACAGGTATAATCTCTTTCCCTAAAATGTTTTATTTTATTTTTTTAATTTTTTTTAATATAGTATTATGATGAGATTGAGATTAGAGCATGCTAGTGTTTATTTAATTTCCTTGAATATGTTTGAATGTTCTTAAATTTTCATATGCGTTCTTCACATATTTTTGGTTGTTCATTACATGTTTATGCATAACACTAGTTTAAATCCACATAAAAAAATTATAAAAAACATGTTTGTTTCATAATTCTTTCAAATCCCTGAATCTAGGATATAACCATCCTCACACATTCACTTGAATTTATTTTCCAATCCAAATGCAATGCTTAATAAATTGAATTAGGGTTTATCAAATGTACACACATTAAATTCAACATGCAAATTGATTAATAACATATTAGATGATATGATATGAATGTTGGTCACCATAGTCTAGAAGACCGGTTTCACCGGGTAAGGTGGGTGTGTAATACCTTTCCACTTTATAACATAGCATCTAAGTTTAGATTAAGGGTTGATAGATAAATGCTTATCCTTGTAATTTTCAATTTCTAGATTATAACTAGGAAACAAAGTCATGTACTTTATCTTAGATTGTATCTATGACTAAAACCATGTAATTTCTTTTGATCAATGTAAATTCATTTGCAAATCAATAAAATGAGGAATTTTTTAATTTTGATTTTTTTATTTATTCCAATAATTAAATAAGTCGAAACTCTATTGTAAAACCCTTAATCCAAAGGGGAAAATATAATTAGTCCAACCTCTATTTTGAGAGGAATAACATGACTCCACCCATTTACGTGGGTTTGGCCCAACACCAAAAAAGGGCTGGGGGCGCAGTTTCTCACAACTTCACAGTCAACAATTTAAATACTAATTACTAACTTAAATATGTGTAATTCTACTATACACTCCTAGGAGGCAACCTGCTATACTAGGTTACCAAAACATCATATTTAACAATTCCATCTTTATATTGTGCAGTTCCAACATCATATGTAACAGTTCTTTTGTCACATTTGATGGTTTCCTGATTTTTTTCTCACATTTGATGGTTTCATCCTTACATTGTGCAGTTCCAATATCACATATGACTATTTTTTTGTCACATTTGAATAACATGTGACAATTCTTTTGTCACATTTGATGGTTCCCATATTTTTTCTCGCATTTAACAGTTCCATCTTCACATTGTGCAGTTCCAACATCACATGTGACAGTTCTTTTGTCACATTTGGTGGTTCCTTTATTTTTTTTCACATTTGACGGTTTCTTCCTCACATTGTACAATTCCAACATCACATATGACTATTCTTTTATCACATTTGAATCACATGTGACAGTTCTTTTGTTACATTTGATGGTTCCCTTATTTTTTTTCGCATTTGACAGTTCCATCCTCATATTGTACAGTTCCAACATCACATGTGACAGTTCTTTTATTATATTTGGCGGTTCCCTTATTTTTTTCACATGTGACTATTTTATTCTCACATTGTGCAGTTTCAATATTACATGTGGCAATTCTTTTGTCACATTTGGTGGTTCCCTTATTTTTTCTCACATTTGACGGTTCCATTATCACATTGTACAATTTCAACATCACATGTGATAGTTCTTTTGTCACATTTGATTGTTCCTTTATTTTTTCTCACATTTGATGGTTTCATTTTCACATTGTGTAGTTCCAACATCACATATGACAGTTCTTTTGTCACATTTGATGGTTCCTTTATTTTTTCTTACATTTGACGGTTCCATCCTCAAATTATGCAATTCCAACGTCACAAGTGACAGTTCTTTTATCACATTTGGTGATTCCCTTAGTTTTTCTCACATTTGACAGTTTCATTCTCACATTGTGTAATTTCAACATCACATGTGACAGTTATTTTGTCACATTTGTTGGATCTCTTATTTTTTTTCTCACATTTGACGGTTTCATCCTCACATTGTGCAATTCCAACATCATATGTGACTTTTTTTTGTCTCATTTGGTGGTTCCCTTATTTTTTTTCTCACATTTGACGGTTCTATCATTACATTGTGCAGTTCCAACATCACATGTGATAGTTCTTTTGTCACATTTGATGGTTCCTTTATTTTTTTTCTCACATTTGACAATTCCATCATCATATTGTGTAGTTCCAACATCATATGTGACTGTTCTTTTGTCACATGTGGTGGTTCCCTTATTTTTTCCCACATTTGATGGTTTCATTGTTAAATTCGGCAGTACCAACATCACATTTGACAGTACTTTTGTCACATTTAGTGGTTCTCTTATTTTTTTTCTCACATTTGACAGTTTTATCCTCATATTGTGCAGTACCAACATCACATGTGATTGTACTTTTGTCACATTCGGTGGTTTTCTTATTTTTTTTCTTACATTTGATGGTTCCATTGTCATTAGGTAGTACTAATATCACATTTGACCGTACTTTTCTCACGTTTGATCGAAATGGCCCCGTAACCTAAAAAATTACTAAAACATGCTTAGAACCTAGAAAATGACCGTAATGCCCCTCTAAACCTAAAAATTACTGAAATACCCCTGACAACTAAAAAATGACCAAAGGACCCTTGAAATCTAAAATTGACCAAAATACCCCCTGAAACCTCTATTTGCAAGACCAAAATGACAATAAAAATGCTATACAATCACTCTATTTGCTTGATTTGAAACCCAATGATTCCAAAATTAATAGATTTTAAAAGCTTGATTTGATATCAATGGATTTAAAAAGCCATTGATTTTAAAATTCCTTGTTTGGCTCTTTTTATACAATGAAGGATTTGAAATTCCATTGTTTAGATACCTAAATTTGGATTTGGATTTAGATTTAGATTTAAGATAAATAAATAATTTTTCCAATTTTTATTTTTCTTAAACTTTCTACATTTTAATTTTAGTAACAGTTGATAGGCCAAAACGAATTGGTCTCTTGTGATAAATTAATTGATTAAATAGCCAAGTTTGTTAATTAATCAAATTAACATGCAAGATGCGTGGTAGCACAAACAAATCATCAATTAAACTAAGTATGTAGCGGAAAATAAATTGACACGGTGATTTGTTTACGAATGGGGAAAACCTACACGGCAAAAACCCCATCGGGTGATTCTAACATTAATAGATTTTAAAAGCTTGATTTGATATCAATGGATTTAAAAAGCCATTTGTAAGGACTCAATTTGTAACGATCCCAAATTGATATTGGGCTCGTACGTAAAAGGCCCAAACAATAAAATTTGTAGAGCGTAGGTGTCCAAGAACTAGGTTAACTCCAAAAGAAAAGCGATTCAACCTCGCGTTTATAGATGGATTAGCCCTGATATAACGATTAGTTTCTCTTTTAAATGAATACAGTACTTTGGTTTCTCAGGTTTTCTTCTGAGTATTCTTTGTTTCTTTTTGATGTTCCGATCCCTTTTTCTCAATGCTTTCTTTCATGTTATATACTGCCCTCCTCATATCATTTCACCATACACGTGTAGGTTGGGTTTAGGAGATCTCTTTCTGTCCTATCTAACACCTTCTAGAACTTCCAACTAGCAGCTGTAAGGCTGCTTCACCACTGTTCAAGCATCACCTCCACATTAATACGGCCAGAGAGTTGGTTGAGAGACAATTAATGCGGAGGCAGTTGTTATCATAGATATTTGTTTGCCTTCCCTTTCTTACCCTCGGTCCCTTATCTCACGTTTAGTGGTGACGTATCTTCGAAGTACGTTTGTAACAAGGTGGCATTCTGGTCGTCCTCGGACTCATATTGCCGAGAAGGATTTTGTCCTCGGACGAATACTGAACTCACCTTACGTGATATTTACTCTTCCTTTCGTTTGGTTATCCCTACAACCTGATATGGGCCTCCTTGGATAGATTTACGTCCTCGGATAGGCCACAGGCCCAATTAACTTAACTTTAATAATTTTAGTGACTAGCCGGTCCCCACACCATTGATTTTAAAATTTCTTGTTTGGGTCTTTTTATACATGAAGGATTTGAAATTCCATTGTTTGGATACATAAATTTGGATTTGGATTTAGATTTAGATTTAAGATAAATAAATAATTTTTCCAATTTTTATTTTTCTTGAACTTTCTACATTTTAATTTTAGTAACAGTTGATAGGCCAAAAACGAATCGACCTCTTGTGATAAATTAATTGATTAAATAGTTTGTTAATTAATCAAATTAACATGCAAGATGTGTTGTAGCACAAACAAATCACCAGTTAAACTAAGTATGTAGTGGAAAATAAATTGACAAGGTGATTTATTTATGAATGGGGAAAACCTATACGGCAAAAACTCCACCGGGTGATTTTAAGGTCACCACTCCCGAGAATCCACAATTATCAAAACAAGCGGTTACAAGTAAAGTAATCCTAGTACCTTATACCAATCTACAATTGAACCCTTACCCCAATACCCAATTGGACTTGTTCTGTAGTGACAATCTCTCCTTTTAATGCAAGGTTCTCAGTACGTGATTAACCAATTGCGTGGATTCCAGTACACAACTTCAATCACCAACTAGAGAAGGTTGTTGGCTGCAAAGTTCTTCAGTTCATCACACAATGAAGATCAAGAAGCTCCTTGGTTACAAAATCTTACGGTGTACAAACACAACAACTTCTTAACAAGAAAGATGAACTAGGACAAATTCTATCTTTGGTCACAATTTGCTTGAACAAACTTTTGCTCAACACTTGTGCAACTTGTGTCACCTTTGACGACCCTTAAAATAATCATTTTATATGTCTAGGATTGTGAGAAAAGAAAGCCCAAATATATAATCACGGATTGGATGAAAAACAGAATAGAAAATCTGAATTTCATAAACCTTGACAGATTCCCTATCTGTCGAGTTACTGTCGAGCCACAGGCTGAAACAGCTCTTCAAGGTTCGATAGATGCTAGTTGTCAAGTTTTAATCAACAACACTTTTCACATTTGAATCTTGGATAGACTTGCATGGCTTTAACACTTGAACTTGAAACCTTGTTTCTTGAAGTATTAAACACATCCTAAACCTACCTAATTACAAGTAAAGTGTGTTTTGTCAAAGGATTAGGCAATTACATAAAATAGTGACATATATTCCTAATATGTGAAACACATATATCCTAACAACATTTTTTTAATAAATACATGAGGTAATGAAAAAGCCACTGATAATCCAATTAACAAGATAATGACTAAAAATCTATCATCTTAGCCAACTTTTTTTTTTTTTTGGCCAACTATTGACCACTAAAATGTTCTATATCAACATAAAGAGAGAACCCAAATTCATGAGTTTTTTCACAACTTTTAAAACTAAAACTAATTTTTTTTTTTCAAATTTCTGAACAACTAAAAAGTTCTATATCAAGAGAGACGATAAAATATCCAAAATATGTGTTTTTTTAGACAAAATTCAAAACAAAGAGACCATTGATACACCAATTGACAAGATAATGACTAAATATCATCCATCATAGCCAACTAAAAAAATGTCTTGCCAACTCTTTTCAACTAAAACATTTTAGAGAGAGTACCCAAAATACATGGGCTTTTTTTTTTTTTTAATAACAATATTCAAAATCTCAAACTAAAAAATTGTTTCGAAGTGGATCTTTTCTACTCTTTTTTCTTTGGCAAGGCTCAATTGCATAACTTATTGATACCAAATGTTGACGTGTTGTGGTGCAATAGGAGAATTCATCACTTTTCTCCTTCCTTAGTCATAATTTCAACTTCATCGTCCATATATTTTGCACCAACACCAGTAGCTTTATACCTCCCACACAAGATCTCAATATCCTCTAGTTGTTGCAAGACTGATGACTGCTTTCGTCAAAATGGCTTTCAAAAGAGAAAATGTGAGCCATTGCTTTATGTCAGCATGAAGGTACTAGAGATTTTCTGTAAAATGTGTGATGGGCAGTAATCAACAGCCATGCAGTGCTTACCAAATACCAACCCTTATCAAGCTCATTTGGCCCTCACGTATACTTCCTTTAACCTATACAAACTAATATAGACATTTTCATGCAGTACTTCAACAAAACAGAAATTTCCTTTGACAACCAAAACAAATGGATTAGCAGGAGTTTCAACAAGACCAAACATACCGCATCAGACATGTCGCAGTGAAGCTTAGTGACAGAGTCTCCATGGCCAAGCTCCTGAGCAACTGCATACGCAATATAAGTCTTGGGACCCATATCTGACTTTTTGGGCAATTGGAGAGAAATGTTTAAAATACCCTTGTGTGGATGTGTATATTCCTTAAACGGCAAGCAACAAATAAACTCATCACCATGACATGGCAAGTGTTCAAATAAAGTAGATGGAGGCCAATCTTTTAACTTCAGTATCAAAGGCCATGAACGATAATCAAACTGACCTTCTGTATACCCGGTAAAAAACTGGCAGATGTTGATATTAGTCTGTGATTCATCACAATAATTAGTATAAAAAAACAACATTATCAAGGACTATTGGCATATCATTTTATTATGCCTAAGTAGATAGGTAGAAAGTAAAAACACTTTAAACAAGAAGGGAAAAGTAAAAGGAAAAACAATGACAATAACTCCAAAAAAGTAAATTGGTCTTAACAATCACTAGCGTGAATGAAGAACCACCAGAAAGTGGTGGTCCTCCAATTTTTAATGGGGCTTTTTATTATATATTAATTTGAGACTGAAAGGCAAGGGATCAATAAGAAGGCATTCATCTCCCCTTGAAATCAATTGGAAGGAGTACATGCAACTGCTAATTCTCAAGTGAGGAGTATTTAAAGTACTTATTTTTTGTAAATGACCCGGAACACTAATGAACAAGTTTTAGGATGGCATCTCCCTTTTTCCCTTACTTGGATTGAGTAAGATAACCATACTAAAACTCTATTCCTATTTCTTCCAGATTGAAAAACTATTATCAGTGGTCATCAAAGGTTGGGAATTGAATTACTGTGTTCAGAACTAAAAGGAACTTCCTGAGAATAAAATAAATTGAAAATTCCTAGAAAGAAAATCTCTTTTTTCAAGAATTTTCAAACAGTCTTACTTAAAACTGATAAAGCACAATGTATCAAACATAAACTTCAAGCTTCATAAATATTTTCTGAACTTGAATCTAATCATATTTTTCATCCAATTTTATAATTTTTGGAAAATAAATTAATTTTAAATATAAATCATTCTCATTATCTTTAAAAGTCAAAAACAAAAAATAGTAAGACCCAGATGAAATATTCTTGACTTGTAGACCAAAAACATCCTAAAGATTATACAGGAACCAACTTAAAATGAAAACAAAAGATGGGGTTCACTATCTCTTTCAAGGTCTATATTACTTGAATGAAATTTAAAAATGCTATACCACACAATGATCATAGAATTTTTTTTTTTTAACAAACCAGAAACAAAGCATGCTAATTGCAAGTATACATGTTTTGTCATTCTCTCAAACACCTAGCATGCATGCCCACTAAAACATTGCAACTTAGATAACAAAAAGTTATAAACTTTATAGTGAGTATGAATAAATAACACGGTTTGATCAACCAAAAAAAAAAAAAAAAAACAATAATACATACAAGTTGGACTAAAAGAAACACAAATTAAATGGAAGATATTTGACCCCAAAAAAGCACCTATTAAATTAAAGATTTTATTCTCACTACTTTGCAAACCCATTAGGGGTTTGCAAAAATAAGAAAGAAGAACAACCAAAGTGATATTGACCTCTTTATGCACGTAAACAAAATCAGAAAAAACTACTTCTACTCATCAAGAACTGCCTTAACCAAATCTATGCATAGAAATTAACATTATAAAACAACAATAGAAATTACTTATGAAACCACAAATGATATTTGATATTTACAAATCATAGTAATAAAAGTAACATGTTATAGGGTGCCTCAATAAAGTAAAAGTGAATTCAAAGTGAGTGAAAAGCAAAGAGGGAAAAAAAAGACATGTGAACAAAGAGTGATCCTTTTGTATGAAAGGTTTAAATGATTTCTCTAAGAACCAAGAAGAAGAAGATGAAGAATTAATAATCAAAGGAATATAAACCATATTGTGCCACTTAGTAAACAACAGATCAGGGAAGAGTAAAAATCAAACTTGAAAATTAAATTAAAATGATTAAGTAAAAGAAAAAGTATCTAAACATTCTTCAAGACTCGATGAAGGTCATTTAGGTGTAGGATTTGATATTTCTAGGGTTTTCTAGTGACTTCAATCAATAAATAGGAAAAGGATTAAAAATCAAAATCACGATTTGTATACCAAACACAGAACCCAAGGAGGCAAAGCCATGAAGGTTTGAAAGAGGTGGCTAGAGGGAAGAACCCGTTAATTAGAGATCTCTCTTAAGCACTTGACAAAAGAAGAAATCGTATGTTATGTTTTTTGGGTTTTATAGAAAACCTAGATGACTGGTAGCAAATATCTTATTAAAATTAAATAAACAGACTAGATTATAACAAGTGAAATCTATAACTAAGATTTAAGTAAGTACCGTACCCCCCAAAAAATATGGGATACCATAGAATGACCCCTCTCCACAATAGGTTGTTGACTAATTACCATGGATGATGGATCCTCCATTCAAATAATATCAGCATTTGGTAAATAAATAAAAAACAAAAAATGGCAAGCAATATTTTGATTGAATCAATTACCAATTTTAATATGGAAGATACGAAATTGTGCTATGAGCTTTTGGGCTCAGCCTCTTTGATTTTTAAATCAACTATATCATTTCTGTTTCTCTCACAATTAATCTACCTTGGAAATTAAACAAAAAAAGGAAAAAAAAATTTGCCTTCCAAGGTCCAATCTTTGGCACCAGCCAAGAATGTCCCCATCATGGGTGTTTAGGACTTTTTAAGTAATTGATTATTTCTTGGGTCTATGTCATCTCCTATTCATAAATATCTGTTAGGTTCTAAATGTTTAGAACAATTGGCAAATCGTGAACACAAACTTGTCTAGATATAGATCTTAGAGTCTATAGGTTTTATTAGACAATGCTCAAGGTGATTCAAGTCAAGATTTAAGAACATACAAGCTACAAGAAGAAGATTTCATAATCTGTCTGGTTCGATCGATTGAAAGACAGGCTCGACCGATCGAAAGTCGTATCTGCAGAATTTTAATTAAGCCCAAACAACAATTCAAGTCCATTTAGGATTAGGGTTTCTAATCTACTTCTCCTAGTATATAAAGGAAACCCTAAGCACGTTTTTATGGGGCTTTTCAGGGAGAAAAGAGTGTGCCTCTTTTATATTTAGGGTTTTGTTCCTAAAAAGCTCTCTTATGTCTTCTACCGATATTATTCCTTGAAGAATCTCAAGATCCGGTATTGTAGAAGTTGCTGCCTTCTCTTGTCATCAAAGGTGTTGATGATCTAAACCTTCAAGGGTGGTCTTGGAGTCACAAACAGGAGAGTTTGTGTTGCTAAACCTTTGAGTGAGATCTCAAAGTCACAAACGGGGGTGTTTGTGTTTTGCAAAGTCCAAAGAAAGAAGGAGTCCGTGGATTTGGAGTTTGCACGTGGTCGTGTCAGTAAGTTCTACTGGTAGGTAACAATAAGAAGTCGAGCGGGGGGGCTTGTAAGTCTTATTGTATGAACTTCGATTCTTTCTAGTGGATTTGCTTTTTACCTTGAGGATAGCTAGGTTAAATCCTCCCCAGGTTTTTTACCGGTTTGGTTTTCCTGAGTTATCATATTGTTGTGTTATTTATCTTTCCGCAGCTATGCATGATATGATTGTTTGATTGTGATAACCTAGACTTGTAATTTGGACACTTGTAATTTGGACTAGGTAATCACTTGGCTAATTACCTAGGTTAATCTAATTGTGTTTTTAAGGGGTCTAAAAACTAACAATATCAAATTGTGGGAGTCAAAAATACAAAGGACAAAGTTTAGTTATAAAATTGATTGTAGTCTAAAGCTACAACCTTACTCAATATCTTTTTATTGGAGGTGAATTTTGACAATCCAGCATTGGATTACATCTTCTTCTTATATCTTCCATGCTTGCAAAATTTCTAGAAAATTAAAATTCAATAGCTATGTCATCAATAAATTGTTTAAATTTCAAGTTTTTGTAGTTTAAAATTATGCATAAAATATAATTTTATAGATCATATAGTAATACTATCCGATTGACACAAAATTCGACATTTGTATTAAGAGTGTAAAGAACATGAAATTTAATAACTATATTTTTAAAATATGTATTGATGTTTATTTAATTGAGTAAGGTTGTAACCTTAGGCTACAACCAATTTTGTAGCTAAACTTTGTCCAAACACAAAATGGTGTAAACAAATCTTAAGTTCTTGATCAACACAACTAATTTATAGAGAGGGAATGAATAATCCACAATGGGAAGATTGAGCAACTATTGAAAGTCAAGATAGATAAAATAGATGAAAATAATTGAAAAGAAATCTCTCCCCAAGGTACAAAACATGAAATTCAGACTGTTACAAAGTGTATTTTTCACTCTTTCTCTTTTTTTCTTTTTCTCAGTTTTTTGGATCCCCTTTCTCTACGGGCTAACTCTTCCTTTATCTCCCCTTCCTTCCTCCTTTCCAGCTGTACATTTTTTGGCTAGATGGCAGAAGATGTTTGTCCCATCAAACACTTCTCTTGCCATTCTTTGATCATAAGTAGAGATTTTTGGGGGTGTTTCTATTGTTTAGGTTAGTTATTCATCATTTAATTTGACTGACATTAGGTAAGAGTATCTAATAAATGCGGAGGTGACTGTTGGTTTGACTCTACGTCTTTCCCATTGCGCCCTCAGCAAGAATTCTGGGCCAAGGTGTCGTTATTGATAGTTCTATTAAGGCCTTCCATGGATACGGGGTTCTCAAATTGTCTTAGCGTATGGGTTGGGCCACTTTACTCTATCTTGGATATGGACCTGTGATTTTGAGACTTGGGCCACACCCTTTACCTTTATGTACACTTCCCCAATCCCCCCCCCCCCCCACACACACACAATGTACAATTTCACTTCTTTAATAAAGACGTAAAATTTCAATTCATCAATAAAGATGCACTTTTCAATCCTTTTGGTTTTCTTATTTTTCCAATTAAATAAGTGGCGACTCCATGTAAAATCCTTAATTTAGGAGATGATAAAATGAGTAGAACCTTCACTCTTGAAAGACAATAACACAACTCCACCCATTTGCATGAGTTATGCCAAACCATTCGAAAGGTTGGGTTGGGCTACGGTCTCTTACAACTTCACATAACCAATTATGCTATAATTTTAAGTTTTTATTATTATTTATTTTTATCTTTTAAACATGACAAGGTTCATATAGGACAATTACATCTAATCCAAAGTTAGGCTCTAGCATGTCACGTGCTAACACTTTTTTTTTTTTTTTTTATATTAAAATTTCTTTGTCACTTTTGGTAGACAATAGTGTACTGAATAATTTCTCCGTAGATAGAATCTACTTTTTATAGCAGAGAATGCAAAGCAGCTCACTGATTTTATTAAACTAGCAATACAAGATATAGAATCAAAGTTTCCTAGTTAAGATATACACAGATAACCATATAGAAAAATCTATATTAAAATTACAACAAATTAGTTCACATTCATAGTCAGATGACCAAAGAGTTTCCATGGTAAGTAGGGATGTCAATGTTTGACACAACCTACGAATATGATATAGGGTCAACCTGAAAGTGACACGATAATAAACGTATCATAAGCGGGTCAACCCGCATGATCGTAATTGACACGTTTGATACCCCAATTTATTTGTGTCAACTCAAAATGACCCATTTACCATAACTTGTTTAACTCGTATAATATATAAATATTCATTTTATTTTAGATTTGTCAAATAAATTTTATATCCAACCTACATTTTAAACTAAAAAAAATGTTAGGTTCTAAATGTTTAGAACAATTGGCAAATCCTGAACACAAACTTGTCTAGATATAGATCTTAGAGTCTATAGGTTATATTAGACAATGCTCAATGTGATTCAAGTCAAGATTCAAGAACATACAAGTTGCAGGAAGAAGATTTCATAATTTGTCTGGTTCGATCGATCGAAAGACAGGCTCGATCGATCGAAAATCGTATCTGCAGAATTTTAATTAAGCCCAAACAGCAGTTCAAGCCCATTTAGGATTAGGGTTTCTAATCTACTTCTCCCAGTATATAAAGGAAACCCTAAGCACGTTTTTGTGTGGCTTTTCAGAGAGAAAAGAGTGTGCCTCTTTTGTATTTAGGGTTTTGTTCCTAAAAAGCTCTCTTATGTCTTCTACCGGTGCTATTCCTTGAAGAATCTCAAGATCCGGTATTGTAGAAGTTGCTACCTTCTCTTGTCATCAAAGGTGTTGATGATCTAAACCTTCAAGGGTGGTCTTGGAGTCACAAATAGGAGAGTTTGTGTTGCTAAACCTTTGAGTGGGATCTCAAAGTCACAAACGGGGGTGTTTGTGTTTTGCAAAGGCCAAAGAAAGAAGGAGTCCGTGGATTCGGAGCTTGCATGTGGTCGTGTCAGTAAGTTCTATTGGTGGGTAGCAATAAGAAGTCGAGCGGGGGGGCTTGTAAGTCTTATTGTATGAACTTCGATTCTTTCTAGTGGATTTGCTTTTTACCTTGAGGATAGCTAGGTTAAATCCTCCCCAGGTTTTTTACCGGTTTGGTTTTCCTGGGTGATCATATCATTGTCTTATTTATTTTCCGCTGCTATGCATGATATGATTGTTTGATTGTGATAACCTAGACTTGGAATTTGGACTAAGTAACAACTTGGCTAATTACCTAGGTTAAATCAATTGTGTTTTAAGGGGTCTAAAAACTAACAAAAAAGAAGAGAGAGACATAAACTATGTTATAGTTTTTATACTTAGCATTTGATGAATTTTGTAGATACTATATTTTTGTTGAATTATGCTATTTTAAATTAGGGTTGAAGTGTATGCCACTTATTTTGGGATATAAAAAATTTATTTCTAGATAGATGTTATTTGTTGAACTATGTTATTTTGAATTTGGCTTTTAAGTGTATGCACTTCTTTTGGAATGTAAAGAACTTATTTCTAGATTGATGGTACTATATTATGGACTTAATATTTATAAAGTACTTTGATGTTATTTTGAACTTTTGGACGATGTGCTTTAAGTAATTGATGTTATTATTGACTTTCAAATTGTGTGCTTAATAGGTATTTTGATGTAATGAGTTTGTATTAAATTTGTTGTTTATTAAATGTATAACAATATTAATTAGGTGCTTTTTTGAAGCGGGTTAAAATGATTGAATTTGTGTCAATTCAACCTGTTTGAAATTAATTGGGTTGAAATGGTTTGTGTCACATTCATGTCAACCCAACACAACCCATTTATTAAGCGTGTTAAGTAGGTCATCTTGTGTCAAAATGCTTCATTAATAAATTATGTTAGGGTTGAAAGGTCATGACACAATCATTAAATGGGTCAGTAATACCCCTACTACAGGGCCATAAAAAGCAAGGAAGACAATTCCGTACTATATATATTGGCAGGTCAACCAGTACAGAAACACTACTGATTCTTACTGCCCAAAATACCGGGGTATTTCGGCTCATTTTGGAAATTCCGACGAATTTCAGTGTGTTTCGGTGGTAAACTTGTTTTGGGCCGGTACAAGGTGAATGAGTTATTTATTTATATAGAATTTTTGGTACTTACAGATCTTTATCTCCAAATTGTTGGATGACATGATAATCCAAATTTTAGCTTGCTGGACCATCCCTCACTTTGTCTTCCTCCTTAATTTCAGCACACCAAACGGCTCAAGAAGATCATCCCTTTCTCTTCTTCTTTTCAATTCGGTGTACAACTCCTATCTTCTTGTCTACATCCTTGAAAGATGAAGTCCCATTTTATTTTAAAACGAGATAGTAGTCTTTATTTTTTGGTCCAAATGGTGAATTTTAGGTTTTAAGGCTTTAGGAACTAATGTATTAGAACTTCAATTTGTGCATGTTGGCAAACCATGATCAAAACATTTAGTCTAGGTTTAAATGTGCTCAAAGTTTGGTTTGATGTAAGTGTTGTATTGAGTAATTGCAGGAAATTACTATTCAATTTCTGCAAGGTTCGATTGATCGAAAATTAGACTCGATCGATTGAAAATCGTGGATCACCAATTTTCTATAGAATTCTCAAACTAGCCCAAGCCCATATTGTAGGGTTAAGTGTTTCACTCCAAGTATAAAAGAACAAACCCTAGCTACGTTTTAGAAGTCTTTATTGAGTTATGTGTTGAATCTTTTGTGAGATGTGAGAGGTGTTTACCTTCAAACACGCACACATAGAGTTATCAAGATTAAGATTCACATCAAGAACTTAATGATTGCTTTAGTTGCTGCATAAAGAACTTTCAAGAAGATCTGAAACATTTGAGAGGTGTCTCAAAGTCATAAGTAGGAGAATTTGTGGTTGCTATAGATTAAGGAAAGAAGTAGTCCATGGACTCGGAGTTGTCACGTGGTCGTGGTAGTAAGTCTTCTACAAGAGATAGCAATAAGATGTTAGTGGTATAAGTCTTATTGTACAAACTTCAATTCTTTCTTAGTGGATCTGTTTTTACCTTGAGGATAGCTAGGTTAAATCGTCCTCAAGTTTTTTACCGATTTGGTTTTCCTCGGTCATTAGATTTGTGTGTTCGTTACTTTCTGCGTTATATTTGTTTTGCACATATTTGTTTAACCTAGATTTAATTAACAAACTTGTTAATCAACTTGGCTTAACATTAGGTTAAACATATTGTGTTAAGGTGTCTAAAAACTAATAGTGAATGTATTGGGACATGCACCTCAACAAAGCTTAATTTTTGTTTTTCTTCAAGGCATCAGATGATGTGCATTTACTGTGCACCATCAAGTTTTGACACTTGATGTGGTACTTGTGACACTTGAATTTACTTTTAGTTTTTCTTCAAGGCATCGGATGGGTGTTTGAACGGTTAACTAACTCTATATATATATATATATATATATATATATATATAAAAGGAGGTTAGAAGTATAGATTGGGTTAATTATAAATTTGTCTTAATAAAATACATGATTTCAAACTTTAACTAAATAAGTAAGTATATTATCAAAAAAAAAAGAAAAAAAAAAAAGGTATTTATACTTGTATAAAACTGTGGTAATTCCGAAACGGTATACCAGTATTGATTGGTACTGAAATATATCGTTTTTTTATCAAACTGAAATAGTCTCCGGTACAAAATTGACTCCCTTGATAAAAAAGGTTAAAATGAAACCACAATTATACTTTGTCATAACTATATAATTAAACTCAATTAATGCATATAGATAATAAAAAAAAAAAAAAAAAAAAGGTTCCTCTGCAACTAGATTTGAATCATCGCAACCTTCTCACTCTAGCAGCTGCAGGTTGGGGCTAAGACTAAACAAGGAGTCCATGAAGTCATCCTCCCATCCCTTAACAGGAAGGAAAAAAAAAAAAAAAAAATTCATTAGAAAAAGTTAAGAGATTTTGAAACTCTAAAAGAAAAGAAAATTAATTTATTCAATAAGGAGAAAATTAGAGCTTTTTAAGATCATGCCTGACTTTTCGATGGGCTATTAACATTATTCTCCACCTGATACATGCCATAGAGATCATTTGAGCTCACGGGTTGTTGCTGTACACATTATAACAAAAGGGTTAGGAACTTAATTATGATAAGGAGGCAAAAATGTGTGTTTCAAAGTAATGTTAAGGAACATCAATATTTTCAATACTTCATTGAGAAGCTATTAAACTCAGGGTCTGATTCCAAAATTATATAGTGTAAAGGTAAATCATATATGAACTCAAAAATAGTTTTCTCTCTTAATAGGGTTTGTGTAGACTCATTGGAAGTAAGATATTATAGAATGCTTAAAATAAAACAAAAGTTGAATTTTCATGGTTGAGGTAACGATCAGGGCTCTCCGCCAAAGCAAACATGTTGACATCAAAGTCCAAGTCCACTAGTTGTTCACCGCCTTGATTATGGACACCGTGACAGTAAATTTGGCATCAAGAATTATCATAGTGAATATGACAATGCAAACAATAAAATTTCTAGGCTAAAATTTTGAGTATTGTCAATGGTTACAAATTCTTGTGATTACTTGAGGTTTTTGTGAAAAAAAAAAATAATAATAAAAAAATAAAATAAAACAGAAACAAGCAAGTAGCGAACAAGAAAATTAACTATTAACAATTTTTTTAAAAATTTTTTTTAGGGAAAACTATTAACAAGTTGGGAACATAAAAAATCTTTCTTGCATTTGTAGACTAAAGAGGGAAACTAAATTTAGTACTATAAGAATAATTTAGATGTATTTGTTATAAAGCAAAATTGATACTGAAAAGCATTAGACATATACCTGGCTAAAAGTTGGTTCACTTAAAGGTGCATTCTCTTCAAGATTGGATGAACCAGATAGTTCAAGAATTTGAACTTCATTCACATGAGGATTCTCTTCAAAAGGTACTTCTTCCCCTCCTTGTTGCTACATATTTAAAGTAAAACAGTGGTGTTATTAAATAAGCAACTAAGAATATATATATATATATATATATATATATATAAAATAAGTTTATAGATGAGTGATCTTTTAGATTTTTCAAATTAACTATATAAATCTTACTTACAAACTAGTTTGTCATCACTTACAAAAGAAAAAAAAAATTCAAAATTCAAAATATTTATTTATCATATTATTAGGTGACACCAACCATATTCTTATCACATTAGTTTATAAGTTTTTTATGATAAAATTTATAGTATTTTTAGCATTTCATAAATTCATTCATAACCATTTAGATGATTTGTTGTTAATGAAAAAATAATAAAGTGATATCAATAGTAATCTCATATAAAATTCAGTAATAATTTGTTACCTCAATAAATTTCGAAACAAGTTGTGTTTTATGTATGAACTACTATAAACATAAAAATCAAACTCAAAGTGACATTTTGCTAAAAGAATTTTTTTTTTCCAACACACCTGAGAAGGAGGTTGGTTGTAGGTTTCCTCCAAGAAAAGCTCATTGAGATCATCCTCCCCTAAGTTTGGCATGAGGGAAATGGCATTCAGCAGATCATCATAGGAATAGTCATTTTCTCGTCCATTTACAATATTGGGTTGTTGCTGTGACCGTGTTGGCAAGATTTGCAAATCATTTTCTTGTTGATTGACAACGTTAAACCATGGTAGCAATTTGTTTGCTTTCTCAAACCCATCAGAAGAAGACTCTCCTTGATCCATATTATTACCAAAAGTTTCATTCCCCATTGTTGCAAGAGCGATATTGTCACTGTGCCCATTCATCATCCCAAAGCCATTGCAAGGACCATTTGGTGCCCCATTGTCATTGAAACTCTTTTCACTCGTTCCAATTAGCTCTTCTCCATTAGTCATTTGGATTCCGGTATCAACGCCATTATTATAGCGAAAATTTAGAGCTGCATTAGAACTGTTGAGAGACCCCATATTTTTCTTAATGTCTGGAATATAACTATGGTTGAGAATTCTAGGTGTTTCAAAGTCGGAGTTCAACAGGGAATCATTTAGATGAGGCCTAATTGGTTGAGTTTGTTGTGGATATTTGTCATTACAATTTGAAGTATTCACTAGGCCATTCTTAGCATTATTCATAGGGCCACATGTCATATCTCTCAACGATGGAAAATTCGATCCAACATTGTTAGCTAAAGCTGGACAATTTGCTTGATGAACAGAATTATTTCTATTGCCAAACAGTGTCTGTTGAAGATTGTTCAATGAGCGCCATTGCTCAAGTCCTACTTGAGGCACAAAGTTGGAACTTGAAGCATTATGCTTAGTAGAAAAACGTGTAGGTTCTATGTTGAGAGCATTAAAGGATTCTTCATATCCAAACTGAGCTCCGCTTGAAGATGCTCTGTTAGAAGGAATACCACCAAGGATAGAACCATTAAGTGTCATAAAATTACCTCCAAATCCTAGTTGGAGCATAGATGTTCTCTTTTGTTTTTGTTCTGGGAATTGGGGATAGTTTTGTCGAAAATTTTTGAATATGTGTGATGGAGGAAGACCAGAGGCAAAGCTTGATCTCAAGGATACGCCCTTTGAGGTGCAAAGACCTTTTTCCGCGACTTTCTTTAGGAATAAACGATACTTCTACAATATTCCCATGCATATACATAATCATCACTAAGGAATTATAATGATTAAGAAACAATAAACAAGATTGTGCATGAATGCTATCATTTACAAACAATAATGATTACTAACAAATTAGACTTTAATGGTTTAAAAAGATTGTGCATGATGCACTTTGTTTATGATGATGTTGAATATGACATGTTACATGACTCCTTTGATGGTTTAAAAATTGTTAATGACAAGCTTCTTAAGAAAAAGACTAAGAAATTTCAAGAGAAATTCAGCAAGTTTGTTTGTGAAAAGGATGCCTTAACCGATAAACTTAATGAATCTAATAAGTTGGTTGAGAAGTATAAGAATTTCATGCGTTTGAAGTTACATTCTCATGCATTTGTGCATCATGCATTTCTTTTAATGCTTTGTTTATGCTTTTTTTCTTTTCATTTGTTTTTGTGTAAGTAAAAATCCAAAAACACCAACAACAAAAAAATCTAAAAATTTAACCATGATGTTTAAGCACATATCTCATGTAAAGTTTGATCTAATATCTTTGCACTAATGACATAATGCATTTACGAGTTTAGTCTTGTTATATATGCATATTATAGTAATTGTGAGTAAAATCTAGACTTCTATGTATGGTTGTGGTAAATGCGTATTCGCATTTGTCATACTTTGTTTGTCTCTTGATTCGATTGACCTTGACATATTCATAGAATGGTTCATATATCTCTCTTCACAATTGTTTTTCTTTATGCTAAAAAGCTCTTAGAAAGTTGTATTTCGAAAATTAGTTTGAATAGGAAAAGGTGGAGTACAAAAATAATATAAAAAAGATAAAGAGTTGAAAAAGTCGTGCTTCGAAAACTAATTTGACTAGAAAAATGTGGAGCATAATATGGTTTATAGGTTAAATGTAAAAGCCAAATACTTATGAAAAAAGCATCTGTTTTCAAATGTATAGAAAAAAGTTTAGTAAGTTGAAGTTGCACTAAAATCATAATTTCTTATCTATATTTTTGCAACTGAGACTCAGCTTCCGTATGTTCTAAACTTATCAATATCATATTCCAAGAATGTTTTGCTAACCAACATCAATTTCAACACATTATTTTTGAACGTGAGGGATCATATATACTCTTGTCTATTCATATTAAGGGTCTCTCATGTCTTAGTGTCATTATTGTATACCTTTTATGAGTTGGTCATTGAAGAATCATTTTAGAAATTCAGACAAATTCATACTTGATATTCAAATATGATACACAGGTTTATTGTTCACCAGATGCCTATCTCATTTATTTGTTTGTACTCATTTAAATTTGATATGTTTGTACTTAATCATATTGTGGTTAAATCAAAAAGAATTTTGATTATTTTCTTTGTCTTTGGAAGTTTTTATCTATACCCTTGTCGTCTCATGATTTTGAGTTTTTTATTTTATGTTGATTTTTAAAAAAATTCATGAAAATTTGTTTTTAAAAATAATGGTCAAAGTCATTCATGAGTGCTTCGCGAGTAACTCATGAGTGGACTCACTCCCAAGTGAAATTTCTTTGAAATATTACATTCAGTCAGGTTTTAGGCAGAGCCATTCACAGTTGGTTCACGAGTGACTAGGGGGTAGTCCAATTTGCAAGTTGTTTTTAAAGAAAAATGGGCTTTGGGCAGTGGTTCTCGCGGCAAGTGGCTTACACTCGAGAGTTTCCCGGATCAGTATTTTAAATGGGTATTTTGTGGTTTTCTTTTTAAAAGTTCTCCTCTCTCTCTTCCCCCTAAACCATCTTTTTTTATCTTTCCTCATCAAAACCCAACAAAAAACAAGTGCATTTCAATTCTTGTTCATCTCCAAGGTAATTCATTACACTTTTATTTGTTTTTAATTCATACTATTTGAATATGAGGTTTTTATGTGTTGGATGTTGGCCCATTGTGGCATAATACTCATTCTTGTTTGAGCTTCATTACTCATTCATCATGTGCCCCATATGTATTCTTGTCCTTGGTTTTAGCTTCAGTTCTTATCATCTTTCTTATCGACTCCTTTCTCATTCATGTACAAAAAGGGTGAGAAATTATAGGTCTTTTGTGCACTTTCTTAGGGAGAGAAATTCCATAAGTAAAGATGCATATATCAAGGGTAGAGCACATCTTGTCAGGGGGAGTTGTTTTGTGTTGATCACTTTAAGAGGGAGACATCTTTTGTTTTATTTTACAATTATGAATATGTTTGTTTACTGTTCTGTAATTTACTTTCAATATTCCTTTTTGTTGTTCTTGTGACTGTGTTGTTTGGCCTTGACACTTTTATGATGCTTTGAATTATCTTTTGTTTTATTTGCTTTCTTGTTCTCATTGCATTGCGTTTTTATGTTGAACATGCATACATCTATATGTTTTGTGTATTAATTATTGCATTTCAGATGATCTCTTGCATTGTTAAATGATCATTGTAGTCATTTTTACATGACTGTCATAGTTCATGTCATGTTTACTTGATTGGTATTTTTGTTCCAAGTTCTTCACAATTCTTAAATTTAAGTGAGTGAGTTTTGTCAATGTTTCCAAACTCACGTTTAAGTCTAAAGTCTATTATAAGATGTTTTGTCACAAAATAGGGGAAGATTATTAAGTTGTGATTTTTTTTCTCATTACGTTTTGTTGGCTTTATTATGTGCCAATTTTATTGTAATTTATACATTTATTTCCTTGTATTTTTGTGGAGGGGTTTAGTCTAGAGTTGGTGAAGAGTCGCACATTTAGAGGAGTTTGAGACTAACTTGTGAGTAGCTCGGGATTGATGCACTCGCGAGTGGACATGTGAGGAGTGCAAGAAATTTCAAAAGTTAGTTACAACTATGGTGACTCACAAGTAACTCACGAGTAGGCCTACCCACGAGTGACCCATGAGTTCCACTGTGATTTTTTTTTTTCCTAGAAGTAACCTTCCTCCTTTTTGAGAAAGAATCGTATTAATAGTTAATTAGCCTTAATTGATCAAATTGTAATTAAAATTTGGAGGTCTAAAACAACCAGGGTTGTCCAGCACCCGCCCAAACCTGAAGAACTGACCGACCTAACGCCCTTCAATCCGATAACTGCCCAATTTGAGCGATGGTTTGGTAGGCTGTTGGTCATCGGCACCAAGACCTGACGCCATCAGTTCGAGTTACGATTTGACTATTTGAGAACTCAAAGAACTCGACCCGCCCGATGCCTTTCTATCTTTCCGTCGCAAATTGCAAATTTTGTCTGAAAATCGATAAACCTAAACTCAAAACTCTGCCGATATAAAGAGATCTCGGCCAGATCTCGACAAATATAGCAAGATATCAACCGGATCTCAAAGGATATGGAGGAATATTGGCCAGATATTGATAGATCTGGCTAGCTCTGTCAAGATCTGGCAAGATTTGGTCAAAATCCGACCGAATTTCAACCCTTGTAGCAAACTCGAAACTAATCAAGATGCACCCAAAACCGACAAGACCTGATCCAGCCGATCCAAAGCTCCACAGGGTCGGTTGCGAGTTATGCTTTCTCCCACCCAAGTCTTTTGGGTCAAGTCTAGGTTGGGCATAAACTTGACCCGGATCGACTTGTGGACAGCCCTAAAAACAATGCCTAATTATTGACTAGTGTGTTTTCAAAAACAAAACACACAAATGTAATGCAAACAAAAAGATAGAGGATTTTTCTTGACGACATTTTTTGTTAGGTTCTAAAGACTTAGGATCTTATGTATTTAGAACTCTAATGTGTATTGTTGGCAAACCATGATAAAAACAAGTTGTTTAGTCGTGTTTAGACTTGCCCAAAGTTGTGTCTTTTATGTAAATTTGGATTTAAGTTGATGTAGATTTAATAAAGCAATTCGGCCTGGTTCGATCGATCGAAGCTTAGGCTCGATCAATTGAAAATCGGGCAAAATGCGTTTTCTGCAGAATTCCAACTCAGCCCTAGTTCATTTAAAACGTTTAGGGTTTTGTATTTTTGCCCTAGGTATATAAGGCAAACCCTAGCCACGTTTTAGTGTTGCTCATATTGCTGTTTGAGTAAATCTCTTGTGAGATCTGTGAGAAACTTTCCTTTACACAAGTTTAGGATTATCAAGAAGGAGATTCGTTCAAGAACTTGATAATCATTCAGTTGCTACCATAAGAACTTAAAGAAACACAAGCGGGTGTGCTTGTACTTGCTGGAGAATCCAAGAAAGAAGGAGTCTGTGGTCTCGGAACTTGTACGTAGTCGTGTCAGTAAGTTTCTACTGGTGGGTAGCAATAGGATGTTAGCGGTCTAAGTCCTATTGTAAAACTTTGATTCTTTCATAGTGGATTCAGGTTTACCTTGAGGATAGCTAGGTTAAATCCTCCCCAAGTTTTTACCGGTTTGGTTTTTTGGGTGATCATATCATTGTGTTATTTATCTTTTCACTGTTTTGCATGATATGATTGTTTGATTGTGATAACCTAGATTTGGAATTTGGACTAAGTAATAACTTGGCTAATTACTTAGGTTAATCCAATTGTGTTTTTTAAGGGGTCTAAAAACCATCATTTTTTTTCCCTTATGGCATCTATAGTTTCTTTTTTCCCCCTTATAAAAAAGCTACACTTTTTTAGAATACAAAAATTTTCATTTAATTTTAAGAATTTGAGGGTTTTTTTTTTTTTTTTTCAACATCAATTTGTGTGTGGCATCCATAAGAAGCTAACACTACTTTTCTCATTTTCTTCTTTTCTCTTTGGAGGTGAATTAATTAGGATGAAGACAATATCTTTTAATAAAATTGATGGTTTCACAAAATCATAATTATTTAAATGAAAAAAATGATAGGATTTGATTGCATATGGATTATCCTAAAAATTCTATAAGATTTTGATCCGCTATTTGGCTTTCCACGTTATCTACAAATGAATTATCTCTAATTTAAGGAGTATAAAACCTAAAGAAATTTTGGAAATAAAGACATGAGATTTTATCTTGGAAATATTCTTTGAAAATAAATGGTTCTAGAATTTTCTGTTTCGTACATCTCAACAATTGACTGGACGTCTTTAGGACAATCTTTTTGCAACTTTCTTTTATGATTTTTGAGTTTTTAATGATCTATGTTCAATAATGTTCAATAAACTGAATGTATAAGATGCTCAATTGTACATGTTTTATAATTAAATCCTAACAAATGACATTTAAAAAAGTAAATAAATTTTGATAGTTTTTATTTGTTTCCATTTTGCATGAATTTGCTACGGCACATTGTTAAGCAGAACTTGACAACCAAGACCTAAGCTTAGCCAAAAAAGGATATATTAATTGGCCGGTGATCATATGAGAATTTTAAGAGAAGTGCTATAGATATAACATTTTCATGACACTTTCAAAACAAATTCTATGTAGTAGGTTGTTATTTGTTGTTATTGGTGGAGAAAAAAATAATTTCAATTATGAATTCAAATTAAAAACTCGTAACAACTTACTACCTAATAATTGTTATGAAAGTATTTTAAAAATATTGTGAACATAGCACTTCTTAAATTTTAATTTAATGTAGAACCAAACCTGTAAATGACTGGCTACATTTCCTCTAGTTAAGCCCCACACATTCATGATCTCAAGAATCGTCTTGGGCACAGCCTCTGGAAGAATTAAAATTAGAAAGATAAACATTAGAAATGCAAACATAGAGAAATTGCAACTGAAAACTAAGCAAAGCATAAACAAAGAGGGAAAAGTATTTGTAATTAGCAAGAGATCTCTTACTATCCAAGCCTATATGATTTATGGCTTCCAAGAATCGACAGTGAAGTGAATTTGTCCAAACCAACTTTGCCCTTTTAGGGACTCCCTGATTCATTTCATTCTCATCTTCCTTTCCCATTTTTGGGGCACCCTTTCTCTTGGAGTCCTTTTTACTACGTTTTTCTTGACAAACAGATGATGCTGCAGATTTTTGATCCTCGAAAGAAACAACCGATGATTCAGCTGGAATGTTTTTGATTTCTTCGATAGCAATAAATTTGCCTCTTTTAGCTGCAACAGCATACTGCCATACATTTTTGAGGTCTTTCGGGCTTACTGGTTTTACTATATAGAAAGCAACTCCACACTCTAAACTCCTCAATATGACACTCTCATCGTCATCAGCAGACATCACTGCATTAGATTGAATAATACATTTGGAAAAAAAATATAAACAAAATTGTGTTATAGCATTAAATAATCAAAATCCTATTAAAATATATAAACAAAATTGTGTTATAACATGAAATAACACTAAGAGGAACATTTTATAGATGAAAGCAATGGCTTTTTATTTAAAATTAGAATCATTGTTGTAAAATGGCACTCACTAATTACAGGTAGCTTGAATTCTTCTTCGACTTCCTTTTGCAATTCAAGCCCATTCATTACAGGCATATGCAGATCTGTAACAACAAGGTCGAATTTTTGCATCCGAAGAGTAGCCAAAGCATCCATTGGGTTTCTAACTGTCACAACTAAAGTAATAGCAACAAAGTTATTAGTTTACAAAGGAATCACTGTAGAAAGAAATGTTGAAACCGTTTTACTACAAAGTACAAATTAAACAAGAGTGATTCTCACAAATATAACATTTCCCAACTAAGATTTAATTTTAAATACTTGGTTGAAGAGTGTTAAATTAATTGATAGAAGGAAATTTGATCATTAATAAGCAATAATAACAACCCTTCCACAAAATTAACAAAAAAAATATATATATATTTTATTACATGTAAAAACGAATAGAGTATATACCAAAGCACAAGCTAATACCTCCTACTTAGATCTAGTAAATCTTGGGAAAGGATTAAAGGCATATATAGTCTCTTGGTAAGAAAAGAATATTATAATTTTCAATCATTTATGTTAAGGAAAATAAAAATTGTAGTAAACAAGCAATTAACTTTGAGCCAATGAAAAAGCAGATAGGATCAAAACATAATAGTTTGAGAGAATAAAATTATAAAGTTTTAATTTGTAATATATGTGAAAAAGAAAATAGAAGAATTAAATCTATTGTATGTGCAATAGATGAAGACACTAATTAAGATACATTTTCACTAAACTTTTTCTCATAGTAGAATGGAGATAAATGGATATATGGAATATCTAAAAACAAGTGAAAAACATGCATGCATATCAAATTAATGACTATAAGAAAATTCATGAAACATAATACTAACAATATAAGAAAAGAGATTCAAAGCAATCGTGTCAATAAAGAACATGAAAACAATAATCAATTAGTAGTATAGGGAAATTAATCAAAATAAGTTTTCGTGTTTTAGTAGAAAGCCAAGTATGGAAACTCAAATTCTCCCTTCAATTTCTTACACACAATGCAAAATGAAGAAATCTTTTAGATTAAGTCAAAAAACATGCACACAAGGCCTTACCAAATTAGTGCGATATGAGATCCATAAACAGAATACTAGAAAACAAGTGTGAGATCTATTTTAGAGGAAAATATTGATCGGAAAAATTAAAATTAAAAAAATCATATTTGTTGAAAGTTAATGAAATTCACAAGTTTATAGGCAGAAGAATATTAATCTATGTATATATGTAATGCGAAAGCTAATTGTCCCCAAACACATAAATGAAATAAAAACGGTTGGAATGAAAGTGCTCTAATAGAAAGAATATTATAAAACATGTATATAAATGCTTGTGAAAACCCTAACCATGCAATTATGTGTAAAATAAGAAGCTAAATACAAAGAGGATTGAAATCTTTAAACCAAAAAAAAAAAGTACCTTCATATTTCAATGTTCTAAGCATTGCAGAAACAATGGCAAGAGATGTAGCATCATCATCTACCACCAAAATATGGATATCTACAATGGAGGTTTTGCTTTTGAAAGATTGGTCTACTCTAACTCTCTCACCCACCATGGCCATGGTCAATATACTATGAACAAAAATGGGGAGAAGAGGGGGATATATATTTATAGTAGAAGGAGCTAATGGAATCAAAAAGTGGACGCAAAGAATGTGCAACACTTGTAATATGACTGCTTTTGTAGGGATAGATGGAAGGAGGGAGATTTTATCACAATTTTGTTTTGATTTTTATCTCTACAAAAATGTGTGCAATTTCTATCAAAATTTTTATTTTTTGACAAACAAGAGTATTTGGACATCTTTAAATATCTAACTATTTTCTCGGATATATACAGTCCCTCTCATCTCACAAATATCAAATTTTGAAGGGAACGTACATGCATCACCCCATAAATTTTCATACTAATTAAATTAAAAAATCTATCCCAACATAATCATTCAATGCAATTTAGCTAAAATAGAAGGTTTCTAAAGAAGATTTCACAGCCTTTTCTTTCAAATTGCCTCGTACTTCTTAGTGGATGACCTTGTTTATTATTGAAAAAAGAAGACATTTTTAATGCAAAAATAGATGGTGTTTAGTTATGTCCATATTGATTTGATTTTGGCAATTTGCATTGGTAAAATAATGTTTCTTCTCTTTAAACACATTCGATTGCATCCATAATTAGCGAATCCACTTCCAACAACATAGTATTAGAGTTGCTTTGCTTAAATATTTTCCAATTGAATCACTTGTATTATTTTTTGTTTATAAATAATTTCAACTCATTGCGTCCGCTCTTAACAATTACTTTTTTATTATTATTATTTAAGTTGATAATCACTTATATTAATTAAAACATGAAATGATTCATTTAAATAATGTATAAGATTGATATGAAGATGATCTAACTTAAATTTTAAGTATTCCTCAAATATTTATTGATAAAGGAAACATCATTTTGATGTGGAGTTATATAATAAGATTTTAGGATTATTTTTTTTTCTCAAACTAGTTATAACAATTAGAGAATCATATTATATTTTTGAATTAAATGACGTTTAGTTCCTTTATTTTGTCATAAAAATTATATAATCATAATAACGACATGGGATATTGGGATCGATAGTAATAATGACTTACCATTAACGACCAATCATGCATCTTAAATACAAAATCATCTATGTGTCACAAATCTTTCTAATGCTTCATTTCATCTTATTAATAAATTTTGGATCCTTTGAATATAACTCATTCATGTAATAAAAGGTTAAAGCAATTTAGATTTTACCACCAATCTAGCTAGTTGTCTAATATTATTATGGGAGGTATAATTAAAAGAAGGATTTATTCATATCATTTATTCTCATTTTAAATTTTAAGTGGTTACTATTTAAAGATGAAGAAAACAAATTCACATGACTTCATTGTTTTTTTCATTAAATTAGGATTTTGCTAATATATAAATTGAGATTTCAAGTTTTTTTTTTTTTATTCAAGTTTTATTTATTTATTCATGAAATTGATATTTTACCTCTTTTATTACTTAAAAAAAGGATTTCTACCCTTAAAAAGAATCAAAACGTTCACAAATATCAAACAAAGACAAACGTATTGGGCCAGTTTGGTGGGCTTCTGAAAGAATCTTTATGTATATTAATGGATCCATTTCTAGGTGTGCCTTATCACATATAGAATAGAAAATTACTCCTAAAAAATTTTTGTTTGTCCACATCATAACATGTTTAAAGTAGGCAAGGATAGTGAGTTGCAATTAGCTAAATAGGTAAAATGTTTTCTGCTTTCTTAAGAGATTTGGAGTTCAAACCTTGTTTACTCCAAAAATCAATTGGTATCTTGACTTGATATTAAAAAACAATCCTTATAAAGACGAAGCCATAGAGACAACTATGTACCCTTATTACAATGGCTAAAAAAAAAAAAAAAAAAAAAAAAAAAAAAAAAAAAAAAAAAAAAAAAAAAAAACACACAAAACAACAATAAATATAATAATTGATTGAATTTTTTTTCTTTTTTAAATTAAAAAATAGAGACAGAAAACTAGGTCTGACCCATGGAGATTGTAAAACCGCTGAATTAGTTTATATACAAAATTGTCTCTGCATTTCACTTTGAAATGACTCCATAGTATGGATCAAATCGAGTCAAATGTCTAAAATACCACATATGTAATTGCAATTTGCAAGTGATGCAGAGACATGTCATAGTATCACAGTGATAAAACGAGGTCCTCAGCCCACAATTTGAGAGCACTGCATTTCACTTAATTAAAAAGGATCCAAAATCCTGATCAAATCCTAATAATAAGTTGCTTAGATAAGGATGTACCATAAAACCTGATCCTCATTAAATAAGTCTGAATTATTCTCATTTTTCATCAACTTATTTAGACGAGGAACTTGGAGTTAGGGGAGGCGACTTTGCTGTGTGCGATGGCTCCAGCCTTTAACTCTACTACTTTACCACTAAGAATTTTTATTTAAAATTTTTTTAATGGCCAAGTTGTTTGTTTTGGGTAAAAGAGATTGATTTAACTTAATATTTTTAGCTTTATTATTGGTAATTTTTGTTGTTAGGCTAATTTTTTTGGGCTTGTATATTTTGTTTTAGATTTAATCTATTAATTTTTTATGGCATTTAAAAGCTGGAAAATGCTAAAACTACAAAATTTTTACAAATTTCTAATGTGGTGAGTAGTTATTAATAAGTAAAAAGTGATGTAAGTGTGCGAACCAATAAGAATTTTCTACTTCAATAATTTGTAAAAACATTTGTGGCTATAACATTACTCTTAAAAGAATTGATAGCATTGTTAAGGGGAGAAAGTGTAACTTTATTGAAAAAAATTGCTAAAAATATTACCTATTAAAATATTAATATTTAAAAAAAATATTAGGGGGACCATTGCCCCCTCCCCCTAGTCCATGTATAGCTCCGTCCATGCCCCCTCCACCCTCTAAAAAAAGAAAGAAAAGAAAAAGGCAAGCCTTGGCTCATCAATATTTAAATTATTTTATTAGAAAGAAAAAGTAATAAATAAATTTATAATTGGAAGTTCCAATAAGTAAAAAGTTTAACTTGAGACAGGTTTGAAGCTCTCTTCCTCCACCTCTCCCCCTTCCCCACTATATATCTATCTAAAAAAAAAAAAAAAAGAAGAGGTTTTAAGATCAATTTAATCCAATGACTTAGGGTGTTTGGATTGATGAAAAATGAGTTATATAACTTAGTTTTCATCACCCAAAACTCAAAAAATGTGGGACACACTAAAGAAATGCTTGTTTGGACAAATTCTTGAATTAAGTTCTCAAAACTCAAAACTTAAAATTTTGAGTTTGAGTGACGAAAACTGGAAACAGATTTTTGGAGTTTTCCAGTTATGAGATTTGAATTTCAATGACAATCTTGGGGGAAAATGGGCTTTTTCCCTTAATTTTTAAACTATGCAGCAATTTGTCCCAATTTTCAAACTATTTGGGTATATGTCCCTATTTTGGAACTCGATTTTTTGAAAATTGAGTTCCCCTTATAACTCGAGTTTTCTTATTATCGATCAAATTATTACCGATTGGTATTTCGAGTTTTCTTATTATTGCCGATCGGTATTAATTGAGAAATTATTAGTACCGATCGGTACTAATTAAAATCTGATTATTACTGATATCAATAGAAATCTCATATGAAATTTATTCCCAGCTTGTTACCTCAATAAATTTTGAAACAAGTTGTGTCTTGCGTATGAACCACTATAAACATAAAAATCAAATTCAAAGTGACTTTTTGCTAAAAGATTTTTTTTCTAACACACCTAAGAAGGAGGTTGGTTGTAGGTTTCCTCCAAGAAAAGCTCATTGAGATCATCCTCCCCTAAGTTTGGCATGAGAGAAATGGCATTCAGCAGATCATCATAGGAATAGTCATTTCCTCCTCCATTTACATTATTGGGTTGTTGCTGTGACTGTGCTGGCAACATTTGCAAATCATTTTCTTGTTGATTGACAATGTTAATCCATGGTAGCAATTGGTTGCATTCTCAAACCCATCAGAAGAAAACTCATCTTGATCCATGTTATTACCAATAGTTTTTGTTAGGTTCTAAGACTTTAGGAACTAATGTATTAGAACTTCAATGTGTATTGTGTTGGCAAACCATGATCAAAATATAGAGTCTAGGTTTAAACTTGCTCAAAGTGTGATTTCATGTAAAATTGGAATCGAGTGTGTATGTTTTTAGACCCCTTAAACGCAAACAAATTAACCTAGTTATTTAGCCAAGTGATTAACTTAGGTAAATTATACAAATCTAGGTTAACATAGATAAATCATATAATTGAAATAGTGCAGAAAATAAATAACATAACGATATGATAACTCAGGATAACCAAACCGGTAAAAAACCTGGGGAGGATTTAACCTAGCTATCCTCAAGGTAAAACAGATCCACTATGAAAGAATTGAAGTTTACACATAAGCGACTTAGACCACTAACATCCTATTACTATCTCGAGTAGGAAACTTACTACCACGACCACATGACAACTCTGAGTCCACGGACTACTTCTTTCTTGGATTCACAGCAACCACAAGTACTCCTACTTGTGTTTCACTTTAAGCTCTTTATGCAGTAACTGAAGTGATCATTAAGCTCTTGACATGAATCTTGATTCTTGCTAACCCTAAGTATGTATGAAGGCAAACACCTCTAAATCTCACAAGAGATTCATACACACAGCATAACATCAATTATAAAATGTGGCTAGGTGTGATGCCCCAATTTGATTGATTGTGTAATGTGTGTGGGTGTGTGATGAGTCC